>NC_092749.1:23811394-24124292 GCF_047496795.1 Chiloscyllium punctatum | reverse complement strand
TAGTACTGATTTTTTTTTGACAGCAGTGTGGGAAATTCCCCAATTACTTTTGTTTTTGTATCCCATGGGGCCATTTGTCCATGTCCAGTTACATGGTCCCGGGAGGTGACCTGAGCTTTGGCAAATTCACTTTTAGCTAGTTTTCCATCAAGCCTGCCTTCCAAAGTCAATCGAACAAGTCCGATAAATGCTGTAAGTGTTCCTTCCGTGAGTGACTAAAAATCACCAGGCCATCAATATACACTACACAGTTGTGTAATCCAGAAATGGCTTTATTAGTCAATCTCTGAAATGTGGCTGGAGTGTTTTCATACCAAATGGCATGGCTTTGAACAGATATAGACCATTAGGCATTACGAGAGCCAAAATTGCCTTTGCTCTCTCTGACAGAGGTACTTGACAGTAACCTCTGAGCAAGTCTAACTTAGAAATATAAGTTGCTTGTCCCACTTTTTCGACACAGTTCTCCAATTGTGGAATTGGATATGTATCAGTCTCTGTAACGGTGTTGACTTTGCGATAGTCCACACATAACTGCTGAGTACCATCTGACTTTGGCACCATGACTGTGGATGAGCTCCAGTCACTGTAACTCACTTCGATTATGCCATCTTGGAGCATGCGCTCTATCTAATTCTGAACCTGTGCCAACTTTAGAGGGTTATGCCTATAAAGGTGTTGCTTAATCAGAACAGCATCTCCTACATCTACATCATACACAATTAGGTTAGTACATTCCAGTTTATTTCTGCATATCTCCCCATGTGATATCAATAACTCTTTCAGGTCATTTCGATTTTCTTGTGCAAGGTAACTCAACAAATTATCCCAATTTTTGACAACTTCCTCATTGTCCAATTTGACTTGAGGAATGTCCAATTCAGAATGCTCTGAACTTGATTCTTCCTTCTGTGTGTAATCATTAACATTTTCTCCACCTGCTTTCCTTCCCTATCAAAATACTTTTTGAGTATATTCACGTGATACACTCTGAGATTTCTTCCTGTCTGGAGTCCTTATCAAATAGTTCACCGCACACATTTTCCTCTCAATTTGATATGGTCCACTAAAGCTTGCTTTTAAAGGCTCACCTGTTACTGGAAGTAACACCAATACCTTATCCTCCACTGCAAAATTGTGAATTTGTGATTTCTTATCCACTTCTTGTTTCATTGTATGCTGCGATACTTTTAAATGCTGTCTAGCCAACTCTCCAGCTCTATTTAATTGTTCTCTAAGATCACGGGGGAGAGGGGCCAGCAAGAGGTCATTGTCCACACTGGAACCAATGACATAGGAAGGGAAAAGGTTGAGATTCTGAAGAGAGATTACAAAGAGTTAGGCAGGAATTTAAAAAGGAGGTCCTCGAGGGTTGTAATATCTGGATTATTCCTGGTGCTATGAGCTAGTGAGGGCAGGAATGGAAGAATAGAGCAGATGAATGCATGGCTGAGGAGATGGTGTATGGGACAGGATTCACATTTTTGGATCATTGGAATCTCTTTTGGAGTAGAAATGACCTGTACAAGAAGGATGGATTGCAATCAAATTGGAAGGGGACTAATATACTGGCAGGGAAATTTACAAGAGCTGCTCAGGAGGATTTAAATTAATAAGGTAGTGGGGGTGGGCAGGACAGGGGCAGACCCAGGGAGATAGTGCGGAAAGAGATCAATCTGAGACAGATACAGTTGAGAACAGAAGCCACTCAAACAGTCAGGGCAGGGAGGGATAAGGTAGGACAAATAAATTAAACTGCATTTATTTCAATGCAAGGGGCCTAACAGGGAAGGCAGATGAACTCAGGGCATGGTTAGGAACATGGGACTGGGATATCATAGCAATTACAGAAACATGGCTCAGGGATGGGCAGGACTGGCAGCTTAATGTTCCAGGATACAAATGCTACAGGAAGGAGAGAAAGGGAGGCAAGAGAGGAGGGGGGTGGGGGGGGGGGGGGGGGGTGGCATTTTTGATAAGGGATAGCATTACTGTTGAGGGAGGATATTCCTGGAAATACATCCAGGGAAGTTATTTGGGTGGAACTGAGAAATAAGAAAGGGATAATTACCTTATTGGAATTGTATTATTGACCCCCCCAATAGTCAGAGGGAAATTGAGAAACAAACTTGTAAGGAGATCTCAGCTATTTGTAAGAATAATAGGGTGGTTATGGTAGGGGATTTTAACTTTCCAAACATAGACTGAGACTACCATAGTGTTAAAGGTTTAGATGGACAAGAATTTGTTAAGTGTGTACAAGACAAGTTTCTGATTCAGTATGTGGATGTACCTCCCAGAGCAGGTGCAAAACTTGACCTACTCTTGGGAAATAAGGCAGGGCAGGTGACTGAGGTGTCAGTGGGGGGAGCACTTTGGGGCCAGTGACCATAAGTCTATTAGATTCAAAATAATGATAGAAAAGGATAGACCAGATCTAAAAGTTGAAGTTCTAAATTGGAGAAAGGCCAATTTTGATGGTATTAGGCAAGAACTTTCGAAAGCTGATTGGGGGCAGATGTTCACAGGTAAAGGGACAGCTGGAAAAATGGGAAGCCTTCAGAAATGAGATCACGAGAATCCAGAGAAAGTATATTCCTGTCAGGATGAAAGGGAAGGCTGGTAGGTATAGGGAATGCTGGATGACTAAAGAAATTGAGGGTTTGGTTAAGAAAAAGATGGAAGCATATGTAAGGTATAAATGGGATAGATCGAGTGAATCCTTAGAAGAGTATAAAGGCAGTAGTAGTATACTTTAGAGGGAAATCAGGAGGGCAAAAAGGGGACATGAGGTAGCTTTGGCAAATAGAATTAAGGAGAACCCAAAGAGTTTTTACAAATATATTGAGGACAAAAGGGTAACTAGGGAGAGAATAGGGACGCTCATAGATTAGCAAGGCGGCCTTTGTGTGGAGTCGCAGAAAATGGGGAAGTTACAAAATGAGTATTTTGCATCAGTATTTACTGTGGAAAAAGAAATGGAAGATATGCACTGTAGGGAATAGATGGTGACATCTTAAAAACTGTCCATAATACAGAGGAGGAAGTGCTGGATATCTTGAAATGCATAAAAATGGATAAATCCCCAAGACTTGATCAGGTGTACCCTAGAGCTCTGTGGGAAGCTAGAGAAGTGATTGCTGGTCCCCTTGCTGAGATATACGTATCATCGATAGTCACAGGTGAGGTGCCGGAAGACTGGAGGTTGGTTAACATGGTGCCACTGTTTAAGAAGGATGGCAAGGACAAGCCAGGGAACGAGAGACCAGTGAGCCTGACGTCAGTGGTGGGCAAGTTGTTGGAGGGAAACCTGAGGGACAGGATTTACATATATTTGGAAAGGCAACAACTGATTCGGGATAGTCAACATGGCTTTGTGCGTGAGAAATCATGTCTCACAAACTTGATTGAGTTTTCTGAAGAAGTAACAAAGAGGATTGATGAGGGCAGAGCAGTAGATGTGATCTATATGGACTTCAGTGAGGCGTTCGACAAGGTTCCCCATGGGAGACTGATTAGTAAGGTTAGATCTCATGGAATACAGGGAGAACTAGCCATTTGGATACAGAACTGGCTTAAAGGTAGAAGACAGAGGGTGGTAGTGGAGGGTTGTTTTTCAGACTGGTGGCCTGTGACCAGTGGAGTGCCACAAGGATCGGTGCTGGGTCCTCTACTTTCTGTCATTTACATAAATGATTTGGATATGAGCATAAAAGGTACAGTTAGTAAGTTTGCAGATGACACCAAAATTGGAGGTGTAGTGGACAGTGAAGATGGTTACCTCAGATTACAACAGGATTTGGACCAGATGGGCCAATGGGCTGAGAAGTGGCAGATGGAGTTTAATTCAGATAAATGCGAGGTGCTGCATTTTGGGAAAGCAAGTCTTAGCAGGACTTATACACTTAATGGTAAGGTCCTAGGAGTGTTGCTGAACAAAGAGACCTTGAAGTGCAAGTTCATATCTCCTTGAAAGTGGAGTCGCAGGTGGATAGGATAGTGAAGAAGGCGTTTGGTATGCTTTCCTTTATTGGTCAGAGTATTGAGTGCAGGAGTTGGGAGGTCATGTTGCAGCTGTACAGGACATTGGTTAGGCCACTGTTGGAATATTGTGTGCAATTCTGGTCTCCTTCCTATTGGAAAGATGTTGTGAAACTTGAAAGGGTTCAGAAAAGAGTTACAAAGATGTTGCCAAGGTTGGAGGATTTGAGCTGTAGAGAGAGGCTGAACAGGCTGAGGCTGTTTTCCCTAGAGTGTTGGAGGCTGAGGGGTGACCTTCTCGAGGTTTACAAAATTATGAGGGGCATGGATAGGGTAAATAAGCAAAATCTTTTCCCTGGTTGGGGGAGTCCAGAACTAGAGGACATAGGTTTAGGGTGAGAGGGAAAAGACATAAAAGAGACCTACGGGGCAACTTTTTATCACAGAGGATGGTACGTGTATGGAATGAGCTGCCAGAGGAAGTGGTGGAGGCTGGTACAATTGCAACATTTAAGAGGCATTTGGATGAGTATATGAATAGGAAGGGTTTGGAAGGATATGGGCTAGGTGCTGGCAGGTGGGACTAGATTGGGTGTGGATATCTGGTCAGCATGGATGGGTTGGACCAAATGTTTTGTTTCCATGCTGTACATCTCTATGATTCTATGACTCTATTTGACAAATAATCCATTTGGGTGGTCTCTGAATTCTGACTTATTAATTTCTCCTTAATCAATTTTATCAATTTTGGTGGATTTATTTGGTTTATCCCTGATCGCAAAAAGTACCAATGGAACTCCCTTATCCCAATCATCTGGATAACCCTGACCATAAGCCTGCAAACATGGGCTTTAGTGTTTGATGCCATCTCTCTAGCACTCCCTGCAATTCTGGATGGTACACTGTAGATTTGAATTGCTTTATTCACAAATTATCCATAACCTCCTTGAAATGTTTGAATATGAAGTTTGATCTTTGATCTGACTGGATATCTATTGGCAATCCATATTGAGTTTAAAAATTTAAGTAATTCCTCAACAACCCTTTTAGATGTGATGTGCAATGGGATTGCCTCTGAAAATCTAGTCGACACATCCATTATTGTTAATAAATACTTATTCCCACTTTTTGTTTGAGGTAGGGGACCTACATAATTAATCAAGACTCTTGTGAAAGGTTCCTCAAATCCTGGATTAAGTATTAAAGGTGCAAGTTTTATTACTGCTGGTGGTTTTCTGATTAGCTGTCATGCATGACACATCTGGCAAAATTCAACTACATCCTTGTGTAGTCCAGGCCAGCAAAAATGTCTTTGTATTTAAGCCTGTCTTTTCTCACCCCTAAATGACCTCCAAGTGGCAGGTGATGAGCCACTTGCAGCACCTCTTTTCTATACCCTACTGGCAAAGCAATTTGATGAATCTCTGCCCATTTCTCATCCACTTGAATGTGTGATGGTCTCCATTACCTCATTAAGACATCATTGGTTAAGTAATAATACACAGGGATGCATTCACTCTCCTTCTCTGTAAATGCCTTTTGATATAACTGTTTTAAGTTTCCATCTTTCTGTTGTAATTCAATCAGCTTAGCAGAGCTAAAGATACTTGCACGTTTACCTATTTGGTCTGCTCTGTCCCACTTATCTGATCAAAAAAAAGTCTTGGATAAAGTTATGTCAGCTTCAGTATCTGTGCCTTTTGATCCCTCCTGCTTAAACTTGTGCCTCTGTGATCTTGTGATCACACAATCAGGAAACATTCCTGGATAAACATCTTTCATGTCTTCAGTTGCCTGCATCTCCACAGGCTTTTCAACTAGAATAGGCAGCACGCCTACCAGTGAATCAGTTGTACCATTTGCAAGGTCAAATTGTATTTCTGGAGCTGAGAGTTTGTCCAGTTCGCCTACCACAAATTCTCCACTCTTCCCTGGACTTTCTCACCTCAATTTACGTAATTGAGTACTTTTGTCTCACCATTAATTCCTGTTACCAATACTTTCTCTGGCAATAGTCCCTCAAGAGTACATATCTCCTCATCCTTCAGCATTACAGACTGAGAGGACCCTGTGTCCCTTAATATTGTAACCTCTTTACCTGCTACTCCTAGCCTATGTGAATAAACTTTACAATTGTATGTAATTTTTTTAAGCAGATCTGGCACTTCCTCCTTCATCGACCTCTGATCACCTTGTACACTCTGAGTCTAACTTCCCTTGTGCTTTTTGTTATTAGTCCAACAAAACTTCCAGGCTTGCCTGGTTTTCCTACATCTGGCTTTCTCCTAGCCTACCAACACTGAAATTTCATGTAGCCCACTTTATTACAATGAAAACACTGAAGCTTTTTTGTCCCCCTCAAGGGTTTCTTTTTTACCCTGTGGTAAAATATCCTTATGATCTTCACTGAGATCTACCTTTCCCTTTCCACGTGAGGATTTTTCTTTGCCCCAGTTTCTATCCCTGATGGACTGAAATTGGTTCTGGAAGACAAACCTGGTTTTATGGACCAGCTCAAGCTGAGCTATCATCAGCCCCTTCAGTTGCTGACTTTGCTGTTTTAACTCTCTGCTCTTCCACATGAGTTCACATTACTGCAGGCAATGAATTTTTTAATTCCTCTGAAATAATTACCTCTTTAAAGGCATCTTAGGTTTGTTTGATTTTTTAAAGCTCTTATCCATCTATCGAAATTACTCTGTTTGATCCTTTCAAACTCAATGTAGTTTTGACCAGGTCTGTCCTTAGATTCCTGGAACATTGCCTATAGGCTTCTGGTACAAGCTCATATGCACTTAAAATGGCTTTTCTCACCTCCTCAAATCCCCCAGATTCCTCCTCTGATAGTGATGCGAATACCTCACTAGCCCTTCCCACAAGTTTCGTTTGGATCATCAAAACCCACATTGCCACTGGCCATTGTATTTGTTTAGCCACCTTTGAAATGAGATGAAAAAGGCTTCAAATTCATTCTCATCAAATTTAGGCAATGCTTGAACATACTTAAAAAGTTTCTCACGAGGCTTGTGACTACCAGGGACTTGATCCTCCTCAATCTCTTCCTCACTGAGCCTACCCTCAGCCTTTATCTCCAGCCTTTTAAGCTGACTTTGCTTTTTTAAGTGTCAGTTTTTGAAGTTCAAAGGCTCTCTCTTTTTCTTTCCCCTCTTTTCCCCCTCTTCTGTTGTTCTCTCCTTTTCTCTCTGTTCTGCTGCTCTCTCTTTTTCCATCTCTTCTGCTTTTAATTGTAACTCAAGCTGTTTCATTTCTGCTGCCGTTTCCTTATCTCTCGCCTCTAACTCAAGCTTCTTCATTTGCAATTGAACTCTATCGATTCTAATGGTTCCTCCGGCAAGTTTAAGTGCTGAGCTACTGCTGTAATTATCTCTCCTTTCCTCACAGAAGCAGGCAGGTCCAACCCCGGCTTCTCTGCTAATTCCTGCAGCTTGGTCTTATTCACTTTTTGCAAAACTTCCAAAGTCACCGCATCCACTTCCAGAAAACTTTTGGTGACTGAAAGAGCCATTACCATCCCAAGCTTTGTCTACCCATCCAAACCAACACCCGAAATAAAGACATTAGCACCTACCACTTGCTGTTTAAAATCCTGCAAAGAGCCTCCAATCTGTTATGGACTAGGCAAGATCACTCAAAGCATTCTTAGCAGGCAACCCAGACCATAACTTTGTAATTTGTTTCAATAAGTATACAGTGAAAATTACCCGGTGTAAGTTAGCTAGGTTGACTACTAGGTTTAAAAACAGACAAAAATTTATTCACAAAAGTATACAATGAAACACAAAGAGCAGAATAAAGAGCCTCTACAGAACTCAGTCTATCCAAACTAGACTTAATTATTCTGTTTCGAATATACACAATAAGCAAACCCCCTAAAAACACAGTAACAAAAAGGAACAGATGCTTACAGGTTAAAGTTAGAAGGGCAGAAAGAGAGAGAAAGAGTCTGATTTAACATAACTTACTGTTGAACTCCCAACTAGTTCTGGACTGAATTAAACTGCTCAGCTAGAGAGCTGAGCACACATTATACAGGTCACTTCTAAAACATGACCACTTTGTCCTGAAGTCATGTCTGTTTACATGTAAACAAAAAGGTCTCTCAATACCCTTTAAGCTCTGTACCAAACCAGTCAAATCAGCACCAGGAGCATTTACTACCCCTCTATAAAAAAGGACATAGTATCCTTGAGAAAAGGAACAGATTTTAGAAAAAAGGAACCAGCTTTGTGACAGTAAACTGCCCATTGGTCAGGGGTAAATATAGGGCAGAGGAATGGGTCTGTGTGGGTTACTCCTTGGAGGGTCTGTGTGGACTTGTTGGGCCGAAGGGCCTGTTTCCACACTGGTGGGATTCTATGAAGCTCAGAGGTGAAGTTCACTGATTGTGAATAATGAATACATTTCATATCTCTTATGTGAATTGTATTGTTGTGTAACTTGCAGCATTCCTGTGCTTTTGGCAGGTATTCCTGATGTACTATGATGTCTTACCTCTGTAGATTGTAATTGTTGTTTCTTCAGCCATGGTAACTGGTCTAATAAGACAGTACATGTGTTCCTGTATCAAACACAAAATCAACAGGATGTCCATCAATGTAGACACGTTCAGTTTCTTCTGGCTCCCAAGGATCCCTCAGGTACCTTCTCCAATGGAGCTACCTCATCAAAGCTCTTCTCATGAGGCTGGGAATTCTACAGTGTAGATCATTTTCCCTTTGTGACCACTATCTATCATTTTGAAACTGAGTCTTACTTTTACCCATCTTCAAGAATTGACCTACAAGTTTACAAATGTAGCATTCCTTAATGATGGCTGGGTGTTGTCTAAGTCCATGATTTATTGTAATCCTGTAGCACTGGTGCTGTTTCTTTTCTGCCCAAATGTGTCTGATGTGTAGGATTGTCATATGCCTATTTAGAGTGTCCATCCCTTAACAAGTGAACAGACTCTATTGACAGCTTGAGGTTGTGTTGTTCTTCTCTTCTCAGGGTCTGTCTTTGAGTCTTTTTGGTGTCTGCTTCCATTATAATTTAAATAGTTTTCTCCAAAGTTAAATCTTTTTTGGACTGTCAGAAACCTGACAAAGTTCCATTAACAATTCCAACAACAATTCCATCTTTTATGAATTCTGTATTCAGTTTTACAGTTACTTGTAGAGGTATTACTGGAGTTGTCTATGGAATCTCCTGAAAGCTGAACACTTCTGTATAATCTTGCTTTGTCAAGCAATGTATTTGTTCTTATTGTGAAGTAATTATCTCATCAAAATAATCTGAATTCTCTTTGACATTTTGCCTGTTAGTCACATCATCCATATATCGACCAACTGAATAAAAAGGTTTGTTTACTTACTCAGATTCAGTCATAGAAGCATAGCAGCGTACACCACAGGAAAAGGCGCTTCAGCCCAATTCATCCATGCTGACCAGGTATCCTAAATTGCAATAGTCCCATTTACCTGTGTTTGGTGCATATCCCTTTGAACTTTTGTAAAAGACATTGGAGTACTATGTATAACTCTGGTCGCCCTGCTATAGGAATGATGCTATAAAACTGGAAAGGGTGCAAAAACGATTAGCAAGGTTTGAGTTGTAGGACTGGACAGGCTGGAACTTTCTCTCCTGGTTTAGAAGTTTATAAAATCATGAGAGGAACAGATAAACTGAAAGTCAAAGTATTTTCACCAAATTAGGGGAGTCTGAAACCAGACCTTATAGAGGTTTGAGGTGAAAGGGAACTGAGGGGTAGTTTTTTCACAGAGAGGGTAGTGCATTCATGGAACGAGCTGCCAGAGGCGGTGGTATGGGCAGGTACAATTACAATATTTAAAATGCATTATGTACATAAATAGGAGAGGTTTAGGGGGGTGCTATCTTTAGACTAGTGTCTTTATAAAGCCCAATCTTGCATTCTATATGGCCTTTCTCTGACTTTGAACCAGCCAGGAGGTATTCTATCCTCTTCCATTTCTTTTCAATGAGCTGGTTAGTCTCATTAATGTAAAGGCATTTTATATCTGCATCATTTAAATATTACTTTAGATCTGCTGTTCTTTCAATGTCTTTTCTTATATTTACCAATGCTGCTTTAAATCAAATGTCAGTGCTTCTTAAACTTTCTCATAGCAATGTATTCCCTTTATTTGCTAGATTTTTCAATTCTGTGTTTCTGTAGTTCTGTACTGATCTTTTCAATAAAGCTTTAAGTTATACTCCAGACTCATCTGTAGTCCTTTACTGTTTTGAAGATTTTTAAACTTGTTTCTTTGTAATACTATGACTATAAGCAGCTCATTGGGAATCTACCTTTTTCAGCATTTTCGTATAGTTTCAAGCAATCAAAATGCTGGCTAATCACCTCTCCCATGGTCCCTCCACCTTCCATGGTAAAGCAAAGTTTATACAATCCTTCCCAAGTAAAGGTGATGTTTACCTTTTGTTCATGATCACCAACACCCAGCACTTTCTTCGACACAAATTTTCATCTCAAATTATTCGGCTGCAGACTTTATAAATCTTACTATAAAAATTGTAGCTTAATTTCTGAGTCCTGTTTTTAAAAAAAATCATTCATATTTTCTGATTCTTCCACTGGATTTCTTTATATTTTCTCATTTACAACTTAAATAAAGATTAGATTAGATTACTTACAGTGTGGAAACAGGCCCTTTGGCCCAACAAGTCCACACCGACCCTCCGAAGAGCAACCCACCCAGACCCATTCCCCTACATTTACCCATGAGTTGATGTCCCTCGCTTCCACTTTCCTGTATTTTTCCAGTAACCCTCCAGTTCCCTTACTGATTGAGAATCTACCAATCTCAGCCTTTCCCTGTGTCCCTTAACATCTTCTTAGGGAAGGATCGTCGTTGGAGTACTGACCTTGTCTGGTTGCTGCTTTCATGTCTACTGCAGTATCTCTCACCCTGTGGTCGTGTTTCAGAAGAAAATTGGCACAAAAGCAAATTTTGGGAGCATGAGAGGAAGTTTCAGTTAATACTTCATCAGTGGCAGTGAAAGCATTTAAGAATAAATGAGCAATAACCTGCCCAACAGAGAGTAACAACAGCGATTAGTGCAAAGATAATGTAAAAGATTACAAATGCAAATTACAGGAAATTGAAAATTACACAGGTATAAGGCTGGATAACTATAGGGAAATAACATTGTAGTGCTGGAACTGTTGAATGGTGCTAAACCATATATGACAGCACTGAGACCAAACAGCAAAGATAGGGACTGCACAATGTTATCACCATGAATATAGAGAATGCTGATTTTAGTCTTTTGGTGAGACCATACATTCAAATTGAGGATGAGAATGAGGGCTGATGACAAGTTCCTTGACCACTTTAGAAGGTAAGAGATGATATGAGATGTGAAACTGCTAATGGATGGCAATCAACTAATGGTTTGCAACATGGTGTTCATAAGCTGGCCTTGCCAAAAACATTTTATGCTGAACTAGTGACAGAGAATGAACATTTCTCCCACAAGAAAGCATGTACCAACACAGTGAAACCAATCTCATTGCTGCATCTCGTCATCTTTCAAATCTTTGCTGCAATTGAAAGGTCAACATATCCAGAGATGGTCTGGGGTTATGATCCATGGTCATGACATAGTACCCCAGGTACAGCCTCACCAAAGTCCTATATAATTGCAGCAAGACAGACATATTTGCAAGCACATGCAATAAATCATACCAATGGCCTTCACAATTACTTTTTGGAACTTAACAACATAGAAAGTAGGTGCAGGAGTAGGCCATTCAGCCCTTCAAGCCTGCACCACCATTCAATGTGATCATGACTGATCATGCAATCTCAGTATCTCACTCCTGACTTCTCTCCTTAGCCCTTGGTCCCTTTAGCAGCAAGGGCCACATTCAGCTCCCTCTTGAATATATCTAACAAACTGGTCCCAACAGATTCCTGTGGGAGAGAATTCCATAGGTTCTCAACTCTCTGGGTGAAGAAATTCTTCCTCATCTCTGTCCTGAATGACTTACCCCTTATCCCTGTAGCTGGATATTAACATTCTATTATTTATTTATTTATTCTGTTTTCTGTTTTTCATGAAATCTTAAGTCCACAATATGAAATCCACAATCCAGGATAACATTTTACCCCCAAGCTCTTTACAGAACTCACACCCATACTGTACAAGCGGTCAGCTGGCTGTCAAGTTAGTAACAGAGTTGTGTCAACCTACGCCTCTCCCAGAGTGTCAGAAGTTACCATTGTTATGGACCAGACCTGACCCTCTTCAAATATCAGGGAAATAGCCCAGACTCTAACTCTTATTTTAGTTAAAGGCTTCTGTGTTCCAAATGTAATTTGATTAGTCACATTAGTTGGCTTTAAGTAAAACACAATTTATTCTTATACCCAATTAAAATACAAACAAAAGAAAGAAGAATTAGTACAACTTTAACTCTATTGGAAAACTTAATAGGCTAATAGATGATTTAATTTCTAAACAGTTCCAATATAGTCACATCCCCTGGCAAAGGAAAATTCAGTAAAATAGATTGTCTCCAGCCCAAGAGAAAAGAACACAAAGAGAAAATCCTGCAGAGAGAGTGCTCTGGTGTTTTGCTGTGGCTGAGAGAAACATATAGCAGCTTCCACAACTAGCTTCAAAACACCAACAACTGAAGGCTAACCTAAATTCCTGGTTCTGTGGGAGCCTGACTCCATCTATTCAGGCTGCTTCTGTTATTCCAGCTTTTCAAAGCCTCTCAAGCTGCTTACTTTTTTGGCTTAGAAGAGACAGCCCATCATTTCTGTCTCAAAACCTCCTGTCAAAAAAAACCCAGGACAAAACCCATCTCTTAAAGCCATTGTATCGTCACATCATGTGCTCATCCTCCCCCCACCACCTCCTCCACCCCCCACCCCGCACCATCCCCATTCCAAACACACATCAGGCTATCACCTCCCCGAGAATATTGTGTCGTGATCTTTCAGACGGTCAGCGTATCCATGCCTTCACTGTCAGTTTCTTAGAATCAGTATGCATAATTAATTAACTCACATTAATTATGAAGGCAGGAGGGGAATGTTCCCATTGAGGTTTTCACTGCATGTGCTGTGATATAAAGATAAATGAAGTGATTCGTCTTTATTAGAAAGTCAATACATCATTTAGTGCATCCATCAGAAAGGCACATAACGGGATGAGAGCCAATTCTGAGCTGTTGGCAGAAGTGTTGCACGGGACCTCATCATACAGCTCCCTACATTCCTTGGTAGGGGGGAGACCAGAGATAAACAATTACTAACAAGTCACCCCCCTTCATAGGAATGTCCTCCACTGTTTCCTGGAGCACAGAAAACACACTAATGAGAGGGACACAAATCCTTAAGGACCATGGACAAATACACGTGATAATTTTGGGAATCAGAGAGAGTGCATAGTTAAATAATCCATGCGTGCAAGTCAATTAGTGTTGGATGTTGTTGAGTGATTTCATGCATTCCATAAATACATGTTTCTTAACCTGGTGAACTACCAATGTGCTGGTCTGTAAAGAATAGGGACAGAAATTGTCTCACGCACATAAGACTTGACTTGCATTATGAATGCTATTAATACAACTTTTCACTAACATAAATGTTTTAAAATATGGCTCTCAAGGTTAGAAGATGTGACACGATAGACACCCACAAGGATGTCACCAAGGCACAGGGCTTGCCCACTGCTCTGCCAAAGGCCAAAGACATGTTGTTTCTGTTCAATGAAAATATCCAGGAGAAAACCTGCTCTAAGTATCTGACTATCACTCAGAGGGTCTTTCCAATTGTGGTCAGGGTCCTCTGCACGTTTGAAGGAAGGTTAGTGGAACAGTTTGCTGATATACATAGCAAGTAGCCTCTTTTACAACATCTATTACATATTTGGCTTTGTACTGTAGCACAGCGTGGAATACAAGACACCAGTATTCACTTCTACCTGAAGGCTGTCAGATCTGCAGCACACATTTTCTCTTGCATAGGACCTCTTGAAAGGGAGAGCTCAACCTCTGATCACACTACCCTTAACACAGAAACTATCTCAAAAGCAAGCCCTCTGTGAGGTTCAGAGTCACAATAAAGAAGGAGCATCAAATGGATCACACAAAATAAACAGTGCAAAAAGTGCCCTCTGAAAGATACACTCTGATAATCCCATTCCACTGCCATTTCCAAATAGACTTTGGTATCCTGTGAAGCCATTTGGGAGAAGATTTGTAGCTCGGTGCTCGTTGTTGTGGTTCTGTTCGCCGAGCTGGGAATTTGACTTGCAAACGTTTCGTCCCCTGTCTAGGTGACATCCTCAGTGCTTGGGAGCCTCCTGTGAAGCTTCACAGGAGGCTCCCAAGCACTGAGGATGTCACCTAGATAGGGGACGAAACGTTTGCAAGACAAATTCCCAGTTCGGCGAACAGAACCACAACAACAAACTTTGATATTTTAATACATATTACTTTTTAAATGTTTGTCCACATCCCATTTAAAAGCTCTGATCAATCCTGCTTCCACCCTGGTTTCTGGTAGAGTTCCATACTTGGCTAACACTTTTTCTGAGCCATAGTTTCCTCAAGCACTGACCTTCTGTCTCTGCCTCACACTGGAGCTTAAAGGAACCCATTTTATTCACTCTGACCTTCTTAGCTCGATTTCACTCGTCAAAAAAAATGTTATCTTTATCCTCCAGCCATTCAATTTGATCACATCACAGGCAACTTCCATCTGTATTTGGATGGCAGTTAACATTGCCTTTAGTAATTAAGACAGCTCTATCTACAGTAGCAAGTCACAAAACTGCAAGAGATAAAGCCAGCATTCAGAGAAATGAAAAAAGCTGCAGGAATTGGCTGAAGGGTCACTCATTTGCTACTGAATACAAACAAGACATGTGCCAAGAATCTCTTTGGAACTGCATTCTGCTGCACTGAGGAATTGTGAGGGAGGACATTGAAAATGCTGGCCATTAGACTGGCCAGCACAAATACAGGCTGCTGAACCCAAAACACTGCCAAGAGGTTGCCTGCACTAATCTCACGGTTTGCCATCAGGAACCACATCCGGACTTTACTCAACACTCCTTTTGTGAAACACTGTTGAAAGCAAACCCACAGCTGCTGGCTAAAATCAAGCAGAAATAAATGAGCATTATTTTCCTTGCATCCACCCCCATGGCAACCCTTTGGATCATAACGCTGACCGAAAGACATAGGAGCAGAAGTAAGCCATTCTGCCCATCAAATCTGCTCTGCCATTCAATGAGATCACTGCTAATCTGCTAATCTTCAACTTCAATGTCCTGTGTTATCCCCATAACCCTTGATTCTCTTACTGATTAAAAACCTGTCTATCTCAGCCTCGAATATACTTAATGACCCAGTCTCAACACCCTCTGAGTAAAGAATTTCACAAATTAACTTTCTACTCTCTGAGAGAAGAAATCCCTCCTCATCTCTGTCTTAAAAGGCCCTGATTCTGACATGAGACCCTCTAGTCACAAATTCTCCCACAAGTGGCAAACGTCTGCCCTGTCAAGTCCTCTAAGAATTTTGTATCAATAATGTCACCTCTCATTCTTCTAAACTCGAATGAATACAGGCCCAACCTACTCAAGCACTCCTCATAAGACAGTACGTTTATTTCTGGGATCAGCTGAGTGCACCTTCTCTGAACAGCCTCCAACGCCAGCATTCCTTTCCTTAGATAAGGAGACTAAACTGTCCACAATATTCCAGCATTGTCTGACTCATGTTTTGTATACTTTTAGTGAGACTTCCTTCTTTTTATGTTCTAGTCTCTGAAATAAAGGCTATTTACCCTCCCAATTACCTGTTGGACTTGTATGCTAGCTTTTTGAGATTTATGGCATCCTTTTAAATTGATTTTGGCAAAGGTCTCTAAAGTTCAAAGTATTGATTACAATTCATGTGATGAGTTTGGATATTTACTTGCTTATCATCTGTGACAAAGTTAGGTCCACATGTTAGTGGCCTGATTTCATCCTTCTTAAGGCTCACTGATTTCAAATTTGTTACTTCAACCGGGATTCATGAGGTGATGCTCTACTGCTCTGAATCCAATGTACAGAATCTGAATTGGACAGTTGTTCTAATAATAATTTATCTGCTTTATTCACAGACCCACCAACTATATTGGATAGCAAACTCCAAAAAAATGTGTGTCATATTCAAAGCCATCATGTTGTGTTTCCAAGACTTTGGTCAGTCCTTGCGAGATCTGTAGTTTTCAACCCTTTCCCCTCTCCTTCTCCTTCTCCAAAACCATCATGCTTTAAATTCAGCGTGTTAGGAAAAAAAGCTTTAAAACATTTAGGACATCTTAAAGGAAACCATGTCTTGAAGGTGGTTTCCCATTAAAGATGAAAGCTATAGTTTTCCATCCTGCAACCACCAGCAACCCCCTCCACCCTTACCCTGCCACCTCCCCTCCACCAGCCAGTATTCCAGGCTGAATTAGACTATTTGCATTTTATTTGTGCTAAATTCTTGAACTGTTGTTCTTCCTGTTGTTAAGATCATCAGTGGCTACATCTCTAATATTGCCACCTCAGTTTGTCCCTCAACCCCCTCTTACTGCTGAAGTCCTCACTCATGTTTCAGTTACCTCAAGACTGAACTACTCCACTATTCTCATCACCAGCTTCCAATCCCACATCCTCCATAAACTTCAGCTCTTCCCAATTCTTGTGCTAAATATCACTAAGCCAGTTCATCCATTACCCTAATAATAATCATTGACATCCATTTGCTCCTGTTTTATTACTCCTATGATTTTAAAATTCTCAATCTCATCCTTTTCCATTTCTGTAACATCTTTCAGTACCACAAACCTCCAAAAGCTCTGAGTCCCTCCAGCTCTGACTACTTTTCAGAGCCATAAACCATCCAGAGAGAGCAGGAAATGATGGTGTACATTAATATTCTAATTATAAAACTAGGAAGTAAATAGGAAATGAATTACAAACGATATTGACAGTGGCAGTGAAGTCGTAACTAATGAGATATCCTGTATTATGACAGATTGTGGAATATAATTTTAACATCACATTGAGGTATTGGATTATAAATTCCCGCTAATCTCCCTGTCTGTCTCAGTGTTCGTATGGCTTGTCGTTTGGGATGGGAAAGATTTGGCGCCAAGAGATCGACCGCTTTCTTGCAGACATTGGTATCGTAATTTAGGAAGTGCATAGGCCTGTGTAAAGCATGAATGGGGAGTCAGTTAAACAAGAAAGTCACAGACAGCAGCAGTGAAGTTACAACTACTGAGATCTTCGGTGATTGCAGATAAAAAATGAGGGCAGCACGGTGGCTCAGTGGTTAGCACTGCTGCCTCACAGCACTAGGGTCCCAAGTTCAATTCCAACCACGGGCGACTGTCTGTGTGGAGTTTGTACATTCTCCCTGTGTCTACTCTGGTTTCCTCCCATAGTCCAAAGATGTGCAAGTCAGGTGAATTGGCCATGCTAAATTGCCCATAGTGTTAGGTGCATCAGTCAGAGGGAAATGGGTTTGGGTGGGTTACTCTTCGGAGGCTCGGTGTGGACTAGTTGGGCCGAAGGGCCTGTTTCCACACTGTAGGTAATCTAATCTACTTTGGCATCCCTAACTACTTGTCTCTACCATTAGTTCTAGTAATCCCTCCTTAAATGAGTCTGTCTCTCACCTTTTAAAATGTTCCTTAAAAACTATCAAGCTTTCAGACACCTTACCTCCTGACTCCCTTTTTGCCTCCTTTGTTTGATCATGCTAGAGTGACATTCTTTTGGTTTAACAATATTCAGAGTGTTCTACAAATGCAAGATGAAGTAGATGACCCCTTTGAGGCATCCTCCGACAAAGGAATCATAGTCACCAGCAATTCATCACCATCTCCAATGTCTCAGCTCAGCCTTCAGCCAACTGAGGAAAAGAGTATTTGAGGATCAGCATCCCAAACTAAGACTAAAGAGCTGATTTACTGGGCAGTGGAGACTTGTATGCTCCTTTGTGCTTCAGAGAATTGGACAACCTATAGCAGGCTCTTCAAATCATAGAAGAATCATCAGTGGTGCCTTCAAGATCCTGGGGTTCCTTGATCGGGTAAATGTGAAAAGGATGTTTCTGCTTGAGGAACAATCTAGAATTTGGGGTCAATAGATCAAAAATAAATGGCTGTCCATTTAAAAAAAGATGAGGAAACCTTTTTTTCTCTATGATAATTGTATGTCTTTGGAAATCCTGTCCTCAAAAAGTAGTAGATGCAGAATCTTTAAATATTTTTAAGGAGGAGGAGATCAATTCTTGGGGATTAAAGATTATCGGGGATATATAGGTATGTAGAGCTGAGACTGAAATCAGATCATCCATGAGTTTATTGAATGGCAGAGCCAGCTCAATGGGCTGAATGATCTTCTCTTGTTCCTTGTTCATCTGCTCATATGTTCACAAGATCCTCCAAATCCAGTTGCAAGTGAAACAGTCAAAAAGCAGAATCCTTTCCCAAGCCAAATTACCCAGAACCAAAGTTCTCATCAAGACCAACTCTACTGGGCAGGAAATACTGTTTGGATTGACTCATGAACCAACTGTTCCATGGGAACTCGATTGAGACAGGACAATCCCAGAAGGACAATGAGAGAGCTACTCTCATGACATTTCTGAAACCATCAACCATACTTGTTGTTGCTTGGGAGCCTCTACAAGGTTCATCTAAGGAGGCACAGAACACATTGAGAGACTTCATCCAGGCCATGCAGAGGTGAAGTCTGAGATACAGAAGGGAACACACAAATCAAATAACCCCTCTCACCCAAGTTTTCAATCACCACATGCATCCAAACCCCCCACAGAGTCTGCAGGTGGCAGTCTACGTGGCAGAGTCTGCAGGTCACACATTGTTTCAATAAGATTTGAAATGGCAAACTAGTCCAGAGGTCTAGCTACCAACCAGATTCATTCTTCCCATCGACCAACCAGATTGTACCCTCTACCTGTGTTCACCTATCCCTACCTCATCACCCTACTCCTACTACCCCCTTTATCTGCAGCTCCCCTTACACCCACCCACAGTCCTGAAGAAGGGTTATACCTGTTCTGAAGGTGTAGAGGTGTACTATACCTTTAAGAGAGAGAGGAAGCTGGCAATGACTGACTGAAAGTACAGAGTGTCCTGAACAAGATAAAAATGTAGCACTTGGTTAAAACAAATTGCTGGAGTTGCATTGCCAGGGAACAAAAATAAATTCAAATTCAGCCAATCAGTTTAAATTATGCCCCAAATACCAAAATCCAATCGAATTTGAATTTAATGTTTTGATGACATCAAACATTTTAAAATAATCCAATGTTTTGGGGTATAAACAGCTAGGGGGAGAACTGCCAGGAATACCAATAAGTATGGACTGCTAACCAAATAGCTCTCTGAAAGGTACCTGTCCATAAGAAATTTGTGCAGCAGAACACTGAAGTTGATGCAGAGAAAAATCTACAGAGTAAAAGCTACAAAGGAGAATCGACAAAGCTGACTGGCTTTGAAACATGATTATTCTTTTTGTAAATCTTAACCGGTGTTTTTTTATCGGACTAGTATTTTCGAGTGGGATGTAAAAGATAGGTTTAAGAGAAAGGAGTTGGAAATAATTGTTTAATGTTCTCTTTTGGACTTAAAGAATAAAATTGTTGACTTTTACTTTCAATAGTGACCTCTGGGATAGTTCTCTGCCTCTCGATATTTAACAGATTATGGCACAGGGTGAGCTTCTCTGTGTGTCGGGTTTAAATTAGCAAGGGATTTACTCGGTGTTGTAACAAACCCGAGACTTTGACTTCTCCACCTCCTGATGCTGCCTGGCTTGCTGTGTTCTTCCAGTCAATCCTGAGGGGCTGTCTAAGCAAAAGATAGAGGAATCTGACTTCTGTAATTAAAGACTTTCAAGAACATCTGACTTCTATGTGACATTTTCCAGAAGCAGATTAAAGTGGACGTGTTTAGCTGGTGATATAGTATTGATGAAAAGTAATCCATTACGATGCAAAAATAGTGAGGAGGATATCCTGAGATTACAGGGGGATATAGACAGCCTGGTCAGATGGGCTATTCAATGGCAAATGAAATTCAGTCTGGATAACGTGGGAGGTGTTGCATTTGAACAGGACAAACAAGGCAACAGAATACATAATGAATGACAGGTTCCTGGGAAGCGCTGAGGATGGACCTTGGTTGACTCTTACTGCCCTCTGGGCAATTAGGATTGGGCAATAAACGTTGTCCTAGCCAGAGGCTCTCACATCCCAACAGGGAGTTAAAAAGAAAATATTGGTGTTGAAACTGTATTTGAGTGGTAGGCTGAGTGAGCTGGTGTGCTAAGAGATGACTTGGAATATTGGATTTTACTTGTTATTAATATTTACCTGTAAATCTGCCAGGGTATTGCTGATGATAAGTCAAAGGATAATGAGTTTTATTTTAAACCTGCAGTTCTGTACTAGGTAATGTGCAATTGCTGGGTCCCATTAAAAAGTTATTTTTGTCCCACACCCATCCTATTTATCAGTATGACTGGGTAAGCAGGAACATGCACGTGTTTATAAACATCTACTTGAGCTTTAATTTGATTGTTAAGCAGGGCTTGGAATAGCTGATTATAACTACCAACCCTGTTAACTAATTAACAGGGCTCCAAGTACACATTAATGAGCTCCATGTCATTTTGTTTACTGACCAGATTGAATATATACCCTTTGAAACTGAGTTCTAAACCACTGTGTCTTTAAGAACCCACTCTAGATTGCCTCCAAAAAGAAACAATTTCTCTCTGTGACTGTAAAACCATGAATACTCCTATTGGTTGCCTTAGTACCTGCCACGGTCATCCAACTGCCCTCAGTTGGCCCTTCCTCCTTCGAAAGGAATCTTTCTGTACGTGTCACAGATGAGTAGTTAGATTTCCTGTTCCCCAATTATCAAGCTTTGTTTAATGCTGGCAGCTTGCCTCATAATAAAATAAAGTACAAACTTCAAAACCCCACCAACACCACCACACAAATCAAGTTGAGCTGTCCAATGATCAGCAAACACCTAAAGGTACCCTGTTGTTGGGTGAATACAAGAAAGATCGAACAGAGTTTAATTGCAATGCTGGATAAAATTTGCTTAATTCAAGCCCAAATCTGAATGTCACAGCCACCATTCTCTTTAATTCTCAATAATTTTGTTTCTGCAAAGAAGTGTTACCGGGTATTTGACATTTAGCATGAGAAATATCTGCTGGATGTCTGGCAACTATTTGATACTTATCGTTGACTCTCATCCTGACCTTGGCATAGCTAACATTGATAAAATAAGTGTCTTCCGAATATTACTTCTGAGAAATGTCATTTATGATTAATAGGCGATTTTATGTGATAGCCAAAATTTCTGACCTCACTGGTAATATTCTTTTTTTGATCAGCACAAGAAAATATCACAAGCGTAACATCCTACAGACAGGTTAAGCTTATGGAACAGAGTTGGTTGTCATCACAATCCATGCTGGCATTTTTCTAACTGCTTATGACAGAAACTTACAATCCAATTCATACATAGAGTCATAGAGATGTACAGCATGGAAACAGACCCTTCAGTCCAACTCATCCATGCCGACCAGATATCCCAACCCAATCTAGTCCCACCTGCCAGCACCCAGCCCATATCCCTCCAAACCCTTCCTATTCATATACCCATACAAATGCCTCTTAAATGTTGCAATTGTACCAGCCTCCACCACATCCTCTGGCAGCTCATTCCATACATGTACCACCCTCTTTATGAAAAAGTTGCCTCTTAGGTCTCTTTTATATCTTTCCCCTCTCACCTTAAACCTATGTCCTCTAGTTCCAGACTCCCCGACCCCAGGGAAAAGACTTTGTCTATTTATCCTGTCCATGCCCCTCATAATTTTGTAAACCTCTAGAAGGTCACCCCTCAGCCTCTGACGCTCCAGGGAAAACAGCCCCAGCCTGTTCAGCCTCTCCCTGGAGCTCAGATCCTCCAACATTGTAAATCTTTTCTGAACCCTTTCAAGTTTCACAACATCTTTCCGATAGGAAGGAGACCAGAATTGGACACAATATTCCAACAGTGGCCTAACCAATGTCCTGTACAGCTGCAACATGACCTCCCAACTCCTGTACTCAATGCTCTGACTAATAAAGGAAAGCATACCAAATGCCTTCTTCACTATCCTATCTACCTGCGATTCCACTTTCAAGGAGCTATGAATCTGCACTCCAAGGTCTCTTTGTTCAGCAACTCTCCCTAGCATCTTACCATTAAGTGTATAAGTCCTGCTAAGATTTGCTTTCCCAAAATGCAGCACCTCGCATTTATCTAAATTAAACTCCATCTGCCACTTCTCAGCCCATTGGCCCATCTGGTCCAGACCCTGTTGTAATCTGAGATAACCCTCTTCGCTGTCCACTACACCTCCAGTTTTGGTGTCATCTGCGAACTTACTAACTGTACCTCTTATGCTCACATCCTTTGTCTCAAAGTACTGTAGCTCAAAATGAAAAATTAACATGTGACCCTCACAACTCTCCAAGATCATTGCATCCCTGCAATTCTGCCATCTTGCCCAGTTTGAATTGCTCCACCATTTTCAAATGTGCCTTCAGTTGCCCTAAGCCAGGCCATCCTGAACTAACTTCCGACACATCCCTACTTTAACACTTGATAATTAACATAGACCTAGACATCTCAAAAACAAAACAGCAACAAAGTGACATAACAATATTTAAAACATTATCATAGATCAATGTGTATATAAAAACACTTGTTCTTTAAGTATTTTGCAAATATTTTATGTACTCACCAGTAGTTTCAGTCTCATGAATGGAAGCTATACTGAGATAGGCACATATTGGTACCCAACAAAAGATTTTGAATCCAAGATGAATCTACACTCTGGCACTACAGTGTAATTGTGTCATTGCATGGAACTGTTGGACTGATAGAATGGCTTGACTCCTTTGGAAGATTATGTCCATCTTCCAACAAAGGAGTGACTGGAATGGCTCTTTCTCTTGCCCAGATACCTTTCTTGAAGTTTTTGATCAGTGCGGGGGATCTCCAATTCAATTAGGAATTCGAATCTCCAAGTTCTGCAGTACTTCTTCGGAGAAATCATACTCATATCCTTTGCTGCAGTAACTAGCGACAAAACCATCACGAGACTCCTGGGGTTTCTGTTGATATGGTGTTTTTTATAAACCAGCCATTCAGACATGCCTCTTCATCATAACTGTAAGGGGGATCGATTAAGCCATCATGGGAGAATAGTTCTCTGGTATTCCACAACTCCAGCTGTGTGGCAGCCTGCTGTATTTTAAATGTTCCTGCCTCTATCATTATGCCTGGCAGATTATTATCACTCACTGAGTTATGGATCTTATTCCTAATATTTATTTTGAAACTATTCCTCACAAATCCAAATTTATATCTAATTGGACCCTCCCTCATAGTTTAATTTTAAGTAATATCCTGGGCTTAATATGTCTTTATCATTTAATATTTTCATCCTTATTGAATCTCCCTGCAGGGCTTTGTGTCTGCAAACAGATGTTGGCAGAAATATTCATTAGACATTCACTGTAAGGGTCTTTGGCAGCAATGCCTCCGTGTAACAAAGAGGAACGTCATTGAAATCCAGACAATCTGCATATCGAATATGGGTGACATTTAGCAAGGTGCTCAATTCTTATCAGTACCGCAAGTAAAGTCAGCAAGCTCCAATATCAAAAAGCATCTCGAAAATAAATATTGCAAGGTTCGGTGTTTAACCTGTTCATGCAGTCCTCCCACAGGGAAGGAGATTGGAAAAAGTAACCTCTATGACATTATCAGCCAAACCACAGGGGTAATGATCACATCAGACAGATATGATGGAATTAAACCAGCTGGCTCTCCCTGAAGCGTTAATCATGTCTGATATTTTGCTCATATTGACAGCAGTCAAGGGCAACAGCCAAAGACATGAGAGAGAAAGGAACAGAGGGTAATGCTGATGCGGTTCGATGGTGAGGTCTGTGCAGAGTAGTATAGAATGGATGGATTGAATGGCCTGTTCCAATCCTGTAATTCTTTTCGGCAGCGCTTTGGAAAACCATGATCCCTTCATCGTCAGGAAGGACGAGAACAGCTGATGCACCTGCAAGTTCCCCTCCAAGCCGCACACCAGTCTGACTTGGAACCATCTTGCCATTCCCTCAGTGTTACTGGTCAAAATCATGGAACAGCATGGTGGGTGTAACCCAACCCTCATGGTCTACAGCG
This sequence comes from Chiloscyllium punctatum, assembly GCF_047496795.1. NCBI lineage: Eukaryota > Metazoa > Chordata > Chondrichthyes > Orectolobiformes > Hemiscylliidae > Chiloscyllium > Chiloscyllium punctatum. Next base: position 24,099,966 of record NC_092749.1, on the reverse strand, counting down.
GTTCAAGAAAGGCTGCTGACCACTGCCTTCGACATGGCAATGGGGGTGGGCACTAAATGTGAAGAGAGCAAATGAAAATATAGATTTAAACTAGATCATTATTTGTCTTAGTATAGATTAATACAAAGGTGAATTAGTTGGGAACACCGTTTGATGTACAGAAACCATGATCCATAAAAACATTGCAAATAAGAGCAGGAGTAAGCCACCTGTCCCTTTGACCCCACTCCACCAGTCAATGTGACCATGGCTAATCATCCAGCTCAGCACCTTGTTCCTGCGTTCACCCATACACTTTATTGAGACAGCACCTCTGGCACAACATTAGGAACGAGGGTATTCTGGCTTACATTCCTGTCCCTATTCAGTGTAATATCTTTAAGAATTTTGGACGGCTTAGATGAGAAATCGTTTTTTATCAGTTAGTTCTAGGGAATTCTGTGAAATTTATGACAGCTTCTCTATCCATTTGGAATCCAATCTTAAGAAATAAAGTATTTCACTCAATGTTTCCTTAAGTTTGCTAGATAATTGGCAACTACTACAACTTGTAAAATTGAAGTTGGCATTTATTTGCTCTCATTTTATTCATAGTGTTCTGAGGAACTTCAGAAAGTGGATTGTTTATATTCTTTGAGTCATTTAACATTGCATTGTCTCATAGGTAATATGTTATATACCTGTAAGGAATGTTCTCATGATATCATTGCTGAGTCATAACATGTGACCTCATGGGATAAATGGCTCCACTTGCAGTACAACAGACTGAGGGAAGTATGCTACATTTTCTAAGCATATTGTTCAGTACAAGCCCAGACACTGCAATGCCTGTGATTATCTTTATAAACGTACCTAGAGCTGTAACGAACCTTCCAATCAATCTTCCAGCACAATGTGACCAATGTTAGTTCTTATGTCAGCACATTGCCCTATTTAAAATTGACCTATAACAGTAACAAAGTTTCTAATGGACCTAAAACTGAAATTGGCAGTGAAAAGCTACTGTTAGTTCAAACCTAGAGCCCTCTCATTCAAAAATATATAATGGTTTTCTGAAGTGGAGAAGCTTACCTAAAAGTAGGGGTTGGTTGTCTCTGATGTTTTTTTACCAGTTCGACAGCAATGCATCACTCTGTGTTTAGCATGAAATCCCTCCAGTAAGTGGAATCTATCACTACAAGTCTTCATTTGTTAAAGACACATTTCCACAACCATCAATGCTTGTTAAAAGTGTCTACAACACTGAAAAATAAGGCAATAAATAATCAAAAGAAGGATAAATAAAAGGACAGAATGACACACTAATTAAAATAAGAGACCAAACTAGCCCTGTGTTCCACTATAACAAAACAAAAGGAAGGTAAACATTTAAGCATGGATTGGGGATCAAGTAAAGTTTTCACTGAATTACAGCTATTTAAGCAACATTTAGATCTGAAAGATGGGAAAGGAGCTGATATTACAGGTCTAAAAATTCAACTGGAACAGTTTGGAAATTGCATTTTGGTGGATAAAACGGTGGATGTTAAAGAAGACTTTCAAAAGAGAGATGAATAGGGTGCAAGTAAGATACATACCCATGAGAAAGAAATATGAGCTATCAAAGCTAGGCTACCCTGGATGACTAAGGATATTGACGAGAAAATGAGAAATAAAAAGGAGGCTCATGATGCTTACTAAAGTAGTAACAGCAATAAAAATCAGGAAGTGTATCTTATATGTAGGAGAGGGGCTAAGGCTGGAATAAGGAAGGCTAAGAGGAAGCCTGGTGCAACTTTGAAGGGAGTATAGGAGCAGAGGAACCTCTGGTTCAAATGCATAATTCTCTGAAAGTGGCAAACTGTACTAAAACAAGTAGCAAAGTGTTCTTCAAACATATTTACAGTAAAAGATTAGTGAAGGATAGAGTGGGGCTATAAGGAACAAGCAGGGTATGCTGCTCACTGAAGCAAAGGGTATGGCAGAGCTACTATATGAGTATTTTGCTTCTGCCTTCACCAAATTAGAAAATACTGACAATGCCCCAGTTGTAGATGTGGGTGTTGAGCACCTGAGCAGCATAGTTATAGATAAAGAAGAGCTGTTAAAAATCCAGCAGCACTCCAGGTAGAGCAGTTGGGATACCTCCTAACTTGTAAATCACAGAGCAAATCACAGAGTCACTTACAGAAATTTTCCAGGCCTCTCGAAACACAGGTTTAGTCCCAGGTTACTGGAGGATTGCACGTGTAATGCTATTGTTTAAAAAAGGGGCAAATGGTAATCCAGAAAACTACAGACCAGTCAGCTTGACATCAATAGTGGGAAAACTGATAGACGCCATAATTGGGGATAAGGTAAATATACATGTAGAGGAAAATAAGTTAATACTACACGGTCAACATGGTTTTGTCAAAGGAAGGCCATGTCAGACAAATTTAATTGAGTTCTTTGATGAGATAATCTACAGGCAGTGGATGAAGTTAAGGCTGTGGATGTTGTATAATTGGTCTTTGACAAAGCATTTGATATGGTGTCACATGGCAGGTTGATTAGTTAATTAGAAATATTGGTATTGGTGGGTCTTTGGCAGCATGGTTAGACAGGTATAGATGGGCATTTCTCAGACTGGAGACAAATTGAAAGTGGTGTTCACTAAGGGTCAGTGTTAGTTCTTCTAATTTATATTAGGGCAAAATCTTTGAATCTGCAGATGATACTAAGCTAGGGAGAATAGCGAATTGTGAGGATGATGCTAAGTGACTTCAGAGAGGCATTGACAAGTTGGCCAAATGGTCAAATATCTGACAGATGAATTGCTATTCAGAGAAATATAAAGGAATGCATCTTAAGTAAAAAAAAAACAAAGAGAGACAGTACAGTCTCAATGGTACAGCTTTGAGGGGAGCACAGGAGCAGTGGGACCTTGGGTTCAAATGCATAATTCCCTGAGGGTGGCCAGAAAAGCTGAAACAATTGTTCAGAAGGCTTATAGGATCCTTTGGTTTATCAATAGAGGCATAGAGTGTAAAAGCAAGGAAATTATGCTACACCTCTACAAATCATTGGTCAGACCACATTTGGAGTATTGTGTCCAGTTCTGGGCACCTAACTTAAGGAAGGATGTTAAAGCCCTGGAAATAGTGCAAAGGAGAATTACTAGAATGATACCAGAAATGAGGGATTTTAGATAAAAGGAAAGATTAGAGAAATTGGGCTTGTTGGCCTTTAAGCAGAGAAGATTAAGAGGCGACCTCATTGAAGCATTCAAAATTATGAAAAATTTTGACAGGGTAAAGACGGTACTCTGGTTCCATTAGTTGGTCTGTCAGCAACTAGGGGTCACAATTTCAAGACTTTCAGCAAGAAAGCTAGAAGTGAGATGAGGAGAAACTCTTGTACTCAGAGAGATGTTAGAATTTGGAATGCACTGGCTGGGAGAGTGGTGGAGGCAGTTTCAGTAGGAGGTTTCAGAAGAGAGCTGGATAAGTATTTGCAAGTGATGAATATAGAGGGATACTGAGATAGGGTTAGAGCATGGGCCTGGCTGGGTGGCTCTTTCAACTGTGGGTACAGACATGATGGGTTGAATTCTTCTGTACTGTAAGATTCTACGATTCAATATGCAGTTTTACATATTCATATGCCAACCAGCAAAAGCAGTTGCTGCTATTGAAGGGCCTCAGTGATCCCGACATCAATGCATCAGATCTAACAAAAACAGAAATTGCTGGAAAAACTCTGGAGTTAAGAAAGTTTGTGGATAATTAGACAAATAATTGGAAGGTCCACAAATATTCCCACCCTCTATAATGGAGGAGCCCAGTACGTCAGTGCCAAACATGAAACTGAAGCATGTGATTCCATTTTGAACGCAAGTGCTGAGCAGATGATCAATCTCGACCTCTTCCTAGCATCCCCAGCATCACAGACACAAGCTTTCAGCCAATTCACTTCACTCTACTTGATACCAAGAAAAGGCACTGGACACTACAAAGGTAAGGGTCCAGCCAATATTCCATCAATATTGCTGAAGACTTGTGCTCCAGGACTAGCCAAATACATTGGAAGGTTATTCAGTGCTATAATAACACTGGCATCTACTCAGAAATATGGAAAATATCCCAGGTATGTCCTGTTCATAAAAAAGCAGGAAAAATCCAACCTTGTTAATTGTCTTCTCTCAATCATTAGCAAAATGATGGCAGATATCATCAACAGTCAAGCAGCCCCTGCTCAGCAATAACCTGCCCTGAGATGCCCAGTTTGAGTTCCGCCAGGACCACTCAGCTCCTGACCTCATTATAGCCTTGGTTCAAATATGGACAAAAAACCTGGATTCCAGAGATGATGTGAGAGTGACAGCCCTTGGCATCATTGGGGCATTTGACTGAGTTTGGCATTAGTGTTACCCTTAGCAAAACTGGAGTCAATGGGCATTAGAGGGGAACACTTCACAGATTGCAGTCACATCTACCACAAAGAAAAATGATTGTATTTGTTGGGAGATCAATCATCTCAGAAGCTGGATACTTTCTAATCAACTTATTATTAAACATTCTAGGGCACGATATTTGAACCCCGGCTTCCTGCCTCAGAAATAGGGACACTACCACAGTGCTACAAAAGCCCTGAGGGTAGATGATCAAACCATATTTCCCTCCATCCCATGAACAGGAGTGTGACTGATTGCTGATGATTACACAACTCCTTTGCGATTCCTCAGGTACTGAAGCAGAACATTTAAATGCAGCAAGGTCTGGAAAACATCTAGTCATGGTGACAAATGGCAAGTAACATGTTGACCTCACAAATGCCAGGAAATTACCATCTCAAATTGAGAGAATCTAACCATCTCAACCTTGATATTGAGTGGAAATACCATTGCTGAAATTTTTTGTTGTTCATTCATGGAATGAGGATATCGCTGATTAGACCCATATTCCTGACACATCCCTAGTATTCCAGAGGGTAGTTAAGTGTCAACCACAATGCTGTGGGTCTGGAGTCACCTGTGAGCCAGACTAGGTAAAGATGGCGCTTTCCTTCCCTAAGGGACATTAGTGAACCAGATGTTTTTTTTCCCAACAATGACAAAAGTTTTATGGTCACCATTACACCCTTAATTCCTGATTTTATTGAATTCAAATTCCACAATGTGGCAAAGCAGGATTTCAACCTGGGTCCTCTGAACAATACTAGGTTATCTGAATTAACAGTCCAACGACAATACCATGAGACCATCGCCTCAACTTTTAACATCCTGGGGGTTACAATTGACTAGAATTGAAATGGACTAGCCATATAAGATACTATGAACCCCTAACTCTCAAAAGTTTTCCATCACCAACAGGGCACAATTCAGGAGTGTGATGGAATTCTTCCCACTTTCCTGAATGGGTACAGTTTTGAGAATGCTTAAGTAAAAGCACTAAGTAGCCTGTTTGATTGGCACTCCATTCACCATCTTCAATATCCACTTCTTTCACCAGCAATAAACAGTGGCATCTGTAAGAAGTACCAGAGTAACTCACCAAGACTTCACTGACAGCACCTTCCAAACCCAGACCTCTAACAGCTTGAATGACAAGGGCAAAGGAACACCACCATCTGCAAGTTCTCCTTCAAATCCGTATACCATCTGAGTCAGAACTCACCATTCTCAGTGTCATGGGAAAAAAATCCTCAAGTAGTTTCTCTCATGGTATCCTGACACCCCAAGGACTTCGCTAGGGCAAACAAGATTGGTCAATAGTATCTGGCCTAGCTAGTGGTGCCTGCATCTGATAATGAAATTTAAAAATACTGTATTTTATGGTTTTGAGTGATGATTTGAATAAGAAAATATTTTGCTGAAAATAACCCTTTAACTACAGCACGGTTGTAGATAATGCCTTGGTTCAAGTAACAGGTCTTTATGTTTGTGACCATAACTGATTCTAACAAAGTGAGGCAATATATTATTCAGAATATCCTATCAGAAAGTTTCTTCTTACGATGAGAATCAATAGCCAAAATATAATCTTACCTCTATATATCATAATTTTAAACATGTTCTAATCACTTTACTGGCAAAACCACCATTAAAAAATTGCACTACCTTATAACTAGGTTCATTATAATTTGGAACATTTTTAACAATGCGTAAAGTCAATGCATTTGGCTAATTTATAAAAGCAAATTGCAGATACACTTGTCACATCATAAAATATTTGGTTGAGAAACAAGTTATCATCCTCTGGCCTAGATTACATTTCCTTATCTTTCAGTTTCAGGTGCTGGCTGACCTACTGGACGTCTCACATGAATTTCTGGTATAATTTACTTTTGAAAGCTGTTCTTTGTAATTTAGTTCACTTTGTGCTAGTTGGTAAACATTGAAACTTCATTTTATGTGCTAGAATTTTCACCCCACTACCAATGTAAAAGTTCATCAGACAGCTGAAAGGAAACTGTGGGTGAAGAAGATGATGGAGATTTTAACAATAAGCTAATAGATTGGGACAGCAGGTTCAAGGGGTTAAATAGCCAATCATGAGAAAGGGAGGGGTCTGCAGCAAGTCAGTATCACTGTGAAGCAGACTGGGAGGAGTGTGCAGTGGATCAGTATCATGATGATGCAGACTGGGAGGAGTGTGCAGTGGGTCAGCATCATGGAGAAGCAGACTGGGAGGAGTGTGCAGTGGGTCAGCATCATGGAGAAGCAGACTGGGAGGAGTGTGCAGTGGGTCAGCATCATGATGAAGCAGACTGGGAGGAGTGTGCAGTGGGTCTGCATCATGGAGAAGCAGACTGGGAGGAGTGTGCAGTGGGTCAGTGTTGCTGTGAAGCAGACTGGGAGGAGTGTGCAGTGGGTCAGCATCATGGAGAAGCAGACTGGGAGGAGTGTGCAGTGGGTCAGTGTTGCTGTGAAGCAGACTGGGAGGAGTGTGCAGTGGGTCAGCATCACTGTGAAGCAGGCTGGAGAATTTGGAGAGCGACAACATCTTTATCTGCAATGCAGGGGTGAGTAAATGATTCTTTTCCAACTGCAAACTTCCTCGCATAAACATGCTTGAACCTAATCAGCAACATGCTCATCATGTGAATGGATTAAAAAGAAAATCCATGCTGCTACACATGAGAATATGGAGTCTCACTAGTACACTCCAGTAGAGTTGAAACTGGCTTTTTAAACTATGTCCTTGTGTTTTCTTCAAAAAGAAGTCCACAAAATATCATGCAGTTTGGGACACAATCTGCAGGGGGTGGCTTACTGGTGGGGGCAGGGGTGCGGTCATCAACCCTTCATTATCTTTGTAATCACAAGAGATCACCGTCCCACCTTTTTTGACTTGTCTTTTCTTCCATTTGAAAGGCTCTTGTCTGAAGTTGCCTTCATGCATATAAGTGTGACATTCTGTGGGTCCCTTCCTCCAGACAGGCACTTAGTTTACATCCACAGCTGCATCAGCCCTCGTTGAAGAAAACATGTTTTGGAATTACGAGTTAAAGACGCCCACAGTACCTTGGGATTCTGACTCAGATTCATTGCAAAATGCCATTTTTTTTTTGCCAAAATTATCTGGGCTCCGGGCTCAGGATAAATGGGTGTAAGTCACTTCATGCAACCCATCCAATATAAATCCTACCAGATCACTGCTATTGCTGTCCTTTTTATTGAACAACAAAGCAGATGGTGCTGAGGTAGGATGGTGATGGGTGTTGTTGAGAGAGACCATTAGGACCAGGACACTGCACAGAATCTCTGAAAGAGTCATCCAATTCGTCCTGCAAATTAGCAATCTCTGCAAGCATTTCCTTTTGTCAGGTATACACCTCATTCCTTTATAGATCATAACGACTCATTGCAAAAAAGAATTTTCTTCAGCTCCCACCTCGTTTTTGGATTTATGATGCACGTGCTGTGCTATTTTCATTCTTTTATTATTTTATCATGGACAGAGAGAACGATAAAAATAAAATCCAAAATATAGACTGCTGCTTACTTTAAATATGGAAAACCAATTACATATGCGTGCAGTATGATTATCTGGCAGTTCTGGAGAGGAACTGGGAGATGCTTCCAGTACATACTGATTAGCTGACTGGCAGGCAATGCTATGCAGAATGGATGAATGTGCCCTACTATTACCTCTGAATTCCTTGTGTGGTGGTGCTGGGAGGTTATTTTTGACAATAAACGTATTCTCCCTTTTATCTAATTACTGTCACATACTGAATCAAAACCAGACCGAAAGGTTTAACATATAAGGTCAGAAATGCCAATCACTCATACTAATTACGAGGGGTACGTCTGCTTCCAAGAGATCAATTGTGTTAGGGGATTCTGTAGTTAGAGGTACAGACAGACGTTTTTGCGGCTAGCAGAGAAAAAGCAGAATGGTGTGTTGTTTCCCTGGTGCCAGAATCAAGGATGTCTCAGAGGGTGCAGAATGTTCTCACAGGGGAAAGGGAACCAATGACATAAGGGAACAGGTTGAGATTCTGAAGGGAGATTACAGAGTTAGGCAGAAATTTAAAAAGGAGGTCCTCAAGGGTAGTAATATCTGGATTACTCCCAGTGCTATGGGCTAGTGAGGACATGAATAGGAGGATAGAGCAGATGAATGCATGGCTGAGGAGCTGGTGTATGGGAGAAGGATTCACATTTTTGGATCATTGGAATCTCTTTTGGGGTAGAAGTGACCTGTAAAAGTAGGACAGATTGCACCTAAATTGGAAGGGGACTAATATACTAGCAGGGAGATTTGCTAGAGCTGCTCGGGAGGATTTAAACTAGTAAGGTGGAGGGTAGGACCCAGGGAGATAGTGAGGAAAGAGATCGATCTGACATGGGTACAGCTGAGAACAGAAGTGAGTCAAACAGTCAGGGCAGGCAGGGACAAGGTGGGACTAATAAATTAAACTGCATTTATTTCAATACAAGGGGCCGAACAGGGAAGGCAGATGAACTCAGGGCATGGTTAGGAACATGGGACTGGGATATCATAGCAATTGCGGAAACATAGAATATAGAAGATAGAACGATACAATACAGCACAGAACAGGCCCTTCGGCCCACGATGTTGCACCGAACATTTGTCCTAGCTTAAGCACCCATCCATGTACCTATCCAATTGCCGCTTAAAGGTCACCAATGATTCTGACTCTGCCACTCCCACAGGCAGCGCATTCCATACCCCCACCACTCTCTGGGTAAAGAACCTACCCCTGACATCCCCCCCCACCCCATACCTTCCACCCTTCACCTCAAATTTATGTCTCCTTGTAACACTCTGTTGTACCCAGGGAAAAAGTCTCTGACTGTCTACTGTATTCCCCTGATCATCTTATAAACCTCTATCAAATCACCCCTCATCCTTCGCCGTTACAATGAGAAAAGGCCTAGCACTCTCAACCTATCCTCGTGCGACCTATTCTCCATTCCAGGCAACATCCTGGTAAATCTCCTCTGCACCCTCTCCAAAGCTTCCACATCTTTCCTAAAATGAGGCGACCAGAACTGCACACAGTACTCCAAATGTGGCCTTACCAAGGTCCTGTACAGCTGCAACATCTCACGACTCCTGAATTCAATCCCTCTGCTAATGAATGCTAGTACACCATAGGCCTTCTATCCACCTGAATGGCAACTTTCAAAGACCTATGAACATAGACCCCAAGATCCCTCTGCTACTCCACCGTACTAAGAACCCTACCGTTAACCCAGTATTCCGCATTCTTATTTGTCCTTCCAAAATGGACAACCTCACACTTGGCAGGGTTGAACTCCATCTGCCACTCCTCAGCCCAGCTCTGCATCATATCTAAGTCCCTTTGCAGTCAACAACAGCCCTCCTCACTATCCACAACTCCACCAATCTTCGTATCGTCTGCAAATTTACTGACCCACCCTTCGACTCCCTCTTCCAAGTCATTAATAAAAATTACAAACAGCAGAGGACCCAGAACTGATCCCTGCGGAACTCCACTTGTAACTGGGCTCAGGGATGGGCAGCACTGGTAGCTTAATGTTCCAGGATACAAATGCCTGCCTCCCTTTCTATCCTTTCTGTAGCAAGAGAGGAGGGGGAGTGGAGTTTTTGATAAGGGATAGCATTATAACTGTGCTGAGGGAGGATATTCCTGGAAATACATGCAGGGACGCTATTGGGTGGAACTGAGAAATAAGAAAGGGATGATCACCTTATTGGGATTGTATTATTGACCCCCTGAAAAGTCAGACAGAAATTGAGAAACAAATTTGTAATGAGATCTCAGCTATCTGTAAGAATAATAACATAGCTATGGTAGGAGATTTTAACTTTCCAAACATCGACTGGGACTGCCATAGTGTTAAAGGTTTAGATGGAGAGACACTTCTTAAGTGTGTACAAGACAATTTTCTAATTCAGTATGTGGATGTACCTACAAGAGAAGGTGCAAAACTTGACCTACTCTTGGGAAATAAAGCAGGGCAGGTGATTGAGGTGTCAGTGGGGGAGCACTTTGGGGCCAGTGACCATAATTCTATTTGTTTTAAAAGAGTGATGGAAAAGGGTAGACTAGATCTAAAAGCTGAAGTTCTAAATTGGAGAAAGGCCAATTTTGGTGGTATTAGGCAAGAACGTTCGAAAGCTGATTTGAGGCAGATGTTCGCAGGTAAAGGGACGGCTGGAAAATGGGAAGCCTTCAGAAATGAGATAACAAGAATCCAGAGAAAGTATATTCCTGTTAGGGTGAAAGGGAAGGCTGGTAGGTATAGGGAATGCTGGATGACTAAGGAAATTGAGCGTTTGGTTAAGAAAAAAAGAAGGAAGCATATGTAAGGTACAGACAGGATAGATCGAGTAAATCCTTTAGAGTATAAAGGAAGTAGGAGTGTACTTAAGAGGGAAATCAGGAGGGCAAAAAGGGGACATGAGATAGCTTTGGCAAATAGAATTAAGGAGAATCCAAAGGGTTTTTACAAATATATTAAGGACAAAAGGGTGATTAGGGAGAGAATAGGGCCCCTCAAAGATCAGCAAGGCGGCCTTTGTGTGGAGCCACAGAAAATGGGGGAGATACTAAATGAATACTTTGCATCAGTATTTACTGTGGAAAAGGATATGGAAGATATAGACTGTAGGGAAATAGATGGTGACATCTTGCAAAATGTCCAGATTAGAGGAGAAAGTGCTGGATGTCTTGAAACGGTTAAAGGTGGATGAATCCCCAGGACCTGATCAGGTGTGCCCTAGAACTCTGGCAAGCTAGAGAAGTGATTGCTGGGCCTCTTGCTGACATATTTGATCATCGATAGTCACAGGCAAGGTGTTGGAAGACTGGAGGTTGGCAAACATGGTGCCACTGTTTAAGAAGGGTGGTAAGGACAAGCCAGGGAACTATAGACCAGTGAGCCTGACCTTGTTGGTGGGCAAGTTGTTGGAGGGAATCCTGAGGGACATGTATTTGGAAAGGCAAGGACTGATCAGGGATAGTCAACATGGCTTTGTGCATGGGAAATCATGTCTCACAAACTTGATTGAGTTTTTTGAGGAAGTAACAAAGAAGATTGATGGCAGAGCAGTAGATGTGATCTATATGGACTTCAGTAAGGCGTTTGACAAGGATCCCCATGGGACACTGATTAGCAAGGTTAGATCTCATAGAATACAGGGAGAACTAGCCATTTGGATACAGAACTGGCTCAAAGGTAGAAGACAGAGGGTGGTGATGGAGGGTTGTTTTTCAGACTGGAGACCAGTGACAGTAGAGTGCCACAAGGATCGGTGCTGGGTCCTCTACTTTTTGTCATTTACATAAATGATTTGGATGCGAGCATAAGAGGTACAGTTAGTAAGTTTGCAGATGACACCAAAATTGGAGGTGTAGTGGACAGTGAAGAGGATTACCTCAGATTACAACAGGATCTGGACCAGATGGGCCAATGGGCTGAGAAGAGGCAGATGGAGTTTAATTCTGATAAATGTGAGGTGCTGCATTTTGGGAAAGCAAATCTTAGCAGGGCTTTCCCACTTAATGGTAACGTGCTAGGGAGTGTTGCTGAACAAAGAGACCTTGGAGTGCAGGTTCATAGCTCCTTGAAAGTGGAGTCACAGGTAGGTAGGATAGTGAAGAAGGCGTTTGGTATGCTTTCCTTTATTGGTCAGAGTATTGAGTACAGGAGTTGAGAGGTCATGTTGCAGCTGTACAGGACATTGGTTAGGCCACTGTTGGAATATTGCATGCCATCTGGTCTCCTTCCTATCGGAAAGATGTTGTGAAACTTGAAAGGGTTCAGAAAAGATTTACAAGGATGTTGCCAAGGTTGGAGGATCTGAGCTACAGGGAGAGGCTGAACTGGCTGGGGCTGTTTTCCCTGGAGCGTCAGAGGCTGAGGGGTGACCTTCTAGAGGTTTACAAAATTGAGGGGCATGGATAGGATAAATAGACAAAGTCTTTTCCCTGGGGTTGGGGAGTCCAGAAATAAAGGGCATAGGTTTAGGGTGAGAGGGGCAAGATATAAAAGAGACCTAAAGAGGCAACTTTTCACACAGAGGGTGGTACGTGTATGGAATGAGCTGCCAGAGGAAGTGGTGGAGGCTGGTACAATTGCAATATTTAAGAGGCATTTGGATGGGTATATGACTAGGAAGGGTTTGGAGGGATATGGGCTGGGTGCTGGCAGGTGGGACTAGATTGGGTTGGGATATCTGGTCGGCATGGACGGGTTGGACCGAAGGGTCTGTTTCCATGCTGTACATCTCTATGACTCTCTGACTCTAAATAAGGTGTGGATTCGAGAAACGTGAACAAAATGCCACCATCCATTTTCTCTTCTAGTCCCTCTTTGGAATCTCAAATGCAAAAACCGGCAACAGGGAAAACCAAAGTTCTTCTTCAAACAGATAGTCTTCACTCCTGCTTCCCTCCTGCTTGAGAGATGCAGAAGTTTTTTTCTGACTGCGTCCTGAGGCGGCAATGCTACCCTCAGAAAGCAGGAGAGAGTCCGTTGTGCCCAATGTTTTACTGCATGGACCTATCATGCCCAAGCCTTAAAGAATTAATCTTTTTACTTTTGAAGAAACAGCTTGCATCCACATGGCGCCTAACTTAGTCTCTCTAACTGTCCTGTAGCCAATGATGGTACTTTTCGAAATGGAGTTACTGCTGTAATGTCACAGCTTGCACCTTCCACAAATAGGTAAGTTCCTAGCCAGACCTGTATGTGTATTAAAGATGATCATTTTAGGGATAGTGATTGTCTAAGGCACTGCGAGAACTCTCTTGCTATTTTCTGTAGGAGGTGCCAGAGTTGTGATCCTATTCATGAGCATGCTCACCTTCAGCCTGGCACATAGATACTGTGGGCGAAACCTGGAGTACGACATGTAGTTTTGATCTGCCTCCAATAGAAGGCATATCCTGGAGGGAGGGCAAGAGTTTCACTCGTTCCTGGGAGGAAAGGCTTATTTTGTGAGGGACTGACTACCTTAGACTGTGTTTCCAAGTTAGCAGAAAATGAGGGCTTCAGATGCTGAAGGTCAGAGTCAAAAAGTGTGGTGCTGTTAAAGGCACAGCAGGTCAGAGAGCATCTGAGGAGAATCAACATTTTAGGCATAAGTTCTTCATCTGGAATGATAGGATGGGGTGTAGGAAGGGGGCTGAGAGGTAAAGCAAGGCTGGGGGGGACTGAGAGGTAAAGCAAGGCTGGGGGGGATATAGCTCAGAAGATGTTAGGTAGATGCAGGTGGAGGGTGACGGTAAGAGGTCAGGGAGGAAGGTAGAGTGGAGAGGTGGGAAGGGAATTGGACAAGTAGGACAGTTCAAGAGGGTGGTGCCAAGTTGGAGGATTGGAACTGAGATAAGGTGGGTGGAGAGGAGGTGAGGAAACAAATGAAATTGATATTGATGCCGTGTGGTTGGAGGGTCCCAAGGCGGAAGATGAGGTGTTTTTCCTCCAGGCATCAGGTGACTAGGATTTGGTGGTGGAGCAGGTCCAGGACCTACATGCCCTTGTCCTTGCATATTGAGGTAGTCGCTAAAAACTGATTCAACATGGACATCTTCTACAAACCCACTGACTTCCACAGCTACCTCGACTACACTTCCTCTCACACACCCCTCCTGAAAAAATGCTATCCTTTGCTCCCACCTCCTCCGCTTCTGCCGTATCTGCTCCCAGGAGGAGTGATTCCACGGCAGAACATCCCGGATGGCTTCCTATTTCAAGCACCACAATTTCCCCTCCCACATGGTCAACAATGTCCTCCAGCACATCTCCACTTCCCGCACCTCCACCCTTGAACCCCACTTCTCCAACCGCAACAAGTATAGAACACCCCAGTCCTCATCTTCCACCCCACCAACATTATATCATCCTCCACCATTTCTGCCACCTACAGTCAGAGCCCAGCACCAGAGATATATTTCCCTCCTGACCTCTGGCAGCATTCCGCAGAGACCACTCCCTCTGTGACTCCCTCTTTCGGTCCACGTCCCCCACCAACCCACTCTCCACTCCCAGCACCTTCCCTTGCCATCACAAGAGATAGAAAACCAATGCCCACACCTTGCCCCCTCACCTCCATCCAAGTTCCCAAAGAATCTTTCCATACCCAGCAAAGATTTTCCTGCACATCCAAACACCTCATCCACTGTGTCCGTTGCTCTTGATGTGGTCTCCTCTACATTGAGGAGACGGGATGCCAACTCACAGAACGTTCCCAAGAACATCTTTGGGAGCCGTGCACCAAACAACTCTACTGCCCTATGGCTGATCACTTCAACTTCCCCTCCCACTCTGCCAAGGACATGCAAGTCCTGGGACTCCTCCACTGCCAAATCCAAGCCACCCAACACCTGGAGTAAGAATGCCTCATCTTCCACCTTGGGAACCCTCCAACCACACAGCATCAATGTCAATTTCACCAGTTTCCTCATCTCAACCCAGATTCAACCCTCCAAATTGACACCGCCCTCTTGAACTGTCAGACCTGTCCAGCTTCCTTTCCAGCAATCCACTCCACTGTCCTCACCAACCTATCACCATCACTCCCCACCTGCATCTACCTATTGCCTTACCAGCTACCTTCCCCCAGCTCCCACCCCCCATTTATCTCTCAGCCCCCTTCCCCCCCACCCCCACGTTCCTGATGAAGAGCTTATGCCCAAAACATTGATTCTCCTGCTGCTCAGATGCTGCCTGACCTTTTTCCAGCACCACACTTTTCGAACATATTTCCAAGAGTTTAGAACAATAGGTAATCTGACTGAAATATGGATGAAGGAGCAGCTCTCCAAAAGCTAGTGCTTCCAATAAACCTGTTTGACTATAACCTGGTGTTGTGTGATTTTTAACTTTGTCCCCCCCAGTCCAACACCAGCCCCTCCACATTTTGAAGTAAAACAAGGGAGTTATCCCTGGTCTCCTGCCCAATATTTATCCCTCAATTAACATCACAAAAACAGGTCATCATATTGTGCACCATTCATGGAAGTTTGCTGTATTCAACATGGTTGCCCCACATCCTACATGACAACAGTGGCTACACCTTGAAAGTACCTAATTGAGCATTTTGTTCACTATGTAAATGCAAGCCTTTTCTTTTTATATGGAGACAAAATAACACAGAAAATAATATAAAACTCGACAGATCAAGCAGCATCTCTGCAGCACGACGCAGAACAGAGGTGTCACTTTTGCCTAGTCAATTTTATTATAATCCTTCATCAAAGGCTTGCATGATTGGATGTGATTGTGATATTAGAATTTGACTGACTTTATTTTCAATTTAGCAACTCTGAGAAAGTGAGGTTTGAGGTGCTGGAGAGTCAGAGTCAGAATGCCCAGCAAGTCAGGCAGTATCCAAGGAGCAGGAGAGTTGATGTTTCAGGTTCCTAATGAAGGGCTTATGCCCAAAATGTTGATGCTCCTGCTCCTCAGATGCTGCCTGACGGGCTTGGCTTTTCTAGCACCACTCGTTTGACTTTTATTCCCCATTCAATTCAATTAAGTCTAATTTTGATTTGAGTGAAACAAGGGGGAGCAGTTTATTCTCACTGCTCCCCCTTAGTAGTGTTAAAATTGAGTTCATTCATGTTTCAGCTTGAAGACCTATCATAAGTTGCTGTTTAAAAGTGGGGAGGCAATGTTATTATCGCTGGACTGTTAATCCAGAGAGGCAGAAGTGGATACTGCAGATGCTGGAGACTAGAGTCAAGATTAGAGTGGTGCTGGAAAAGCACAGCAGATCAGGCAGCATCCCATTCCTGATGAAGGGCTTTTGCCTGAAACGTCAATTTCCTGCTCCCTGGATGCTGCCTGACCTGCTGTTCTTTTCCAGCACCACTCTACCTCTTTTAATCCAGTGACCCAGGTAATGTTCTGGGGATCGGAGTTTGAATCCTGTTGTGGCAGATGGTGGAATTTGAATACAATCATTAAAAAAAATGGAATGAAGAATCAAAGCCAAGAGTGATTGTTGGGGGAATACCCACCTACTTATTAATGCCCTTCAGGGAAGGAAACTGTCCTTCTTACCTGATCTGGCCTACATATGACTCTGAAGGGGAGATGTGTTTTACTCTTCACTGCCCTCTGGGCAATAAATGCTGGCCTAGCCAGTGACACTCTCATCCCATGAATGAATTAAAAAAAATAGATATTGCAGCCCAACTACCTCCTTTATTGGTCTCTAGAAGAGTTGCAATCACATATAATGTGTTAGAGTAATGAGATGGAACAATGGTGGGAGATTGCAGAAGAAAAGGCTGGGGAGGGGACTAACCAGTATCAAAAAGAACAGGGGAGGTGCACAACCCTTTCATCCACAACTCTCCTGTCACCCCAGCACTGACCAATACTTTTTCCCGTGGTTAGAAAATGCCTTCTTCAAAAATGGTTTGTTTCGAACTAAATGGACAGGAAGATCATTGGAAATGCGGCCCTCAATTAATTGGTTTAAGCACCCTACAGGACAACATAATGAGAGCTGCTGTTTGGCAAATCAATCCTTGATGTTTGTTGTTCATTTTTACAGCTGGCCCAAGATGTTGTTTCATACGTGCATGCTGGACCGTTGCACAAACAAGACATATCTCTTCACCCCCAGTGACACCTTCGCCATGTCACCATGGAAACCGAGCTTCCACGTGGTAAACTTCAGAGGCTGACAGTTAGTCTTCCAGGTGAATGAACAAGAAAAGGAGATCTGACAAAGTGAGAAATGAAGAGAAAATATTGCTCCTTACAATTTTGTTTCAACAATCAGCGATATGGATTAATGCAATGCAACTGGAAAGGAGGTAGATGTCTCCCTGTGTTTCCTGAGCTGTATTGTAGAGGTAAGAGGCTGCAGATAATACTAATGCATTTAAACTGGCTGATTGGGGCTCCAGATGCATAACAAAGTAGGGAGATTTAATTTTCAGTGAAAATGTAAAGAAGCAAATGCATTGAAACTGATTGTTTCCAGTCCATTATCATTGCATTTGTAATGCCCTTGAAATAAAGATCAAGCTGTTTCTGTGAAACAACTTTGTGTCCAGGCAACAGGTTGAAAATCTATCACAGAATGTTTGTAAAAAGAAAATCTATCCACAAAAACGCCTTTCAACAACTTACAATATTGCTCCCATTAACGCGCACGTATATTCTGAATGGTCCCCAGCATTTACATCACACTGCACTCCTCCAGCTATTATTTAGCTCATTTCCCTAGCTCTTCGAAATCCTTTTACAGAAGATTATACTCCTATACAGTCATAAGACTAGCACACATTTTCATATCATAGGCAAACTTTTTGGCAATACTTTCACCAGTGAGGCCAAGCAGGGCTTCAAGTTAATGTCTCATCTGAAAGGTGCCACCTCAAACAGTGACACAATCCTTGGAGTGTGCCTTTGCACCTGGAGCAGGTGTAAGTGTACTATGCCTGTTGCCATAGTATCTGACTCAACGCAGGGTAATTTATCAGATCTGCAGCTCTGTTTCATACTGGAGAGAGGTGAACAAGATAAGTCAGGTATCAAGAAATCAACCTGCTACTTGTTTAAAAACCTGCCTTAAACAACTGGTCTTTCTATGTGAATAGCTTTTGCCTCTGAGGAGTATCTGTTTACTTTCAATCCAGCTTTAATCAAGGGGACCAGGAGCTTGTGATCCAGTCCGAGAGTTCCCCTTTTTCCTGAACTATTGGCAGAGCGAGGCTGATGAAGGTTCTCCACGGAATTTTCGTTCAAACATTGAGGAAGAAAAATTCACAATTGCTAGCACAATATCACATCCCAAAGCACTTCACAAGGAAATGAAATGCCTGTAGGGTACTGTCAGTATTTTTTGAGTCTGTAAATTAACCAAGCAACTTGTCTCAAAGCTCTTAGAAAGACACTTGAAATCAGTGACCAGTTTATCTATCTTTGGTAGTTGTGATAAAGATGTTGGCCAGAATGTGATATTTTTGTGGCAATCTTTTTTTATAGGTAGAGGGATCAAAGGTTATCAAGCATAGACAGGAATGTGGAATTCCAGATTCCATAAGCCATTGGATCTTATTGAATGGTGCAGCAGGTTCAGTTGGCTGAACAGTCGACTTCTGCTCCTATTTATGCTCTCATATTTGTCCATTTAAGTTGAGGTCACCATTCTTTTTTATGGGTTTACTTGTTGTCGATATAAATATTTCAACATTAAATTCTGCTTACCCTGCTTGCTGCAATGACTGTTATATGTCTGAACATTCCCTTGACTTTACATCTGATTCAAACTGCTGTTGGAGAAAGCAAAGGGAGTGATTATGAGATCTTTCAGGGCCACTTCCTTTGAGCTAGCGGCAAACCCTGCTGCTTCTCCATTAGCTGCAAAATCCAGCCCAATAAATCTGGGTAAGTCACTGTCTAGCCAGATGCTATTCTGCCATCTTCCATTATTGAGGAAGGCTACGTAATTGCAAGTGATAAATCCAGTGCAGTGTAACAACCGATGAGAGTTCTGCCTTCAATCCTGAGGCAAGGTGTACATTTATCCTGTGAATGCAGGCACTGTGTCAAAGAAATATTATATATTGTTCCGAAAGGGTCTAAAAAGGTTAATACTTTATTGAGAGCAATGAATACCAGCCACTGTGATGATGTCAAGGAGACTTGGTCAGAGTAAAGAAGGAGCTTCTCGGAGTCAGGCCTGAGGCTACTGTGCTCCTCACATCTGTGTTAATGTAGGTCATACTCATGTGATCTGTAAATGGTGTGATGAATTCCCTTTTTGTTGCTGTTGTATCCATTTGATCTGTGAAACAAGCAATTGAGAAAATAGGAGCAGGAGTAGGCCATTCGACTCTTCAAGCCTGCTTCACCATTCAATATGATCCAGGCTGCTCAGCAGCTTAGTCCCCTGTTCCTGCTTTCTCCCCCATATCCTTTTGAGAGGCTGAGAAATGACCTTTATAGAAGTTTATAAAATCATGATGGACATGGATGGGGTGAATAGCCAAGGTCTTTTTCCCCAGGGTAGGGGAGTCCAAAACTAGAGGGCATAGGTTTAAGGTGAGAGGAGAAAGATTTTAAAAGGGACCTAAGGGCCAACTTTTTCACCCAAAGGGTGGTGCATGAATGGAATGTGCTCCCAGAGGAAGTGGAGGAGACTACAATTGCAACATTTAAAGGGCATGTGTGAATGATTAGAAAAGGTTGAGAGGGATATGGACCAAATGCTGGCAAATGGCACTAGATTAACTTAGGATATCTGATCAGCCTGGATGAGTTGGACTGAAGGGTCTGTTTCCATTAATCTATTACTAACGTCGTCTTGAAAATATTCAGTGTATTGGCCTCAACCACTTTCTGTGCTAGTGAATTCCACAGGCTTACCACTCTGTGGGTGAAGATGTTGCTTCTCATCTTTGTCTTAAATAGTCTATCCTACATCCTTAAACAGCCAAAAATCTGAATTGTAACATTCAGTGAACAGGCTATCCCAATGCTTTTCTGCATTTGACTTTTGGGCTGCTAAGTTCAATCCTGCCTAGCAATAGGGGCAGAGCTTGCTGTGAGATTTTCAAAAAGTTGTTTCAAACAGTTCTAATGTTACTGAAGAGTCAAACTTAGGCAGTTGGGCAAAGGCATTTGGAGAAGAATAGTGTTGCCTTCAGCTTGCTAGTCAGTCAGATACTTGGGAAAATGCAAAGAAATGTCAACACAAAAAATGTGCTTCTGCAGCAGGTTCTGACAATTGAAAACAACTCTAGAAAGGCAGGAGATGCAGCAAAACGTTAGGGATATGGCTCAAAGTGTTTAGAGCTCTAGGGACAGAAGAAACTGTGTACAGTTAATACTGTAGATAAGTACAGCTGAGAATGAGGGTCAAGGAAGCATACAAGCAACATTTGCCATGTGCAGCTGTGCGAAATTAGAGCCTGTGGAAAGAGCAGAGGCAGTGCTTGTTTGGTTAAGTTAGTTGTCTGCAGAAAAGCTGAAATTGTGCCTGTGTTGGATTGCAATTTCCAAGTTAGGAGAGTGAACAACCAGAATGAGAATAGTCTTCGAGGTAGTCCATGGTGGTATGATTTGGACTGCCTCTAAGACTATTCTCATTCAAGTTCCATGATTTGTTCTTTGAAAGAAAAGAATTGGAATCCCTTGTAAAGTTTGAATGCGATCTGATGATCCATGGTGTCTCTAACCATTTTAGGAGGTTACTGAGAAATCTGTGCAATCTGTCTTGACTGCATTTCAATTTGATATGTTCTGGGCTTCCGTGGGGAGGCTAGTGGTTTAACCAGTTTGTCTATTATATATATATTAACATCCAGAATTTACCTGATGTAAATGTGTAAGTTGTGTGCATATAGCAAATCGTTTTACTGTTTTAAACTTCCATGGTAAAACTTACGGCTATGTGTCTAAAACAGTGGAATCTCGTGGCCTTATTTTCTTAGTAAGTAACTGGACTTCACACTACTTTTTAAAAAAATTTACTGGCCCATAAGAATCATAGTAATTGTTGCAGTAATGCAATAAACTTTCTATTGTGCAAGTAACAAGACTATTCTAGTTATGAAGTCAGTCGTAGAAATGTACAGCATGGAAACAGACTCTTCAGTCCAACTGTTTGAAGGTGCACTCAACATCGTGAGCATAGGCAACATAGTGAGAAACACACTGGGTCCCTGAGTGGTCACGACCAGCACTATTTCTAAAATGCTGCCAACTAGGAGAAATTAGACCCCTGGCTTTCAACAAAAACAGCCAAAAGCATTAGCAACCCCTAATAGCTTCAAGACAATCAATTGATGTTAATACTGAGCTGTCCCCCACATCTTCCAAACCTTGTGGCAACACTCAACACAGAGGGATGCTTCAGGGAATTACATCAAAATGCACTTCAGACCTGACAGAAGACACATAAGAAGAATAGAAATCTATAGCTTCAAGGCAGTGGGCCAGCTGTGATATGAGGCAGTGGTCTGTGGGAGAGGTCCTGAATCTGAGTGAACCTGCTGAGCTGACTAGACATCAAGGAACTAAAGCCAAAAATTCCTTGTACATGACGGGAAGCCTCAGTAGATGCATTCAGATCGAAAAGACTGTAACTTTATAAAGTAGTTGCCTCTCTAATCAGGCATCATCACCAAAATAGCTAACAGATACTAGAAGGCTGGGCTATAAAATGCTAAGACAGCCACATTAGAAACACTCTGGGGACAGAGAGCTGTGGAAATTGTTAACCAAGCCACATTACCCTCCATTACAGCCACAAGGTGTGAAATATATCCATTATAGTCACAAAAGGCAGGAAAATCTCCATTCCAGATAGAAAGTATGAAAAACCCTCTATTGCAGCAACAAACCAGCACTCCATACATACAGCCATAGTATCATACAGCATAGAAACTGAGCTTTCAGTCCAACTAGTCCATGCTGGCATAATCCAGCATAAACTAGTCCCATCTGTCTGCTCTTGGCCCATGTCCCTCCAAACATGTCTTTTAAATATAATAACTGTACCTGCATCCACCACTTTCTCTGGAACTACATTCCACATATGAACCACGCTCTGTGAGGAAAAAATTGTCCCTCGTGTCTTTTATAAATCGTTCTCCTCTCACCTTAAAAATATGCCCCCAGTCTTGAAATGCACTAGGGAAAAGTCACGTGCCATTCACCTCATCAATACCCCTTAGATTTTATAAACCTGTGTAAGGTCACCCCTCAACCCCCTAAGCTCCAGTGAAAAAGTCCCAGCCTCTACTTATAACCCAAACACTCCATTCCTGGCAACATCCTGTTAAATCTCTTCTGAACCCTCTCCAATTTAATAATTTCCTTCCTTTAAAAGGGTGACCAAAACTGGACACAGAACTGCAAGAGGTCTCACCAACATCCTGTACAACCTCAACATGACATCCCAACTCCTCTACTCAAAAGACTAAGCAATAAAGGCAAGTGTGCTAAACGCCTTCTTAACCATGCTGACTCCATAAAGTATGTGAATATCTCCATCGGCACAAAGCTTGGGAAATCCTCCATTAGAACTTCAAAGCATGGGTAAACCTCTATTATATAACTACGATTACTCTAAAATTATCATTTTTAGAGAAAATAAAATACTAATCACATTAGGATGTAATTGGCAGGAAGATTTAATTTTGGAGACAAGCCAAACAGAATACAAAATTGGACAACTTCAAGAATTCAGTTCTTGAGATATATAATAGCGTCTAGTTGGATAGTAAAACAGAAGATTAACAAATAAATAAATTTACATTGGAAGTGTAGCAGATGACATTATTCCTCACCAAAGGAGAAATGAAACATCTGACAAAGCAAACTATACAGTAAATGGAAAAGCCGTGGGGAACATTGATGTACAGAGAAAACTGGGTGTTCAGGTCCATTGCTCCCTAATGTTGGTAATGTAGGTCGATAGAGTGGTCAAGAAGGTATATGGCATGCTTTCCTTCATCGGACGGGGTATTAAGTACAAGAGTTGGCAGGTCATGCTGCAGTTGTATAACACTTTGGTTTGGCCACATTTGGAATACTGCACACAGTTCTGGTCACCACATTACCAAAAGGATGTGGATGTTTTGGAGAGGGTGCAGAGGAGGTTCACCAGGATGTTGCCTGGTATGGAGAGTGCTAGCTATGAAGAGAGATTGAGTAGATTAGGATTATTTTCATTAGAAAGACCGAGGTTGAGGCAGACCTGATTGAGGTCTACAAAATCATGAGAGGTATAGACAGGGTGGATAGCAAGAAGCTTTTTCCCAGAGTGCAGAACCCAATTACTAGGGGTCACAAGTTCAAAGTGAGAGGGGAAAAGTTTAGGGAAGATATACGTGGAATGTTCTTTATGCAGAGGGTGGTGGGTGCCTGGAACGCGTTGCCAGAGGAGGTGGAAGGGGCGGGAATGATGGCGTCATTTAAGATTTATCTAGACAGATACATGAATGGGCAGGGAGCAAAGGGATACAGACCCTTAAAAGTTAGACAACAAGCTTAGACAGAGGATCTGGATTGGCTAAGACTTGGAGGGCTGAAGGACCTATTCCTATGCTGTAATTTTCTTTGTTCTTTGTTTTTTTGAAGAGATATTGAAAGCCTTTGTTAATGATTGCAACCTCAGAACATACAAAATTTGTGAAAGGACACAATTGAACAAAGGAGTGCAATATCTGGGTGCAAGCAGAGAGGCAGAAATTGAAATGCTGACACCATCTGGATGTATAGTGATCGGCAAACAATGATAACATCAGCAACTGAAGTGAAATAGATTGCCACACAGCACAGTACAGTGAACAACTATCAACTCCAAATTCAAATCTGCTTTTACAGGCTGAGTAATTAGGAGGAGACAAGGGTAAGTAAAATATCTGACCTTCCCACTGTAGTGATTGGAATGTGTTCCCTGATTGAGGCATTAACCTAGTCCAATTAGGGAGCCCTGGCTGACAGGTATAATTCGGAGTGTCAGGGGTTCTGTTCACTCTAGGATCTGGCTCTGTGGGAGCTGGGTAAGTGTCTTGTACCCATGCATGTATAAATAAAGGGTGACTCACTGACAGGATACCACACTTACTGGAGTTATTTCACCCACTTTCCACAGAAATGATGAGTATTTTATCACATGAGAATAAATATCCAGGTGTCATAATTGAGGAAATGAACAGGCTAGTTTCACCAATAATGTCATTTCTAGTAAGAAAGGAGAAAGCCCAAAATATTCAAGAAGTTGTACCATTATACCTGTCTGTTTCAGCACAGACCTACGGACAGAATGAGAATCAAACCCTACTGATGTAAAGTGAAGATGTGTACAGCTCCACAGAGGGCACCACTAAGAAGAGATAAGAAATGTGCAAAGATCCAAGATACAGCAAAGACATAACTTGCCTACTAGAGTAGGAACAACACTGACTGTAATAAAGAAAATCTGTGCTACAACAAAGTCCTCCATGAAAGAAATGCAAGTGGTCAAAGACCCTTCTGTTCAAAAGACAGATTTCAGACTGTCAGGAAGACCATTTACGTCAATTAACTTCAATTCAACAGGAACATTCAGGGAGAATAGTGTTACTATCACAGTTAATGTTATTAAACAAGTCAGATCTCAGACTGGTTTGATAAATTATAATATTTTTGTTTGTTTTTAATGAAGTGGTCTTTCACATACATCAAACATACAATGTGTCAGAATCAGATTTTACAATCAAACAAAGGCTTATTGTACAAAAGAACTAAAGATGAAATAGAATAAACCGAAGTACTTAAATGTAACACAAATATAAAGATTTCAAAATGCATTGTAAAGTACAATCTCGTTAAACCCAAAACACTCCCTTACAGTACTCACAACAGAAAGAATTCTCTTCTCTTCCAGAACTATAGCACTTAATACAACTGTGGCTTCAATTCCTAAACAGCGTCAGCCAGTTGAGAATTACTGATCAAGGACAGTCAGTAGAAGATTTCATAGGGTTCCTTAGACTCACTGCAGAACCTGAACCCAAAAATGGAATCCAGTGAGATTAGCTATGTTGGCAAATGAAATGCATTTAAAATTGTCATTGAACATGTGACTGTACTGGTTTGGCAAAATGTTTTCCACTGCTATCAACAACAACAAGCCTTCAGACTACAAGAGCTAGCAAAGTTTGGAAAGACAATCAATAACGAGATAGTCAATGAACAACATACTTGACTCAAGCTACTTGATGCATCTATAATTGATACAATAATGTCAATTACAAAACATAGGAACAAAGTAGGCCATTGAGTCTGCACCACTGCTCAATGAAATCGTGGCTGCTACGATTATCTTCAATCGACTTTCCTGCCGTTTTTCCATAGGCCTTGATTGCCTTATTCTTAAAAAAAATCTACCTCAGTCCTGAATACATTTAATAACTCAGCCTCGATAGCCCTCTGCGCTGAAGAATCCCACCAATTAACTCAGAGTGCAACCCAACTGGGTGAGCAAATAGCTATGACAAATTCAAGTCGAGAGTGTGGTGCTGGAAAAGCACAGCAGGGTCAGGCAGCATCTGAGGAGCAGGAGAATCAATGTTTCGGGCAAAAGCCCTTCATCAGGACAAATTCAAGTCTGCAGTTAGATGCTGAGGTGACTTGGAAGCGGCAGGTTTCAGCAGAATATTTGACTATCCTATCTCCTTCAGTAATAGTGACAGAGATCACATCAAGCCAGAAGCAATCCTCCAATTGCAGAGCTTAGGAAGGGAACATATTGGTTTCACCAACAATCAATTGCTGAAGGTGAATGAGAGAGTCCAAATCAATCAACATGATGAAGTGAAAAGTTCATACTGCAAAAGAGAAATTGCCTGTTCAACGGGAAGACATTCTCTGCAAAAGAAATTGAAAAGATGAAAAGCCCTTAAGTTTAAAAGGGCCTAAAGACCTCGCACTCTTGGTAGAATATAAAAGTCAACAATCATTCACTCAGGAAACTACCAGTCTTCCAAGTCCAAAGGGAACGCAGTCTGGGTGAATAATGAAACCTCCAGATTGCCTGAATTTATAAAGTTCAAGAATTAGAGGGAGACAGGGTAGTGGTAAATGCAATTAACTGTATAACATTAACAAGGAGATAAAGCAGAGCTTGAAGTGAGATATTGTTTGTGGATCCGATTGGGATAATACTGAGGAGGGTCATAAGCGCCACCCACTATGATGATTTCATCTGGACTTATGGAGAGAACAGTTTACAATCTCACAGCAGTGAGACATAATGCGGGTCCTCCTCAAAATCTCTGTGGCACTGCTTATTATAACAATGTAACCTGCAACTAATTAGTAACATGTAGTAAGCTACATCTTGTTAATTTTGAGAATGCTTCTAGTTAGTTTAGGAAGGGATTTTTCTCTACTATACCAAACTATCTGGTCCTGGAGTTTCCTGTATTTTAATCAGATGGTGTCATCATGAGCAATAGTTGATACGAGGTAGTGAATTGGCATATCCACAGAACAAAGTCTGTCGTTACGTAGACCATATTTCAGTATGCAACAAAATTCCTATTGCTCATTCAACAAGATTCTTCTAACAAGACCAGAAAGGTAAGTCTCCTCATTCATACTTGACCATTTTGAGCTTAAAGGGGCATACACCCAACAGGAACAAAAAATGGCAAGGAATCTAAAAAATATCTTATCCTGCAGACAGTACTGGAATAAAGAAGTACACCCATGGAACTATACAAAGTCATGTGCTCTACCTGAAACCGTGCAACGAAAATAAACAGAACTTATCTACAGAGCCAAGTTGAAAGAGGTGCCATTCTGACATGTAGCGCAAAATTAGATTAATACTGTGATCATGAATTGCATTGTGTTGTTTTCAACTAAAGGTAGAAGATGAGCAATCTTGTGTCTGTATTCCATTCTTCGGATTAATTCATTTTGTTATGTCAGTCTCTTAATACAGGCCACTAATTAATTAGTTCAGATCTTCAATTGTAATGTCTGTTCAAGCTTAATGGAAAGATCAGGAAAGTGTATAGTGCACCATTCCCAATTTTTAAAAAGGCCCATTGTTCATTCTGTGCTCTTGTGAACCAAATTATTTCACAATTTACCTCATGTTTTGGATTTGTATTGAAGCAGAAAGAGTCTGAATCGCACGTCAGTCAAAGATGTTTTTCAGTGTGAATCATTTATAGGTGTGGCCCTCCCATGGGATTGGTAAGATAGTTCCTGCATTCGCCTGTATCCATCTCAAACTTGGAAATGTTCCTGTTTTAATTCTGTTTTATCAATTCTCAGTCACATGTTAAAAATAATATCAGGGTATGGAACCTCTGCTCTCTAAACAATTGTCCCATGTTTCACTGCTAAAAAACTATGTGCGGTTAGCACATATTTGCCTTTAAACTCATAAACAGGATGAACTAATCACATGTTTGTTGGCAGTATTATGTTAAGTACATGTCTGAACAGTTGTGGTTTTGTGGGAGAGAAGGGAATGAATTATTATTTCCTGGGTGGCATGGGGGAAGGTGCGATTTAAGGTCTGATTGCTGCAGTGGAATTTAATTGTCTGAATACCTTGTTCCTTGGGGTCTTTTGAAGTTACTTCTCCCCAATTCCTACTCCAGCCCCACACCCAAGCTAGAATCCAACCACAGAAAACTAATCTGAATGCCCAGTACAGTGGGAAGGAAAGCATTTCATTTTGATAGTTGCTGCCAGTCTATCTGAATTAAAATATGCTCTTAGCCAGGAATATGGAAAAGGAAGGGACTCAAAGAAAGGAAAAGGAAAGATAGAGGGAAGAAAGGGAAGGAAGGAGAGGAAAGAAAAGCAGGAAGGAGGAAAGAAGGAACTTGCTTTAGCTGATTTTAGGAAACCCAAAGCACTTTAATACTCCTGAAGTGCTTGTGAAGTGTAGTCACCACAGTAACATAAGAAAAGCATCAGTTAATTGCGCACAGCAAGCACCCACAAAGCAATGTGATACTGATGCCAATAAACTGTTGTAGTAATGTTGGTTGATATTAACCAGGACACCAGGGAGAACTACCCTCTGGCTATTTGCAGCAGTGGCAGGGAATCACTTATATCTGCCTAAAGGAGATTAGAACAGACTGCTGAGATGAACAAGGACTTGAATCCATAACTGTTTGACGAAAGGTTTGATTTCTCCACATTTAGCACTGGTTCATATAATCGAGCTTTTTTTCTTCGTCTGTGCAGCAGAATGCTAGACATTGTTTTCTTTATCCTCCTCATAGTCTTCACATTGGAGTACGTTGTAGATCTAAATGTCAGGTGATCTCTCAGATTCACAGATTCTTACCTTCCTTACATATTGAGAAAAGAATTAGGGCCGAAGATGACACAATAATTAGTTAAGGTGGAGGATTCAACTGAAAGGTTTGTTGCTTCCATTTAAAAGGAGCACATTACTTTCATTACTTCAGCTGCAATCTTGGTTACAGAGTATAATTCCTGTGCAATGATACAGTAACATTGGGTGGCCTTGAAACGATAATAGCAGAGTGCTGACAGCCCAAGCTGAAATCACTGTCTCTGCTTCCATTCTCAGTCAATTCCTGCAAGTTCACTCGGCTTTCAACGGATAGCACTTCCATCTCAGCGAGACTGATCTGCCAAGAGTCACTCTTCGTGATTGACGTCCCCTTCTATACAATGGTTGTCACCTTGAAAACTGAGTGCCTCCACCCCCCCACCCCCATGAGATCTTTGTGTGAGTTGCCAGTCTATATTCCCACCTACTCTCCATCAAACCCACACATCACATATCCCCTGCATCGACAGCTGTGGGGAGAGGTTGTGAAAGCTGGTTTGCTTTACAATATACGTGCTTACACACTGAACGTAAGCAGTGCCCTTTGATAATGTCTTTATGCCCCAAAGGTAGGAGATGCGGGGATGTGATCAGTGTACATAAAAACGTTGTTGCATTTACATTCGCTCCTTTACCTTCCATACAGCTTGAGAAAAAGGCGGGCCAGAATCTATGCAAGAATTAGTTAAGGTGAAGAGTTCAACAAAAAGGTGTTACCCTCATTTAAAATGGAACACATCACTTTTATTACATCAGCTGCAATTTACATTTACATAGTGCTTTTCACAGAACACCTCAAGGCTCATTTTTATAATCCCATAGCATTTTGGCCCCTCATGGCTGTGCTGGTTCTTTGAAAGACCAGATCATGCAAATATATGGATTTGGAGAAGTAGGCCATTCGGCCCTTCAAGCCTGCCCGGCCACTCAATAAGCACATGACTGATTTACTTGTACTCCAAATTTTACTTTTCTATCTATTCCTGATAATCTTTCATGTCTTTGCCAAGCAAGATTCCAGCTAGCTCTGCCGTGAAACTATTTAATTACCCCACCTCCTTCGTCTAATTTTAAAACAGTACCCTATTTTGAAACAACTTGCCCACTACTGACTTCAGGCTCATTGGTCTATAGTTCCCTGGCTTGTCCTTATCACTTTTCTTAAACAGTGGCACCACGTTAGCCAACCCCCAGTCTTCCAGCACCTTGCCTATGACTATCAATGACACAAGTATCTTATGATTCAGAGATGCCAGTGTTGGACTGAGGTGTACAAAGTTAAAAATCACATAATACCAGTTTATAGTCCAACAGGTTTAATTGGAAGCACACTAGCTTTCAGAGCGATGCTCCTTCATCAGGTGATCAATCACCTGATAAAGGAGTGTCACTCCGAAAGCTAGTGTGCTTCCAATTAAACCTGTTGGATTATAACCTGGTGTTGTGTGATTTTTAAACAAGTATCTTAGTAAGAGAACCAGCAATCACTTCCCTAGCTTCCCACAGAGTTCTAGTGTACACCTGGTCAGGGCCTGGGGATTTATTGACTTTTATGCATTTCAAGACATCCAGCACTTCCTCCTCTGTGATATGAACATTTTTGTTCTGTTCCTCTCAGCATAGAGGTCAGCATTTCAACAACTTTCTGAATTACTTGCTGTCCCAACATGCTAAAGTTTTGTGACTCATTTACAAGACACCCATATTCCTCTATGCCTCAGAATTAAATAGAATTAAGGAGAATCCAACGAGATTAAAGGCAAAAGAGTAACTAAAGAGAGAATAGAGTCCCTTTAAGATCAAAGTAGCCATCTATGTATGGAATCACAGGAGATGGGTGAAATATTAAACAATTATTTCACGTCATTATTTACTGTGAGAAGGACATAGCAGATGAGAAGTTTGGAAATAAATAGTGATGTCTTGAAAAACAGTTCATTATACAGAAGGGGAAGTGTTGGAGGTCTTAAAACACTCAAAGATAAATAAATCT
The DNA here is from genome assembly GCF_047496795.1 of Chiloscyllium punctatum. Classification (NCBI taxonomy): domain Eukaryota; kingdom Metazoa; phylum Chordata; class Chondrichthyes; order Orectolobiformes; family Hemiscylliidae; genus Chiloscyllium; species Chiloscyllium punctatum. The sequence continues at coordinate 24,069,702 of NC_092749.1, read as the reverse complement.
TCGGGACCTGATCAGGTGTTTCCCCACAAACTAGCTAGAGCTAGTGAAGAGATTGTGCCCCTTGTCAAGATATCATCCACAGCAATGGGTGAGGTACTAGAAGCCTGGAGGTTGTAAAATCCAGGCACCTATAGGCTGGTGAGCCTAAAGTCAGAGGTGGGTAAATTGTTAGACAGGATTCTGAAAGACAGGATTTGCATGCATTTGGAAAGGCAAGGACTGATTAGGGATAGTCAACATGGCTTTGTGCATGGAATATCATAGCTCACCAACTTGATTGGGTTTTTTGAAGAGGTGACAAAGAAATTTGATGATGGTAGAGTGGTAGATGTTGTCTATAATGGGCTTCAGCATGGTATTCAATGAGGCTCTGTGTGGTAGACTGATGGGTAAGATTAGATCACATGGGATCTAGGGAGAACTAGCCATTTGTAAACAACTTGGCTTGAAAGTAGGAGACAGAGAGTTGCAGGGTCAGATTTTGGACTGGAGGCCTTTGACCAGCAGAGTGCCATAAGGGTTGGTACTAGATCCATTGCTTTTTTGTGATTTATACAAATGATTTGGTTGTGAGTCTAGGAGGTGCAGTTAGTAAGCTCTGACATGACACCAAAATAGGTGGTGCAGTGGACTGTGAAGAAGATTATCTTAGAGTATAGCAAGATTTTAATCAGTTCAACCAATGGGCAGAAGAATGGCAGATGGAGTTTAATTTAAATAAATGTGAGGTTTTGCATGTTTGTAACTCAAACTAGGGCAGGATTTATATAGTTCATGGTAGGGCCCTGGGAAATGTTGCTAAACACAGAAATGTAGGGGTGCAGCTACGTAGTTCCTTGAAAGTGGAGTTGCATGTATTCAGGGTAGTGAAGAAGGCTTTTGGCACACTTCCCTTCATTGGTCAGAACATTGACTATAGGAGTTGTGATGGCATGTTGAGGCTGTACGAGACAACTTGAGAGCATGCAGAAAATAATTACAAAGATATTGCTAGGATTGGAGGATTTGAGTTATAAACAGAGGCTGGATAGGCTGGGGATTTCTTCCCTGGAGAGTCAGAGACTGAAGGGTGACCTTTATAAAATCATGAGGGTCGTGGATCATATGAATAACCAAGATCTTTTTCCTATAGTGGGGGAGTCCAAAGGTAGAGGGCATAGGTTTAAGGGGAAAGATTTATAAAGGACCTAAGTGGTAACTTTTTCATGCAGACCCTGGTGCATGTATGGAACGAGCTGCCAGAGGAAAGGGTGGAGGCTGTTACAATTACAACATTTAATAAATCTGGACAGATATATGAATAGGAAGGATTAAGAGGGTGATGGGCCAAATGCTGGCAAATGGGACTAGGTCAAATTGGCATGGACGAGTTGGACCGAAGGGTCTTTATGACTCTATAAGTGATTGGAGCCTCTTTGATAGAATCTCCTCCCAGGCAACAGCAGGACATCTGGAGTGGAACTTCAACATAGAACGAACTCCTTCAAGAGAAAGGAGTGCAGTACCCACTGAGGCTTGGTTAGCACGAAGATAATAACAAAACACCGTGTAGTCAGTGGTAACGATACTGGGCTAGCAATTTAGAAGCCGAGGCTCTGAAAATACAGGTTCAAATCTCACCATGACAAACTAAATTAAAAAGTGTGAAATATAAAGCTAGTCTCAGTAATAGTGACTGCAAAACAATCAAAAGATGTTGTAAAAACCCATCACCTTCATCCTTGAATGAAAGAAATGTGCCATCTGCACCCATTCTGACCAACATGTGACTTCAGATCTACAGGTCAATGTGATGATACTTATGTGCACTTTGAAATGGCCTGGTAAACCATTCAGTTCAAGAGCAATTATGAATGCGCATCAGGGGCTGACCTGGTCAGCAAAAAATCCATAAACTGAACAAGGAAAGTCAATCCAGGCCATCAGACACACATTTCCTCTACAGTCTGTATCTAGCCTGGAGCAAAGTGAATTTAGCATCTCAGCCCAGACTTTTGCCCCCTAACCAAAGTCTCGGAATTTATTGTGGAGGCATCTTTCTCGGGCAGAGCCTGCAGCCAGTGATCCTGCAGCCCACCAGGGGTGAGTTATGCCACAGCCTCTCAAAAAGATGCTGTCCTACAGCAATGGCTCGAGCAGGCAGTTTGAAGCCCAGTGAGCAAAGAAGCAATTTTCTTAAGACCTTAGGCAGTGGTATAGCATAACAAAAACCCAGAAGTTAGAAAGCTGGAGCAAAGGGTGCTTGTGACACCAAGGCACCAACTGGGCTGGATATTTCACTAAACAATATTAAAATGAATCTCAGGCCCCGGTAATTTGGCAATATTTTAAAATGAAACGATGTCAACTGGGCACTGTTAAATGAGGACTCTTTTGAGTTCCCATCATTCCCAAAGGCAATGATGCTCATGTTGCATTGGCTCCAGCCTTCCTGTTGATGTCACAGAGGTGGAGGCAAGGAATTCTATTAAATTGTTCAGGGTGAGCAGCTGCATCCATATCTATTCCCTAAGGTCCAAGTAATTATGTCCAACCAAACGTAGTTGAACTAACTGCTATCATGAAATAAACATTCATGTTATCTAAGAACAGTGTCTCTTTATAGATACCGCACAGTGGATCACCCTCAACCACTAATGATCAGATAGGTCTGAGACGGAGCAAAGACAAAGGAGGATTGGTGACAGTCAGCTACCTCAAACAAGTCTTAAACAGTACCACATACTGGTATCAAATACCACAGGGCACCAGGAGTAGTCATCTGGGAAAATACCACACATTCCACAACGTATTGTGCAACTACCAGCTGGTCCATTGGGAAACATACTCAGACACTTTTTTTTCTCTCATAAAAAGGTGTTAATTAACATAGCATCAATTACTTTAGCTGAAAAGAATTTCTCACTTGATTATTTTGCCAATAGGTTACAAACCCTGAGAGAACCTTACGGCCCATTTAAAGGTGAAACTCAACTGTTCTGACATGATGTTTTGATTTTTAAAATTCTCATCTTTGTTTCCAAACCCCTCCCTGGCCTCACCCTTTCATATGTCTATAATCTCCTCCAGTGCAATAACCCTCCAAGACATCTGTATTCCTCAAATTCTGGCCTCTTGTATGCTCCCAGTTTTAATCGCTCAGCCACAGATACCTGGGCTCTGGAATTCTCTACCTCCATCTCTTTGCCTCTCAATCCTCTCAATACACTTACATTTTGACCAAGCTTTTGGACACCTGACCTGATAATTCCTTAGACAATGCTGAAGAATGTGTTCATCCACTCAGTTTCTCTCTCCACATGTGCTGCTGGTGAGACCGGACTGATTTTCTACTATCTCCCAATTGGAATACTGCTTTCAATTCTGGTCTCCCTGCTTTTGGAAATATGTTGTTAAATTTGACAGAGCTCGGAAAAGATTTACAAGGGATGTTACTGCAGTTAGAGGGTTTGAGTTAAAGGGAGCAGCTGGTGCTATTTTTCCTGGAGCATCGGAGGCTGAGGGGTGACCTTATAGTGGTTTATAAAATCAGGAGGGACATGCATAAGGTAAATTGCCAAGGTCTTTTTCCCAGGGTAGCAGACTCCAAACTAGAAGGCATAGGTTTAAGTTTAGAAGTGACAGTTATAAAAGGGATCTAAGGGGTAACTTTTTCACACAGAGGGTGGTGTGTGTGTGGAATGAGCTGCCAGAGGAAGTGGTGAAGGCTGGTACAATTACAACATTTAAAAAGCAGCTGGATGGGTCTGTGAATAGGAAGGCTTTAGATGGATATGTGCCAAATGCTAGCGAATGGGATTAATTTAGGATATCTGGTCAACATGGACAAGTTGGACTGAAGAATGCTATGCATCTCTATGACCCAATGTGGCTCATAGAGATGCTGCAGATCTTGATGATTCTATTTGGCTTAGTGGCATATTTTGCTCTGCAATGCTCCAATGATCAACTTGACATGTTTAGGCACACTAAAGGTGCTATATAAATGTAAGTTGCTGCCAACTGTTGACCTGTTTGGCCATGAAGCACTTGAAGGCTCATTCAGGTTGTATATTGCCTTCCACAGGTTAGGCATTGGGCCGATGTCATCTGGTCATAGTGTGGGAATTAGTGCCAGACCATTCAGGAGAGATGTTAGGAAGCTACTGAAAAAGGATGGTAGAAGTTTGGAACACTCTTCCACAAATGGCAGTGGATGCTGGATCAATTGTCAATTTTAAATCTGAAATAGATAATTTTTTTTTGTTGAGTAGAGGTATTAAAGAATATGGGCCAAAGGCAGATATGTGGAGAAAGGCACAGATCAGCCATGATGTTATTGAATGGTGGAAGGGGTACGATTGGCAGAATGGCTTACTCTTGTTCCTACATTCTAATGTTTCTGTGGTCCTCCTCAGCAACTTGATCACTGTAGAGAAGCCATGCCACAAACAGGCTGGAGGCTATGCGCACACAATCGGATTAACCTTTGACACGGGAGGCTGTAACCTGTCACTGTGAAGTGATTGGAAACCTGACAGGCAAACTGGTGCAAACTGCACCCGTCCCCTCCCGTCCCCATCTCCCCCATCCCTCCCTGCACACCCGACCTCAAAATGCTACCAATCTCCAGCAGTAAAATGCCATTGAATCAGCAGCATGCTTCAGGAAGGCGGAGGAGTACCCCAAACATAAGCAGGCGAACAGGACAAGCACAAGAATACAACACGCGTGTACATACATATGGACACTAAGTAAGGCTTGGTTTAAACAGTCTGTTCATTGGTCAAGAAAGGATTGGCATTTATATAGCACCTTTTGCAAGCTTAAAATGCTACAATGCACTTTTTTTTGCGAGTGGGGAACACCTTTGACCTGTAGCCAACCTTGTGACAGAGGAATTGCGACAGATAACCTTTGTACCCAGTGAGGCCTCACAGTTTGGTAACGACCACCGAATCAGTTTGTAGCTGATGTTTGGGGATAAATGCGTTGGCCAGGAAACTGGGGAAGCACTGGGGAAATTGGGAAAGATTACTATGGACTCCCTAGGGCCAACAGGACCTTGTATTTAACCACTAATCTGAAAGGTGGAGTATGATGGAAGGGGAAGGCAGGGTTTATTTGCTCAATGGAGGTGGGAGAAAGAGAAGGAACTGGTAATGGGTTTAATCTGAGTGCCACCACGCCTCAAACAAGGAGTGAGGTTGACAAGGTAGGACCCTCACATTGACCTCAAACCATATGGTAGTTGAAACCATGCTGTTGCATTGCAAACCAGCTGTCCAGCCAACTGAGCCGATAGGAAAAACCAAAGAACGGGGGATGCTGGAAATCTGAAACAAAAACAGAAATTGCTGGAGAAGTTCAGCAGGTCAGGCATCATCTGTGGAATTTTGAAGAAGGGTCACTGGACTCAAAATATAAACCTCTTTTTTCTCCACAGATACTGCTAAACTCGCTGAGTTTCTCCAGCAATTTCTGTTTGTGTGTCTAATTGGAAGAGCCCTGAGTAAAGTCCTCTGCTGCCTCTCTCAGGTCCCAAACCTTTCATTGGGACTCACTGAGCAACTCCACTTTAATGCTTTGGAATAACTTAAAAGTATACTTCAGTTAAAGTTAGATCTCTGAGACAAAGTAACTTTTAAAATTGTTTTTGTTCATTTAAATACAATGTCTTTTACTGAACAGGCCGTGAATCTTTGCAAAAGTGAGGACTGCAGATGCTGGAGATCAGAGTCTAGACTAGAATAGTGCATGAAAAGCACAGCAGGTGAGGGAGCATCCAAGGAGCAGGAGAATCAATGTTTCGGGCAAAAGCCCTTCATCAGGAATGAATCTTTGCATTAACAGTCAAGTGAAAAAGTGGGGATTTGCATCAATTTCTCAGAGTTGTTGTGAGATTTTTCTGATGTTAGGGTTGAGCTTGAGAGCTCCAAGGCTAACAGCTAACAGAGCATCAGTTATTCGAAATATGTTGGTAAATTGATTGTCATTGTGTGCTTTGTGCCCTTTCTGAAAGAGTGTGTTACTAGCTCACAAGTCTCCTTTCAGGTATTTGTTGGCACTTCTGAGTCTCACCTCAAATTCCAAGAGAATAAAGAGGTACCTCCGAGTTGTAGAAAACAAAAAAACAAAGTACTGCAGACGTAGGAAATCAGATACAATATCTGAAATTATGGAAAGATTAAAGAAGGTCTGACAGCACCTGTGGAGAGAAAGCAGAGTTAATCTTTCAGGTCGAACAGAGAGACCAAGGGGTTCAGGTAGATTGTTCTTTGAAAGTTGCATCACAGGTAGAAAGGGTGGTTAAGAAGGCAGTGAGCACACTTGCCTTCATTGCTAAGACCATTGAGTATAGGAGTTGGGATTTATGTTAAGGTTCCACAGAATGTTGGTGAGGCTGCTTTTGGAGTACAGTGTACAGTCCTGGTCACCCTGCTATAGGAAGGATATTATTAAATTGCAGAAGGTTCAGAAATGGTCTACTGGGATGTTGCCGGGGCTGGACGGTTTGGGTTAGACGAAGAGGCTGCATAGGCTAGGATTTCTTTCATTGGAGCTTAGGAGCTCGAGGGATGACCTTATATAGGTTCATAAAATCATGAGGAGCGGAGATAAACTGAATAGCAAAGGTTGTTTCCCTGGGGTTGGGAAGTTCAAAACAAGGGAGCATATTTTAAAGTGAGAAGGGAAAGATTTAAAAGGGACCTGAAGGTAACCTTTTCACACAGAAGATAGTTCATGTGTAGAATGCACTGCCAGAGGAAGTGGTGGATGCAGGTATAGGTATGTAAATAGAAAAGATTTTGAGGGATATGAGTCAAAGACAGGCAAGTGGGACTAACTTAGTTTGGGAAATTTGATCGGCTTGGACTCGTTCAACCAAAGGCTGTTTCCATGCTGTATGACTCTATGACTCTATGACCCTTTTTCAAATCCCTTCTTCAGGCTGTTCTTCAGAACTGAAGAAGTGTCACTGGACCCAAAACATTTAGTGTGCTTTCCCTCCACAGCTGCCGCCAGACTTGCTGAGTTTTTCCAGCAATTTCTGATTTTGTTCCTGGGCCTGCTGTCATTTTGGCCTAGATCAGTGAACCAGGCAGAAGTTGAGAATGGAAGTAGGGATCTTCTGTTCTTTTTGGTCTGGCTGTTCACCAAGCCATAAAGGAACTTGCAAAAAATAGAACAACAGCTTCCTCATTTCCCCTTCCCTCACCTCATCCTAGTTTCAAACTTCCAGCTCACTTACTGTCTCCTTGACTTGTCCGACCTGCCTATCTTCTTTTCCACCTATCCACTCCACCCTCTTCTCTTTGACCTATCACCTTCATCTCCTCCCCCACTCACCCATTGTACTCTATGCTACTCTCTCCCCACCCCCACCCTCCTCTAGCTTATCTCTCCATGCTGCAGGCTCACTGCCTTTATTCCTGATGAAGGGCTTTTGCCCGAAACGTTGATTTCGCTGCTCGTTGGATGCTGCCTGAACTGCTGTGCTCTTCCAGCACCACTAATCCAGTATTTGATTTTCAGCATCTGCAGTCATTGTTTTTACCATCAGATATAAGGAACAGGAGCAGGAGCAAACCATAAATCATTCAATGAAGTCAGGTCTCATTTGCTGCCTCAGATCACTTTTCCATCCTATAGACTTTCTCTTCATATACAAATTAGAATGATCTCAGTCTTCAATATACTCAAAACTGAATATCCACAGGGGTAGAGCCTCCCAAAGATTCACAATTATCCAACTGATTGTCCCAACACAGTCCAAACCAGCCAAAAGCTTATCCTGAGACCAAAAACTGTCAATCTTGACTCTCCAGCTAGGGCAACAGCCTCTCTCTGCATCTATCCTATCTAGTCCTCAAAAATGTTATATATTTTACTGAGGCCACCTCCTATTCATCCAAATGCCAGAGAATATAGGTCAGTTTCACTTGTAGGTTAACTCCTTTACTCGCAAGCAATCGGATTTATCACCATGTCCAGCAGAATAGCAATTCAAAGTGATACAAAACTTTGCAACCATTTCTCTTTAACTGCCTTTTCACACACAATTGTATTCAAAAGGTTTGGTCAGATTATTACTCAGCACTCACAGACAAGGTCAAAGCAGGAAATGTGACTCTTGTATTAAGTATGTTTTTATTTCTTTGCCTTGGCAGGGAAGTTTGTGCTATAATTTATATTCTGTGACACACATTAGCAATACCCAGGTCCCAGACAGAGTCACTTATTAAAATTCATTAACGGCCATTATAAGTATTGAGAAAAGGAACAGAAACTATCCCATGTTGAGTCACTGGTATCGAGGCATTGTAATAAATCTGATACCTTAAACAAGAATGACAGAGTACATCTCCAGGCACTCTGGCAGAACAATATATCTTTATATAACATAAAGCCCAGTACACAACCAGCGTGCTGTTGATTATTGCACATTCCTCACTGTAATTTAAAAGCAGAAAATTATAGTCCATGCCTGGACATTGTATAACCAGCTTTACTTCGTTTGTCAGCCTATAAAACACAGTCTGTGGGATAAATGTGTATCTTGTAAAAATGTGCACTGTGGAACTTCCTTGCCTTGACAATTAGTGGGACTTTATTAATCCCACCATAATTAACAATGATTAAACTGGCGCCTGAGCAATTTGATTTTATGTCAGTAAATAAAATGCTCTAAATCTATACTCACTGCAATAAAAAATAATTTCAGCGATAACAGCTCCTGAAAGCTGTAAAAGAGATCATTTGCACCTCCCCCCTTTCTCCATTAGCTGCAGTCAGCAAGATAGAGGAGGATTCAGGGTTTGATTTGCTCCTGTATTGACAATCTATGTAATCCGTAACACACCCTCTCCTTGACACTCATGTTGAAATCTAGTGTAGTTGGCATTTCAGAATCACAGAATCAGACAACATTAATAGAGATCATTTGGCCCAGTGTGCCTGAGCCAGTTGTTTGAAAGTTATCCAATTAGCCCCATGCACTACAGTGCTGTTAGTGTCTCATTCTCCAATACTTAACCAATTCCTTTGTGAAAATTACAATTGAACCCCTTCATGCAGTCCAATCCAGATCAGAACAACTGAGTTAAAGGAAGTTCTCCCCTGATTCTTGGCCACTTTCCTTAGATCCATGTCCCCCTCTGGTTACAAACCATCCTACAGTGGAGATGCTTTTATTGATGCCAATATTTTCTGTCAGACTTATTTCTGTTCCCTTTCCTGCCAACAATGCTACTCCTGCAGCTCTGCCAATTGCAGCAAGTTTAAACAATATTGGCAAAGATACGTGCCCACTGGTTTCCAAAACCTAGGAATTCTGATATGAAATCCAATTACTGTTAAGTGTCTCACCCCATTGTTATTAAATGATGGAAGGAGCCATCCAGGTGACTAGTTACTGGAAAGTAAGCAATAATGAATCAAAAATGTTCTTGATCTGAATGCAACTTGTCGTTGTGCTTACATCATGATTGATTGCTTTGCAGAAGGGGAGAAAGACTAATGATTACTTGGTCTGGAAATATAAGTTGCCACGTTGTACTGATTTTAATGAAGTGTGCTGAAGTCTGAAGGGGGACTTCATAGAATATGGGTTCCCTAATTGGGGCTGTTAACCTGGTTCAGTCAGGAAGCCCTGGCTAACAAATATAAACAGGAGTGACAGACATCCTCTGAGGGAGCTAAATCGGTGTCAAGGAATCTCCACTTATAAATGAAAGGTGATTTGGTGATGGGACACCCGTTTCTGTGGAGTTAGTTCAGTGGCAACAAGAGAAAAGCACTCTCTTGAACAAAGCGCTTGCAGCAGCCATCTTTGAGTTTTGGAAAACATTTCTGGAATCATGCCTTTATTGACTCCTTCAATCCTGCCATCAAAGAAAAAATGCATTTTCTTTCCAGGCAAATGACATTGGACTAGATGAAAAGCGACAAAGAATTTTCCTGACAGCTTGTGGACACACAACATTTTTGATTATTATAGTACAAAACTAGTTTTCCCTGAGGCCACCAGATGCTAAAACCTTTCAAGTGTTGATGGATTTGGTTCAGGAAAATTATGACCCCCAAACCTCCTCTAATTATGAGATACCATGGTCTTTACTTGGTAATTTGAGAACCAGGGGGATCTGTATCGGGATTTTTGTCTAGGTCAAGACAACTGGCACTGGTATGTGATATAATGAGATGCTGAGACACTGTTTGGTATGTGGGATTAATGATGTAAACATGCAAAAGCACCTACTATCTGAAGCCCAACTGGATTTTAAGCAACACTACAACTGGCTGTATCATTGGAAAATGCAGCAAATTAAGCTTATGAGTTGCAGGGTACTCCAACGGAAGTGGATATCCCCACCAGTCTGACTGAGCTTAGGGAACACCAGTTGAGTGAAGGCAATTGTATCGTTTCACTCAGGACATATCATGATCAGGGGGACTCTAGGTCCACCCACAGCAAAACCCTAAATAAAAGCCAAGCCTTGGCGAAATGGTTAAAGATTTCTTCAGGATCCAGGCAAGCAAGCCATTGTAGTTGTTCTCTGAATGTGGACTCAAGACAGCAAGAGTCTCACTAGACCTAAATTGAGAATTCATAGATTGGTATGCAAGAGATTGCACACTCTGGAATGTCCACCTATATCAGGTTTGGAACAGTTAACTTGTATAGCAATATCCAAATCAGAACCAATCAAAATTTGTTAAATGGTTGTCCAGTTCTAAAGGAGGTCAATACTGGTGTGGCTGTTTCAGTGATCACAGAACCTGCATTTAACAAAATTCAACCTCTAAGTTTGCACAAGACCTTGGCTAGATTGAGAACCTATACTGGGGGACCTTTATAGAGTAGGGGTACAACTTCAGTTCCAGTCTCTTATGAGAAGCAGCTGATTCCGTTACAAATGATTGTAATAAAAGACTTGGACCTGGGCTTGATTGGTGTGAAACTGATCGAGAAAACTTCACCTAGATTGGCTCAACATTTTTCAAATAGAAAATGGTTGCCTGAGTCCTAACAAAATACCTGGAGGTTTTTCAGGAAGGTCCAAGGATAATCAAAGGAGCCAAGGCCACCTTGCATGTTGACCAGGAAGCAATTCCCTGGTTCTGCAATGCTTGCCCAATGTCATTTGTTTTATGGTCAAAAGTAAAATCAGAAAGCAGGAAAGTGAAGGAATCATCAAACCAGTCCAGTTTCTAGAATGGGCAGCACAGGTCACACCAACTGTGAAGCCTGATGGGGTTGGTTTGCTTTTGTGGGGATTTTAACCAAATGGTAAACCATTTTTTGCAGTTGCATAAATACCCAATCCCTCGCATAGAGGATTTATAGAACTGTCCTTCACGAAGCTGGACGTGAGACACATGTACTTACAATTGTGGTTAGATGAGGATTCCCAGTAGTATGCTACAAATGTTCCCCAGTTTACGAGACTGCCATTTGGGGTATTGTTAGCCTGTGCAACGTTTCAGTGGACGATGGAGAACATTTTACAAGATCAACCCCAGGTTGTTATTTATCGAGATGATGTGCTAATAACAGGGAAGACAGATAACGAGCACTTAGAAAACTTGGACACTGTCCTCAGATGCTTCTCCAAAGCGGGTATATATTTTAGAAGGAAATAAATGTGTTCCAGACACGACAAGTGACCTATTTGGATTACAAAGTCAACGAGACTGGGTTACATCGTCAGAAGGCAAAGTGAGGGTGATCAAAGGTGCCCCGTCTCTCACGTCTATCCTGGAGCTTGGGTCTTTCCTTGGGCTGGTGAATTATTACGGGAAAGTTCATATATAGCCTGGAGTCTATCCTGGCATCTTTGCACCAACTCTTTAAAAAAGGGTCAGCCATGGAAATGGTCGCATAGCCATACCATAGCTTTCAGGGAAGTAAAGAAATAGCTATCATTACCTCAAGTGTTGGCACACTGTGATACCAAGCGAGATCGGGTGTTGACATGTGATACCTCCCCGTATGGCATCAAGCTAATATAGCTCATAGGTGACCCATAGGAGACGAACACCCAGTAGTGTATGCATCCAGGACTTTGGTTAAAGCAGAATGAAGATGTACCCAGACAGAGAAGGAAGGTTTGGTGATCATATTTGGAGTCAGGAAGTTCCACCAACACCTTTACATTTATAATAATGACAGACCACAACCCCCTGTTTTGTCAACTTATAGACAACAAGGCAGTGTTGCCTGTAGCTTCAAGCCGAATTCAGCGGTGAGCTCTCACACTAAGTGTGTATAATTACCAGCTGGAACACCGTGTGGGAGGCCAAGTGGCAAATGTGAATGCCCTGAGCAGCCTCCCACTGGCGGATTACCACTGGTGGTACTGCCACTGGAACAGCATGTAGTGGTTTTAAATTTTCTGGACACACTTCCAGTCACAGCTGACAATATCAGAATTTGGATGCCAAAGGATCCATCCTGGCAAAAACTGAAACAGCTGGAGGTAATTGGGGAGACCAAAGAGCCATCACAACCAGAACTGAAACTATTTTGGACCCAGAGAGACCAGATCACAGTTGAGGATGATACGTTATTATGGGGAACTAGAGTGATTTGTCCCGAGCAAAGGTCACCTCCAGATGCTGGCTGAAATCCACCAGGATCATCCAGGGGTTCTCAAAATGAGGATGGTGATGAGAAGTTATGTCTGGTGGCCAGGATTGAATGCCAACACATTGATGAGGCAGTGACCAGCATGCCAACAAGGACAAAGATTCCCACCAACATCTCCTCCACATTTGTGGGAATGGCTGGGTAAATCCTGGACTCGGTTACATATTGATTATGCATGTTCTTTCACAGGCTCAAGATTCTTAGTCATTGTGGACGCTTACTCAAAGTGACTGGATGTGCACAGAGTTCATTTGTCAAACACAGGGGAGACAGTATGCACACATCTTTTACAATAGACAGACTCACAGAAATAGAGGCAGATGACTTTGGTTTTACTTCTGTGAAGATAACTGTTCTCTTTGAGATCAGAAAGTCATTTGGGAAAGATACCAAATTACATCATTTCCAAGAAAGCAGGTGAGTTAGTAAGTGTTGAGCAGGATACTTGTGGTGTCTATTGATGAAGCATTTACAATGAGGAACTTCTGTGACATGCAGAGATTTTTTTTGCTTGAGTTCAGTTCAAAATGTTCAGGAGGATAGTGTCATACTACAACAAGGGATTTAGTTTGTGAAATTTCCAAGTTGTGAGAGTTTGTGACAAAGTTTTCAAGCTGTCAGAACTGAAAAGAGGCTACTAGAAGTACGGGAAAAAAGAGTATCTTGAGCACCAAAACGGGAATTAGTCAGTTTAATAAGAAATGACGGAGTTAAAATAAGAATATACCTTATTGGCATTGAGTATCTGGATAGGATATAGTTATTTTTGCTACTGCTAGTGAGATCTCTCTAAACTATATTGTATATAGCTTTGTTTGTTTTTTTAAAATTTCTTTTATGTTCTTTTCTTAAAGAACATTGGCAGCCTCGAATGAATATGTTCATTGACTGACTACTACAGTGAGCAATTACAAAAATTAAATCAAGCCAGGTTTCAATGTGGGATCTGATCTGTCCAGTATCACTATCAGCTGGGATCATAAAATACTTCATGGCAGTTTTCCTTTTGCAGAAGAGACAATAAAACAAGCAATACTATCTAAAATGGAATGAATCAAACAGAAAGACAAGTTAAGAGTGTTTACTTTCAGGACAACATATTTTCCCCACTAATCCTGACACTATTCACTGCCAGTTCATGGGATGTTTCGTTATTTGCATTCTTTAATCTCCATGAAAAATTAGCACTTTGTAACTAAACACTGGAAGTCAATGCTGGGTTTTCAAAACATTAGTAGTGAATGTTAACTGGTATAACATCAGCTCATGTTGTACAACATCAACTAATGCATTCCTGAGAAGGAGCAGAGGGGTTACAACTATCAGAAAAATTCAGAATTGACTGGGACACTTCCCTGAGAAAAAAAATTGAATGATTCATAAAATTAGAATATTTTTTAAATTGTGAAGGAATGTTTACACTCATGGGAAAATCCAAAACAAGGAGCCTTAAAAATAAGATAGCTTATTAAATCCTAGAGCGAATTCAAGGAAAAATTCCTTTATCTGGAGAATAGTTATAATGTAGAACATGTAAACATATGGAAAAGTTGAGACAAATTCTATGGATTCAGTTAAAGGGATACTCGAGATGTGTATGTGAGAGAAAGTGATGAGGAAATGTTGGTGGGGGTGAGATGAAGAGGGAGATGATGCAGTTTATGCGCAGTGTAAGTACTGATATAGGTTGAGAAAAAAGGGCCTGTCTCTAGCATGTAGAACTGGTAAAACTAAAGATAATGTTCAAGATAATGTTTTTTAAAGAAACACGAATTCTGAAAATCAGAAATAAAACTGAAAATAAAATAGTCGAGCCGGTCCATCTGCCTCTGTGAGATGGGTTGGTGTGACGATGATTTGCTGACCATTTCCACCACTTCATACTTTACCACAGAACACTGGCCCTTACATAATGTTTGCGCCACACTTTAGATTAAACTCAGGAGCAGGAATGTGTTCCTGTTCGCTGGCATATACACCAATGTATCAGCTTCTCTGTCTCAATGATCCATAGCTGGAAAGACGTAGAGTAAAGCCACCATCACATCCTCCTGAGCCTTCCCCTCCCCCCTCCCCTACCCACGCTCCCCCCCCCCCCACCCCCACCTCCCAATAATACCTCATCACTGTCACTTCATAAAACACAGTCTGATTCTCAGCCCCTAGGGCCCAAGCAAAGCCAGAGAGGAATGTTTATCCACAGCAGTGACATCATCTGATCGCTGAACACATACTTTGTCAGAAATAAACAGTGCTCTGTGGACCTGATAAATTGTTCCATTAACACAAAATGCCTCTGCTGCTCTGCACAGATGGGGCTGGGGGACTGAGCGACTCGGTGCTTTAGCCGAGACTCGACATTGCCTGTCCCGTGGGTCTTCGGCACTTCCAATTTTCCCATTTTGACACTGCTTTTCTGAGGAAAAGCAATATTCAGCTGCCTCGCTTAGGTTATTTACTATTTTAAGTTGGCTATTTTCTTGCTTATTGGATCTCCTGGACAAAATTATAGTACAGGTGCCTTGTTGTACATGACTTATGCACCAGAGCAAATCAGCTTTTAGTTGCTGCCCGTGGAAGAGCAGAATTGCACAGATCATTTCCTTGCCTGACAACAGTCCAATTCCCACAGGCTTCAGAGGCCCTAACAGTACAAGTATAATCAGAACACTTTACTGCAGCATTGAGGGGATGGGTAAGGGACTGAGGGCGAGAGAGGTGTAGGTTGCCAGGAGAAATCAAGGCCTAAAAGGTGCAGTAAATCCTCAGTAATCACACACCACTCAAGGCCCCTTCCTGTAATTTTAACAATTGGTGTTGAGTTTTCAGCCAGTCCCTGTGATTTTCACAGATTCCCAGAGGAATTTCAAATGGACAAGGAAAGAAGAAACCCATTACCAGAGCTTTCAATACATAGGGCCTGTTTCATGCCCATAATACTCAACCTATTGCCTTACTACATCAGTAATATCAGCATTGCAGTTTCAATCTAGATTTATTGGGCCAGAGATTCATTGTTGAGAAGAAATTGGGAGTCAAAGCATTTTCCAAAGTTATAATTGGACCTCCTATCCAGCAGTGCCTGCCACCATTATTTTCATCCAGGAGCAAGATATTGTGGGGCTAACCACCTCTGACAATAAATCCAAAGTAGATTCGCGGAAGGCCAGTGCCTGGGTAGCAGAGTAAAAGGGCTTCATCCATTCCATGAGACATTGGCCCTGTTCTGGAAATGGGTATGAGAACTCCCTAATTCTCATTATGTACAGCCCCATATCTCAGTCACCCTCCTACACCCCCATAACGCAAATCACAACCATGTGTCTCTCACGCCACCGTAACCCCTTGACTCACTTAATGAGTAGTTATCGTAAACAGAATCCACAAGCCTTATAATGACTTTTGCAAGCCTTTGAAAAGCTTTAAAACTGCTAAATAGATGGCTGAGCTGAAAGCTCAGGGAGAAACTCAGTGGGGAAACTTCACATAATTATATCTAGATTTATGGACACACAAACATATGAATTAAGGGCAGAAGTAGGCTATTTTCCCTTCAAACCTGCTCTGGCATTTAACTGATCTGTTCAGAATTCAACATCCCCACTACCCTGGATAATCTTTGAATCCCTTGCCTAACAAGAATCTATTTATTTCCAATTTAAGAATATTCAATTTGCCTCCTTCACAGGCAAAGCATTCCAAAGATGCACAACCCTCTCAAAGATAGAATTTTCTCTCATGTCTCTTAAAATGTTGCTTCCTAATTTTAAATAAGTGTTCCTTACTTTTGGCATCAAGTAAGAGTACAAAAAAATGTAAACATCCTTTTCACAGCCATATTGTCAACATTATTCAGGATCTTATAAACTTCAAACAAACCATCCCTCACTCTTGCGAGGCAAAAGTGAAGACTGCAGATGCTGGAGATCAGAGTCGAGAGGGTGTTGGGAAAGCACATCAGGTCAGGCAGCATCTGAGGAGTAGGAGAATCGACGTTTAGGGCAAAAATGTTGATTTGGGAATGAGAGCCAAGGGGGTGGTGAGATAAATGGGAGGGAGGGGGGGTGAGGCTGGGGGGAAGGTAACTGAGAGTGCAATAGGAAGATGGAGGTGGGGGAAATGGTGAAAGGTAGGAGAGGAGGGTGGAACAGATAGGTGGGAAGGAAGATGGACAGGTAGGACAGGTCATGAGGGCGGTGCCAAATTGGAAGTTTGGAACTGGGATTAGGTGGGTGGGGGTGACTCCACCAATTTCCTCATTTCCCCTACTCCAACTTCTAAACTCCAGGGAAAGTAAGCCCATCCCTAATCAAACGATTCCATTAAAACAATCTGCTCATTCCAGCTATCAACCTCACTAATTATCTCTAATGCATGTGCATCTTACTTTATGCAAACATGCCAAAACATGTCAATAGTGTGCAGTGCAGAGTAGCACTTTATCCTGTACACTATCACATAGGAATGCATTCCCAGTTTCCCAATGATGTCCTTCCTCTTGAGAGTTTGTCAGTTACCTGAATTAGCAATCTGGCAACCAGATTATTTAATAATCATTTAACTTTTGAATCAAAACACGGGGATTAATCTCAGTAAAAGACACATCGCTTGAGTCCCACATTTCAGTATGACATACGAAATTATACAATATTTTCCATCTGGTTCTTGCCTTAAAGCCATGATTCACCCAGGGGTCATGCACCTCTGTCCCCAGCAAAGCCAGCCCTCCCTCATCAAAATTCCGGATGGTTGGGAAATATTCACTTTTGCAATGGCACCGACAACTTTAAAGAGACAGCTCGTGGGTTCCTGAAATGCCTCCTTATCCCACCCTGATGAACATTGCTGAAGACCGGAGTCACAGATGTGGGTACCTGAAAGCCATCTTCAAAGCCCATCTTATCCACATAGGCCCCACACTAACGTGGGAAAATCCTGCCCATTGTCTCAACTCTATGGTCAAATTTGCAGATGACTCAAGAATATGTGCAAAAGTAAGTTGCAATGAAGAAAAAGGAAATTTTTAAATGGATATGGACAGATTGGTTGAATGGTCAAAATTTACCTGATTAAGTTTAATGCTGTTAAGTCTGAGGTTATCCATTTGAGTCAGAGGAATAAAAAGCTAACTTATCACCAAAATAGAGAGAAACTTCAGAGTGCTTCAGTACAGAGGGATCTTGATGTCCTTGTACAAGAATTGCAGAAACGAGTATCCAGGTACAGCAGGTAATGGGGAAGGTAGTAGAATGTTAGCACATGAAAGGAATACAATACAAAAGTAGGGAAGTGTTACTCCAACTGTACAAGATAATACCTGGAGTATTTCATACAGTTTGGTCCCCTTACTTGAGGAGAGATATTGTTGCATTGGGGACAGTTCAGATCAGGTTCACTAGACTGATTCCAGAGATGACAGGATTGTCTTTATGAAGAGAGGTTGAGCAGTTTAGGCCTGGAGCTTAGGAGAAAAAGAGGAGATCCAACTGAGGTATATAAGATATAAGGTATATAAGGCAACTGACAAAACAGATGGTGGAAAGGATGTTTCCTTATGTGGGACAATCTAGAAGAAAATGTCATAGTTTTGGGAGAAGGGGTGTTAGATTTTAAACAGATGTAAGGAGAAATTGCTTCTGTCAAAGCATTGTGAATCTGTGGAATTCCAACCACAGAATGCAGTGGATACAGCTTTTCAAAACATTGTTTCAGCCATAGACAGAATAATGTGTGTAGTTCTGTTCGCCACACTATCAGATAGGCATCATATTTGTACCACCAAAAATACACTACCTCCTACAGTAATCTCACTTTCCTGCACTAGACTCATAGTCTTGAATGTTCTGACATTTCACATGTTCATGCAAGTAATTTTTAAAGGTCTCCCTCCTCAACTACCCTCCCAGGCAGTACATTCCAGACTCCTACCACCTGCTCAGTGAAAACCCTTTTCTTCAAATCCCCTCTAAACCTCCTGCCATTCACTTTAAAAGTGTGCCCCTTGATCTTGACGCTTCCACTATGGGAATAGCTGCTTTCTATTCACCCTGTCCACACTATTCATAATCTCTGTCAGGTTCTCTCCTCTGCTCCAGAGAAAACAACCCAAGCTTATCCAGCCTCTCTTCAGAGCTGAGATGTTCCATCCTAGGCAACATCCTGGTGAACCTCCTCTGCATGCCCTCTACATTTCTAATAATACTTTCAGCTAAAATATCTTTACAGTATTGTGAACAAGTCGAAGGTCTGATGAACGTAAAAACATCAGAGTATAAGAACTGGGGCTGTTCAGCCCCTCCATCTGCTCCACATTTGGTACGATCATGGCTGATCTCATATCAGCCTCAACTCTTTCCCTGCCCACTCTCCATAACCCTTCAATTCATTACGAATTAAACATCTGTCTATCTCCTCCTAATTTACTCAATGACCCAGTATCTACCAAGTCATAGAGTCATACAGCATAGAAACAGTGCCTTTGGTCAACTCTCTATGCCAACCAACAAAAATCAAAATACATTAATCCCACTTACCTGCACTTGGTCCATAGCCTACTATACCCTGAATGAATGTTGAATGTATTCATTCAGATGCTTAGACTAGATCATATAATTCTTACAGTGTGGAAATAAGCCTTTCAGCCCAACAAGTCCACACTGACGCCCCAAAGAACATCCCACCCAGACCAACCTCTCCCTTATTTCCCCTGGCTAATCCACACAGCCTGCACATCTCTGGACACTACGGGCAATTTAGCATGGCCAATCCAACTAACCTGCACATCTTTGGACTGTGGGAGGAAACCGGAGCACCCGGAGGAAACCCATGCAGACACTTGAGAGAATGTGCAAACTCCACACAGACACTCACCCGAGAGTGGAATCGAACCCGGGTCACTGGAGCTGTGAGGCAGCAGTACTAACCACTGAGCCTCTGTGCCACCCCAATCCTCAATCAGATACCCATCAGCCTCCTCTGCTCCAAGGAAAACAAGCCCAGCCGATCCAGTCTCAATTCAAGATGAACTCTTGCTGGCCTGGAAGGCAGTGTAGGTCTGTGAGCACAGGCATGTGGTTGGATGGGACTTGGTGCATGGCAAGATGCAAACAATAGAGTTTTAGATGAGCTCAAGTTTATGTGGAGCGTTACGGAGGGATGGAGAGTCAATGCAGAGGGGGATGTGTGCTGGTGTGTGATGGAGCACAATGGAAATGTGTTGTAATGCTTGCATTTGGAGATTTCATAGAGTCATAAAATCATGCAGAACAGTACGAGCTTTATATCACCATCTCCATTAGATCCAGGATCCCAAGATTATCAAGCTCAGGCCGTAATTTTCAAACACACACACTTTCTCAACAAATGAAAAGACACTTTAAATCACTTGCTTCAAAATTACAAAGTAATTTTGTCCCCACTTCCGACATGCCCCTGTGTGTATCAATAGTACTGAAGGGAAAATGCCAATGACCCATCTTGATCCATCCACATTGACATTACAATCAAGAAAACACTTCTGCTTCATCAGCAGGTGAAGGAAATTCGACGTGTCCACAACGACTCTTAACAATTTTTACAGATGCACCACAGAAAACATCCTATCTGGATGCATCACAGTGTGGTATGGCAGCTACTCTGCCCAAGACTGAAAGAAACTACAGAGAGATGTGAACATAGCTCAGCCTATCATGCACACCAGTCTCCCATTCAGTGACATCACGTAAAACATGTAACAACAGATTTAACAACAGCTTCTTCCCCACTGTTATCAGACTTACGAACAAACCTCTCACAGATTTGAGTTGATCTTTCTCTACACCGTATCTGTAGCTGTAACACTACATTCTGTATTCTGTTCGATTACCCTGATTTTGTTGTGTAAGGAAAGATAAACAAGCCCTTTGGCCCAAAAGTCCACATCTTCCAAAGAGTAACCCATCCAGACGCATTCCCCTACCCTATTATCCTATATTTACCCCTGACTAATTCACCTAACCTACACATCCCTGAAAACTATGGGCAATTTAGCATGGCCAATTCACCTAACCTGCACATCTTTGGATTATGGGAGGAAACCAGAGCAAACACACGCAGACACAGGGAGAATGTGCAAACTACACTTAGATAGTTCCCTGAGGCTGGAATCGAACCCGGGTCCCCGGTGCTGTCAGGCAGCAGTGCTAACCACTGAGCCACCATGCTGCCCTTTTTTTCACGAGAAAATAATTTAATTTGTAAAGCTTCAGTTTTGAATTTACATAGTATGAAGTAAATTAATTTCACTTTCATTCTTTAGTTATTAAGAGTGCTTTTCCTCAGATTTGTTGGGTTAGCACACAAAACAATACTTTTCATTGTATCTTGGTACATGTGACAACAATAACTCAAATCAAATGTTCAGTAATTACAAAATTAGAAAGAAAATTCCAAATTTGAGGATGGGTGGATCTGAGTGTAAAAGCTGAGAAGTAACATTCTGCATCTTCTACGAAGGCACGCTAAAAGAACAGAACTGTGAATTATCTTTACTCAAAGAATAGTTGCTGAACATGTGTCTGAGGATGTTCTTTCTTACCAGCCCGAGCTGAGCTAGAAGGTTCATTTTCAGATGCTTCGTCACCGTTCTAGGTAACATCTTCAGTGAGCTGCCGGATGAAGCACTGGTGGTGTAGTCTGCTTTCTATTTATATGTTTGGGTTTCCTTGGGTTGGTTATGTCATTTCCGGTGGTGATGTCATTTTTATGGTGATGTCATTTCCTGTTCTTTCTCTCAGGGGATGGTAAATGGGATCCAAGCCAATGCGTTTGTTGATAGAGTTCCGGTTGGAATGCTATACTTCTAGGAATTCTCACGTATGGACAGATGTGTTGTCCCAGTTGAAACATCTGAAAATGAACCTTCCAGCTCAGCGAGCAAACCTGTATCCAGAACCTCAACTTGAGCCACAAATCTTCTCAAAACTCACCAGTTTACAGTTCTGTATAATGAAACCTTTTAATTCTGACTTACGGGTGTAAGCCTGATTTTACTACATGGTGGCACCAGATGATTGGAACCAGAGACAAGCAACAAAGAGCACCAGAGGTGTAGGCCACTGGCAGTACACTGCTCTGAATGAAGCATGGTGTCAGTCAAGTGACCAAAGCATAGAAGTGGAATAAAACCTGAAGGCTAGACCAGCGGCATTAGAGTGCTGCTAGTGAAAGAATTCAAAACCCACCATGGCACCAGAACATAGAGCCAAAACTCCAACACAACACAGGCAAAGTGCAGCAAAACCCCATAGCAGGGAAGATGGCAAGAGTCAGGAAAGCCAGTCACCCGCTGTGAGTAATGCTTTATTGAAGATTCAAGGTCTTTACAAAAATGGAAATTGCACAACTTAGGCAACCTGGCAATCTTGAAAAAGGTAGAGGAAAGAGAAAGATTTCCTTCACCGTAGCCCAATTAGCAAATAATTAGCAATGCCCACACGGTGGGCATTGACCAGGCCATGTATAACTGAGGCCAAAGGTTGAGCAGAGATTTCATTGTCTCAGGCCTCAATAAGAAGCCTGACAATTACTAAGCCTGACAATTACACTACTTTATGACATTCTCATCAGGCAAGACATGGAAGAAGAAACTGCAAAGTATGGTGTTGTGACTCTCATTTCAGTTTAAAGTGAAACATAATTGTGGACCTTGCAAAGTTTAATTGTTACAATTAAGAGCCAGTGGAAATTATTGGTTCTTTTATAAATGATTTGAGCCAGCCCACAGATAACTACCAGGATGGAACTTTGTAAGACAAACTCAAATGGGATGCATCAAAGAGAGCGTGCTGGGTGAAACTCCGTTGGAACATTTGCTGCCTACAGAAGGCTTTACATCACCAAACGCAGGGCACCTCTCCAGACAGGACTGACATCTGATTTGAGGAGTTAGGAAATTCTTATGGGGTCAGAACACTGACTCTGGCTCAATCTAGTTTGAAACCAGGGGGGTTGGTAAGGGAGAAGCCAGTAGGAAGAGGGCGCTACTCCCATTTTTGCCTCTTGTCCATGTTGTGGTAGAAAAGCTCTCATATCAATGCCAACCATGCCCAACCAACAATGCTGAATGCCAGCACATGACATAAGATAAGCTACTTTAGGATGACTGTTCAAAACAGCAATTGGAGATTTCTGTCTAAAGGATAAAGTTGAACAGTAGATAATTCCAAATGAACTTAAATACTACAAGAACTTATTGGGAAAAAGGGTTAGTAGAATATCAGGGTTAGTAGAAAGAGTTTGACATGGATAAGGGGGCATATACATCAATTTATTTCCATTCAAAATTATGTTTGAAACCTAAATTTGTCCACTAAATATCTTCCATCAAACTTCAAAGTGCAGGAAAAACTACAAAAAGACTACAAAGTCAGATTCACTGCATTGGGACAAAGCTACACATCCAGCTCTGTTGAGTAAACAATGTTATTTTTATCCAATATATCATTCCTAATCAGCACTGATCTTTATTTAGCAGGCCCATGTGTAAACACCTTTACTCATCAGCTGCAGTAGAGATTGAAGTGGATTCAATTCTCAATAAATAAGACTTTATTGATGAAACATTATCACAGAAGGATGATGTGGATCTTTCACTTCTTTTCAAAGAAGGGTTCAAGAAATTGGAACAGTATATACTGAGGATGACAGCGATTATCTGCAAGATGAAGTTCTGTGCCTTAATAGTAGAAGGTAATGACACAACTAATGATGATCTATTTGATGATGATGACTAGAATCTTTCGACAGCCTTTGACTCAAAACATAATGTAGGTGAGCATTCTGATATTTTCTTAAGAAGATTTTTTTTGTTGCAGTAGGTAACAAAGAGATACGTTTGTTTATTTCAGTGGCTTGGCGCAATAATTGAAAGCAGATTGTGAGGAAGAAAACCCTTAACTCTAAACTGGAAGAAGCCAATATTGAACAGTTAGAGATTATTAATCCACAAGAAGCTAACTGAAGTATAAAGTTGAGTCCCATGACTTGACCATGGAAGCACTCAAGATTGCTTTAAGAAGCAGGCAGTGAGCTTCTTGAACTGAGGGGTACTTTAAAGTCCAACATATGGAGGACTTTGAACATAGCAACATTAAACTTGCATTGGAAAATTCCAACTACCTAAGAAGGGCTGCTGTATTAAAAGCTCTAGCTCTTAGTAGTCGGTACAATCCAGCCACTGAGCAATTGTCTGAAGGCACTCCACCTGCAGCTCATTATCACTTTGCCAAAAAGGCTCTTGTCTTGAAAATGCTACGACGGCACAGAAACGTTCCATAGATAAAAGCAAAAAGCTGCAGGTGCTGGAAATCTGAAATAAAAACAGAAAATGCTGGTGTAACAGGTTTGGCAGCATGTGTGGAGAGAGAGCCAGAGTTAATGTTTCAAGCCCGATATCAGTTTTGTTTGGGACACTTTTGAAGAAGAGTGATATCAGATTTGAAATGTTAACTCTGTTAATCACCTACAGAAAGGAAACACCCTCCCATATGAGCATTTGACAAGTCTGCATTTTGTCCTGTCCTCTGATCTTCAGAATGTTCTTTTTTTCTTACATTCACCAGGATCCTTCTCTCATTCCCTCACATTCCTTGCCTTTTGTCAAATGCTGGGGATTCTCCTCTGAAACTGGATGGCAGCTGAGCAGGACGTGGAGTGAAACAGAAATGCTGCCCTGGTCCTTAAACTCAAAAGGCCATCCGTCTTCCTGGTCTTTCCAAGTTTTCCTGAGACATGCAGCCCCCACACACTCCCACACCCTCTCCCTCACCGCTTCCCTGTAAAAATCTGAACCTGTGATGTTGTTGCTCTAATCTTTCAACAATTAATGCTCTCCACTGTCCTTCAACCTTGCTCAAATCACTGTTATATTTATTCACTGTGCATCTCTTGCTTCAATGCACTTATGTAAAGACAGACTGCAGCAGATGTGAGTATGCTGAAGGTTCTGTTTGGCAGCAGTTATAGCACTTCCGATCACATAGACACACAGAACATGATGGACAGAACTGATGGTACATGAACAAGAACAAAAGGTTACAATGAGCTCCTATTTGATGGACCCTCAAAGGAATCAGAAATGATACCAAGCGCAACGCAACATTTCACCTCGACAGTAGAGAGGACTGGTGTCCTATGTGGACTTCATTGGCACCCTATTGGCATTCTGCCAGCGAAGCAAGGGGCGCTGTCTAGGGAAAGACACAATAACCTTTTAAACCTGAAGATCCTTTTTAATAAACTGCCGAAGAACTATCGAGACCCTCAAGGATAAAATTTGCCATTTCTGAACCAAATACTTGGCAAATTGTCAAGCGTGCCTGATGGAATGGTTAATATGTCCCGATTGTAAATAAGCCACATTGGTTGAATTTATGTATTAATAGAAAAGAAAATCTGCAACTCAGAATAGACTTATGTCTGGACTGGGTTTTTTAAAAAATGTTTCTCAACTGTAATTTTGTCAATAATGTCAACTTTAATCCAAACTTTAACTCAAGATGTTTGGAACTAAAGTTGTATTTTCAGCTATTGATTCTCATGATAACAAAGAGCTTGTATAAAGCACATGCAAAATGATTTATGGTCTCAGCTATTTTAGAGGCAGTAATGATCACAATCATGAAGGCTGTCCCTTGAACAAAAGGCTTTATCTGTAACTATGGTGCAGTTATACCACTCAAACTGGGTTACTTCGAGCACAATGATGTTTTCAGTTAAAATAATCATTTGAAACTGTAAAGTACAGCGTAATGATTAACCTTTATTCCCACAACAAAAACACAGCTATTACTTTTCTTTACTTAGTATTTTTAGGAGTTCTTCATGTTAATGCGATCCAAATGGAAATATTTGGCAGCCGTAAATGAGATATTAAAGAACAGCGTGAGTCTCTTGAGCTGCACATTGTACAGCCCTTGATCTAGGAAACGAAAAGACCGTACACTTCTTTTTTTTTGTATTTTGTATTGTGGACTAAAATGGGAAAAAGACTGGCAGCAATACTAAGGATCGTTGAATGATTACTGCACTTCGTAAGAGCAGATTACCTGACAATCATTGTAAGTGCTATTCACACAGTTGTTTGTACAAGCAGTGGGACAAGCCAAGATCCAGATGAGCTGATGCCAGGGAGCTGTGTACAATAGGAGATTACCGAGTTTTGAGAAGATTTAGGAGATTTGGCCACCAGTAGATAGCTGATTGGTCTGTGGACTAGTGACCAGTTATGGATGGCAAAGCCTCCTGACTGCAACTAAATGATTGGCTCCCAGGTAGCTGAACAGCTTGGGAGTGTGAATGCTTGGGTCAGAGACCATTGGACCTCTGGAAGGGAAGCTGCTCCTGATCTGCAATTAAAAAAAACATCTCAAGCCTGAAGATAGCCAATCTGTTTCACCTCATCAGTTGTTGTAAGTTATAACTTTTAATTATTAATTCTGAGACCTTTCTGAGTGTGATCCAGTCACCCTGTGCCTCACTCAAATGATTGAAAACATTCAGAGAAGGAAAATCGAGAAGCAGCATTCTAATCAGCTAAAGGATCATCTCATCAAATGCTGTGCACACAAAGGACCACTGATCTGCCTTTCCAGTTTTTCCCTCTATCCATATCACCTATGCATCTGTCTGTGTAGAAGGGGTTGGTGGGGGTTTATAAGTGGATTGGTAAAGATATGTGTTGACAATTCATAATCTCAGTGGTTAGAATCAATTTATTTGTAATAAATAGGATTCTTGTTGAATCTCATCCATGCTTTCTGTCAATCTTTGTCTAAAACACAGCCATATGGGGAATTCTGTAAACTTTTAAACATCTTTAATAACCCTGGGAAAACTGGGCTTGATTTTCAAGTGCACAACCCCAGTGAAGCATTGGGAAACAATCAGTCCTGTAGACTGTTTCCCATTGGAATTACAATGGAAATCTCTGCCTGAACTTTATGTACGGCCTTGACTTCTCTTAGAATAACTTTGGAGTGTGACGATCCTTGATAACTTTTCTCACAGAGCTAGCACAAAATGCAATGGACACAATAGACTCTCTGGGTGCTGGGAGTATCCATGATTGGATCTCAAATAATCCATGCTGATCTTTTCTTCTGGAGTTGATGATCTGATTTGATTTGAATTGACTTGATTTATTATTGCCATGTGTACCTCAGTATGGTGAAAGGTTTTGTTTTGTGTTCAGTACAGGCAGATCATACCATTCAAACATCAGAGGGTGATAGAATAGAACGAGGAATACATAGTTATGGCTGCAAAGAAGATGCACAAAAAGCAAGATGAACACTAAATTTTAAATTTGAGAGGTCCATTCAGAAGTTTAAAGGCAGCAGGAAAGAAGCTGTTCTTGAACCTGTTGGTTTGTGAATTTAAGCTTCTGTGTCTTCTGCCTGATGGAAGAGCTTGGACGTGGGTGGGAGGGTTCTTTTACGATGCTGGCTGCTTTTCCAATGCTGCAAGAAGTGTAGATGGAGTCAATGGATAGAAGGTTGGAAGGTTGATGTGCGTCTACCTACAGAGCATGAACTGTAACTGTTCAAGAATGCAACTCACCACATCTTCTCACGGGCAACTAGAGAGGGGCAAGAAACGTTGGCCCAGCCAGCAATTCCCCTGTGCCTTGAGTGAATAAAATGTTAATGAGAAGGCACCTGCTGTTCTCGTCCTAACCTGAGAATGGACTCTTGCTGTCTCTTTAATGTGGAGGACCTTTCTCTAAATTTTATAGTCCACCTTAACTGAAGGGTGAGCCTAGCCTCTGAACACTAATTGGCCAATCTATAGATATCACTGTCAGGTGACTTCCCACCACTCAGGAACAGGCTGTGACCCTCCACCATCAGCTAACCTTACATCATGTTCCCAACCTGAAGAGCAAGTCCATGCTTTAAAGGCCTGTTCCTTTTTATTTGTAGCTCAACATTATACATCACTGTTGACTATTTTGGGTATTACATCTCTTCAAAGCTAATGTTTCATTTTGTTCTCTCCCTTGAAGAATGAAACGAGTGAGCTTGCATTTATGTAGCATCTTTCATTAGATTCCAAACTACATTTCAACAGAAAAAGTACTTGTTGAAGTGTAGTCATTGATGTCAAATGGGATCATTGGTTCCCTCAAAACATGCATTTTAGAAAATAATCTGTGTCATAGTTAATCAAATAGTGAAAGAGGAACAAACAAAATCTATATTTATGTGGTGTCTTGAACATGGGAAAAGATTGCAAGGAATTTCAGACCAAAGACAAAAACAGATAGCGTTTGCTGAGAAGTTAAGGAAGTTTACAGAAGGTTTGATCAATGAGTTGGGATTGAAGGAGGTAAGTGAGGAGAGAGTCGAGGGGTAAGGGAAGGAATTTAGGGACGTATCTTGACTGAAGTGTCTTATGTAAGGGAATTTAGTCAAGTTCTCGAAAGTAGGTTTAGCTTTTGGGATGGGGCCTTTTCTTAGGGTTTTGCTGCCATACTTTGAGTTGGATCGAAGACAAATTGGTCGAGGGGAGCTCAGGTCAACAAGTACCATTTTGCAACATTAATCTTTCATTGTATAGTCCAGCCTCCTCTCTGTGCTCTCTAGAGTCTTCTAAAAGATTGCCTACTCTCTCACTCCAACAGACATTTACATCTGGTTCTGCTTCACTGTCTCCATCCAAACTCACTTATCAATAACTGCTCTGCCGCAGTTGTATAAAGTTGCCCTTAAGGGGATAAACAGCACCAATTCATTCCAAATCCACCAGGAAGATGACCTCGCCTGCTGTATGTAATGTTTAAACAGTTGTGAATCTAAAGCTACATGTTTCTCATTCATTGATGACTTGTTTTGTACATTCATTCATGGAACATGAGCATCACTGGCTGGCTATTGTTTATTGCCTGCCCTATAATTGGAAAGTTGTACTTAACCTGGGGATGAGATATCTTTCAAGGAGTCTCCATGATGGTGCTAATACATTGAAAACAGATTGTATATCCTGAAGTTTCATCCACCACAAATCCAATTCTATTGTTTCATCTCACCTTCAGGATTAAAGTAATGTGCAAACAAAGCAAAGGTGCTATG
Organism: Chiloscyllium punctatum; assembly: GCF_047496795.1. Lineage (NCBI taxonomy): Eukaryota > Metazoa > Chordata > Chondrichthyes > Orectolobiformes > Hemiscylliidae > Chiloscyllium > Chiloscyllium punctatum. Next base: position 24,040,962 of record NC_092749.1, on the reverse strand, counting down.
AGTAAATGTCTTTTGGCACAGCGAGTAGGTAGGGTGTGGACTGCACCAGCTTAAAATACAGGCAGGTTCAGTTGAAGCATTCTAGAGGGCACTGGATGGTTACTCAGGAAGAAATGGTGTGCAGGGATATGGGGAAAAGGCAGAAGATTGGCACTGGCTACCAGAACTGGTGCAGGATCAATGGGCAGAATGCACTGTATCAATTCAGTGATTGTGTGATTCAACTGGATCTTGGACTCCTGTCCAATCAAATGCTGTCAAACGTCTTGTATTCCAGTGAGAGGTCAAATCATTGTGACAGTAACATGTTAAAGGTATAACTGAACAGGTCTGAGATAATCTGGAGGTGGAAGATTATCCCCTGGAGGCTGTTGCATCAGATGGTGCTATTGGTGAGGTTCTGGCCATTCCAGCTGAATCACTCAGCCTCCATTTCATCTGAACCCTCCCTCGTCCCCTTGACCTCAGTAACCATCTCCCTGCAGATCACCTTGCAATGAATCACACACCCATCCCCTCACTCCAGCCGCTGCCCTGATCAGACACCCATTCCAGCAGCCACCCCTCAAATGAGTATTGTGACAATGGGGTCCACAGACTGAAAATGTCTCCATCATCCAGACATGACATGAGGAAATCAGCCCAAGTTCTCTGTCACAAAAGTGGTGTGGGGTTGGAGGAAATTGGAGGTGAGTGGTGTGAGAGGCCCAAGGAAGGGACTTATGGTAGAAGCAAATCATAAAGCGTAGTGTGTGAGACAAGGCTACGAGAACATTTCTGGATGAAGAGAGTTTTTTGATTTGACCTGTTCAATCACGGAGAACCATGTGAGTCCTGTGAGGATGGTGAATTTAGTGAAAGATATCTTGATGTTTTGGCTGGCTAGGCATTCATGAGGGTCAAGGGTCAGGCACTCAGTCACAAGAGTGATGGAGATGAAATTGGGAGATGATAAGGTACACGATATGGGTTTTGGCAGCTTTGGGCCAAAGTTCCTCCAATGATTGAACACTAGGTGTACAAGTGAGAAGCAGCTGTGAATCTTTACATTCATTCCTGCTTGGCAAGTAAATCAGGAGAGCAAAGGTGAGAGTTCTGCATTATCCTGTTCAGGTGTATTTAATGACGAGGAAAAGTTTAGGAGTGTTGACAAAATTTAGTGCTCACTGAATAATGGCAAATCAGTAAATTAATTGCCCTTAACATGTAATTAGTCCGCATAATAATTCTAACATGCTAATTAATAAAATCCTGTGTGAGCTAAAGGGTGTTTGAACCGTGATTGACTATTAACCATAAAACCAAGAAAAGCACAAATAATGGGGTTCATTTCTAATTCATTCACTTGCAAGGCCAACATTTAATACTCATCGCTAAAAGTCCTTGCGAGTGTACCCTCTCGAACCTCTGCAGTCCATACAGAGGGAACATTGCTTACAATGCCAATAGGGAGAGGGTTTTGACCCAGAATTTTGACCCAGTGACACTGAAGGAACAGCAATGTATTTCCAAGTCAGGAAGGTGTATAGAAGCAGAATCTGCAGGTATCCACGTATCATTTGTATTTGTCCACCTGGTTGGCAGAAGTATTGGCTTTGGTTGGTGCTGTCTAAGGAGTCTTGGTAGTCGTTGCAATGCATCTTGAAGGTGAGACTATTGTCTCCGTGCATTGGTGAAAGAAATGAATATTGAAGGTGATGAATGGGATGCTAATCTAGCAGCTGCTTTGTCCTGGATGTCAAATATTGCACAATCAGCAAACATCCCCACTTCGGACCTGATAATGTAGGGAAGATAATTGATGAAACAGGTGAAAATGGTTGGGCCTAAGATACTATCCTGAGGATCTAAGGGCTCTTGTGACACAGCGGTAAGGACTCTACCTCTGAGGTAGGAGGCAAGGATTCAAGTCCTACCTGCTCTGGAGATGTACAATAACATCTCTGAACAGATTGATTAGTAAAGTATCTACCCTGAAGCCCTCCTGCAGACTTGTCCTGGGACTGAGATGATTGAGGTCCAACAAGCACACCAGATAAGAGTGGCTCCAACCAGCAGAGAGAGTGTTCTCCCAATTCTCATTGACCCCTGTTTTGGTAGGTGCTACACACGGTCTGCTTCTGTCTTGAAGTAAAAGGTAGCAACCTTCACTTCTCCGTTTCAGTAAAACCCTTTTATTCATATTTGAGGTCAGGAGTTGAGTGGCCCCTGGTTGAACCCAGGCTGAGCTTCATTGAGCAGGTAATTGCTAAGCCATTTGACAACACTGTTGCTGACACCTTCCATCACTTTATTAGTGATTGAGAGTTAACTGATCGGCAGTAATTCGCTGGCTTGAATTTCTTCTACCTTTTGGGAAAGGACATAGTTAGGCAATTTTTCTCACTGTTGGGTAAAAGTCAGCATTAGAACTCTATTGGAGCAACTTAGCTATGGACAGGACTATGAGTCTTCAGTAACACTGTCAATGTCAGGATCCATTGCTGTTGGAGCGTCCCTTGCCTCCGGCTATTTCTTGATATCATATGGAGATATCAAGAATTAGCTGAAGGCTAGATCTGCTCTGTGCTGCTGGAGGAGGCTGAGATGAATCATCCACTCGTCACTTCTATCTGGAGATTGTCTCTTGCACTGATTCACTGACCTCTCCCATCATTCAGAATGAGGATATTTGTGGAGCCTCCTCCTCCTGTGAGTTGTTTCATCATTCAACACCACACAGTCATGAATGTGTTAGGATTGTGGAGCTTAGATTTGATCTGTTGGTTGTGGAATTACTTGACTCTCCGTTGCATGCTGCTTTTGCTGCTGGACATGCAAGTAGGCCTGTGTTATACCTTCAGCAAGTTGGCACCTTAATTTTCGGCAGGCCTGGTGTTGCACTTGGAGTGTTCTCCTGCATGCTTCATTGACCAACATTGATATCCTTTTTGCAAGGTGATGCTGCTACAAAACATGATGAAGGGTATCTTCAATGTGTAGATAGGATATCATTTCCACAAAGACTGAGAGGCCTTGACTCCTATCCTATATTGTCATGGACAGATGCATCTGCTACAGTAAGAAAGTGAGTATGAGGTCAAGTATGGCTCCCTCGCCAATTGCCCCATCCCCAGTCTGGTGGTTATGTCCTTTCGGATTGAGCCAGCTCAGTCAGTAATGCTGCTACTGAGAAATTGTAATGATGTACATTGAAGTTTCCCATTCAGAGTTAATGCGGTCTCCTTGTCACCCTCAGTGTACCTTCCTTGTGATGTTTATCATACAAACATATGATTTGGAGGAGGAGCCACTCTTCTGCCATTTAATAAGAACATGGCTGATGTGATTGTGACCCCAACTCCACTGTGCAGTCTATCCCCAATACTCTTTGACTCTCCTGTCAATCTAGAATCTCTCCAACTCAATTTTAAAAAGTATTCATTGACTCTGCTTTCACTGTTCTCCCAGAGACAGAGTTCCATAGGACACCAACCATTAGGAATAACAAATTCCTCTCATCACTCTTAATTGGGACATTTCTTGTTATTGTTCTTGTTCTAGGCCATCCTACAAATGGAAATCTACTCTCAGCATTCAGCTCTTCTCAGGATCCTATATGCATCAACAAGATCCCTCTCATTCTTCATACAAACCCAACGTTTCCTCATATGGTCATTCCTTCAAGCTGACTGAGGGACTAAATCAGACAACTCCTCAAAGAGCCAGCATAGGGACAATAGGCCATTGAATCATACAACACATTGACTGTATAGAAAACAGAGCTAAGTCATAGAGTCATAGAGCCATAGAGATGTACAGCATGGAAACAGACCCTTCGGTCCAACTCGTCCCTGCTGACAAGATATCCAAACCCAATCTAGTCCCACCTGCCAGCACCCAGCCCATATCCCTCCAAACCCTTCCTATTCACATACCCATACAAATGCCTCTTAAATGTTGCAATTGTACCAACCCCCACCACTTCCTCTGGCAGCTCATTCCATACCCGTACCACCCTCTGTGTGAAAAGTTCTCTTTTATATCTTTCCCCTCTCACCCTAAACCTATGCCCTCTAGTACTGGATTCCCCCACCCAGGGAAAAGACTTTGCCTATTTACCCTATCCATACCCCTCATAATTTTGTAAATAAGGTCACCCCTCAGCTTCTGACGCTCCAGGGAAAACAGCCCCAGCCTGTTCAGCCTCTCCCTAAAGCTTAAATCCTCCAACCCTGGCAACATCCTTGTAAATCTTTTCTGAATCCTTTCAAGTTTCACAACATCTTTCCGATAGGAAGGAGGCCAGAATTGCTCACAGTATTCCAACAGTGGCCTGACCAATGTCCTGTACAGCCGCAACATGACCTCCCAACTCCTGTACTCAATAGTCTAACCAATCAAAGAAAGCATACCAAACGTCTTCTTCACTATCCTATCTACCTGTCATATAGTGCCACTTAGATTAGACACTATTACCTTTGATGGGGTGGAATACAAAAGGACACAGTTTAAAATTAGATCTCGGCCAATCAGTGCTGGTTTCAGGAAGCATTACTTCACACAGAGAGTGGGAATGTGGAACTCTATCCCCCAGAAGGCTGTGTGGAAGATTGAGGGCCCTTGGAGATTTCAAGACTTGAATTAAATGTACATTACCAACCAGCTGGTGGAAAATGTGCTTCATTAGGTTAAAATAAAAATGGAAATACTCATGAATACTCAGCAGATCTGGCAACATCTGTTCAAAATGAAAGAAATAGAGCCAAAGGTTGAGGTCATTAACTCTATTTCTCTCTCCTCAGATGCTGCTTGATCAAAGTACTTTCAGTATTTAAACAAAACAAAGAACTGCAGACATATGATCTGAAGCGAAAACAGGAATTGCTGAAGCAACTCAACAGGTCTGGCAGCATCTGTGGGGAGAGAAACCATTCTCATTTTGAGTCCAGTTTAAGGGACTGAGATGGTCACCAGTCTCGAAACAGTGACTCTGCTTTCTCTCCACAGGTGCTGCCAGACCTGCTGAGTTTCTCCAGCAATTTCTGCTGTTGTTATCTTCATCATTTGCTGTTTTGGTTTCGGATTTGCAGTATAAGCTGTGTTTTGCTTATACTGATAGTGCAAAATCCACTCCCCTTTGCTCAGAAACAAAACCAATGTGTTTTCATTGTGACAAAAATCGAAATCAAAATGCCATCACGCATTATAGGAAAAATTTGAGAGATAGCTATCAGGAGAGGCTATGGTTGTGTTGGTGAAGTTTGCTCAGGTATTTCCACACTCTGCAGCATTAAGACTGACCGATAAACTTGTCGGAGGAGGCAGGACGTGGGGCCAAGCAAAATACAATTCAGTAACCCATGAGAATACATGCTTTGTTTTGAACAATCTTCCCACAGCCATGACAGACTGGGAGAACTAATGAATGAATGATTTCATTGTCATGTGTAATTTACAGTAAGAATACAATAAACTACAGTGGGATAGCTTTCATTTGTTGCCAAGATTTGGCACCAGTTTGAATAATTTAAGATTAAGGGGGAAAACACATAACAATATAGCTTAAAGAGAGTCCATCAATTCTGAGCCAGCTAATCACCATCAATGACGCCTGCACTGTTACCCCTTTTCCAGCCTTCACCGTCTACACTGGACCCAACTAATGAAGTTGCTGAACTTCAGGTGCCACCTTTTGCCGCTGAGCCGATTCTCCTCTGCCAACGCACCAACCATAGTCACCTCTACCACCCCTGGGCCCACTTCAATGTCACTATGATGCCCTTCTGCCACCACTTCGCCGCCAACTACACCAGACCCAACTAACGTCGAAGTTGCCAATGCTTATGCCCCATCATCCGTCACTCGGCCTACCTCCTCGACATTGCCTCCACCGATCCCAATGTCAAGTTCTGCACTCACCTCAGAAAAGTAGTTAAGGGCCCACTCAAGGTCCGTGCTGGGCCTGCTTAACGTCCTTGCACTGGGTCTGCTCTGGGTTCTCACCGCTGGTAGTACTGTCCGAGCTCAGGACAAGAGCTAAGTAATGGTATAGAGAGAAAAATAAAGAAGAGAGAAATGAAAAGAAAAATGGTCAGAGTGGATGAGGTCTGGCTCAGGAGCTACACTCCGATGCCATCTTATTCATCATGTTCGAGAAAAGCTACTTTGGAAAATGTTCTCAGTTTTCCCGACAATTTCGCAATTCAAGTCTTCTCAGTTTCAGAAAATATTAACTAGCTGTGGGTCAGTGAAGGCAGTGGCAGTACCAACTATCTTATTGCTAATTAACCAAAGCATCTACCACAAAAATGCAGTTTCCCTGTACCGATTACATTGCTAAACTCTCTTCTAGATAAATATCAGTTTATCCAGACCATTGTGAGAAGCGTGGGATTACAGGGTGTCATAAGATCAAACATGACGCAGGAGAAAAGGCAAAATCCTGAGGATGCTGGAAATTTGAAACAAATAGGGTGAACGCTAGAGAAACTCAGCAGGTCTGGCAGCGCTGCGGGGGAAAGAAAGAGAATTAATGTTTAACTTGACTCCACTTCAGATCTTTCTTCTTATTCCGTTCTGAAGAATATAACTCTGTTTCTCTCTCTGCAGATGCTGCCTGACTTACTGAGTTTCTCCAGCATTTTCTGTGCCTGCCTCATTAACTTTGGAAAAATGATTGGCCACAAAAGTGTGTGACAATTCTTCGAGAATGGGGAATGGAGTGACATGTTCAACATGGAGGACTACCGAGGAGCAGGGAGCAGTAGGAGGCAAATAGAAGGAGGTTTCTTTGCCCACGTTTAACCTGATGCTATGAGATTTAATGGGATCAGGAGTCAATGTTGAGGACTCTTCGGACAAGTCCCTCCCAACAACTGTAAACCATTGTGCCATCACCTCTGCTGGGTCTGTCCTGCTGGTGGGAGAGGATATATCCAGAAATGGGTGATTGTGGTGTCTGGGACATTGTAAGGTATGATTCAGTCAGCATAACTACATCATGCTGTTGCTTGACTAGTCTGACAGTTAGTCTCCCAATTTTCACGCTAGCCCCCAGATGTTTGTAAAGATGATTTTGCAAGGTCAACAGGGCTCTGTTTGCTGTTGGCGTGTGCAGTGTTTTGATTAATGCTTAGTGGTCGATCTGATAATTCCTTTTATCAGACTTTGTAGCAATTTGATTCAAATAAGTGGCTTGTTAGGCTGATTCAGAGTGCAGTTAAAAGCATTGTTGAGTGTCGGGAATCATATGTAGGCCTGACCCAGGTAAGGACAGAACATTTTCCTTCTCTAAAGGACATTAGTGAAGCAGTCCCATGGTCACCATCAAGGTAGCTTTCAATTCTCAATTTTATTGAACCAGCTTCCACCATCTGACATTGTGAGATTCAAACTGATGTCATAAACATGACCTTGGCGTCTCTTGGTTACAGCTCTAGTGACTATGTCACTGCTTCCCCATACAGACTGCAGGGTACAGAGATGAAGGGCAAAGTGTCATGAGTGAAAAGTACAAGCTCCTAGAACAAATACAAAGACTTAGATACCAACAAAGGTTTCTGAAAAATGCAGCTAGCCCAGATCGTATTAACTGGCTACTAATGACAGCGCCACATTGTGAAGGAACCAAGGCCAGAGCAACATATAGCACACCAGTCATGCATCAAGAGGGTTAGGAAGTACATCGAAAATAGATGCACGAGCAGGCATTCAAGCCTGAACTACCATTGCATGGCTGATCATGCAATTTCACTATCCCACTCCTTGATCCTTTTAGCCGCCAGGGCCATGTCCAGTTCCAGTGTTATCCAACACGGATAATGATTGTGTAATATTGTTGAATGATGGCAATCAGCAGAAAGTCAACTGAGTGCAACAAAAAAAACAGATACCTCTCCAGATGGATATATGTTCACCAGATCAGGATGAGTTGTTGAACTTCCAAAGCGTGACATTGAAAATTGGATTATTAATCTTGTAAACTGTTTTACCTATTCATTTAGTTTCAAATTGACAACATCCTCTATGTACAACTATTTATATTTGCTTGGGGTAGTATTTTATCTTTGGAAAAAGTGGGACTTTGTGTTTTGTCTCAGTGTGTTTTTCAAAGACACATTTTATTTTGAAAACATAATAATCACCTGAAAAACATGTTAGCAAAGGTGTTTAACACAACTAGGGTCAACCGCAGACATAGGAATTCAGAATCCAATAGATAGAACCGAGAGGTTCATTGGAAACCTCTCTCTGTAACTCGAATGTCAGACACAAAAACAGGGACTACTCTTTAGCGATAAGGCTGTTGGATTTACTAATGTAATGTTGGGAGCCTGCACTTGGAAGCCTGGTCTCCCAGAATCAGAACATAAAAATCATTCCAATAGAAGTCCAGTTTAAATATAGGCCTCATTGCATACCATCAATCAGCCTCCACGCCATGATCCTGCATTGTTCTGTCAGTGCATGAACAGTACTTTAATTCTGGCTGGTTACTAGCTTTAGATAATCAGTGAATGTCAGAGTGAGATAGCACCAAGAAACCAGATGGGCAGAGCTGCATCTCAGCCACTAACTAGCAGCCAATAGCTTGGCAGGTCGGCAGAGCCAAACTCACAGGGAGCACAATGCTACAATGACACTCCACTATATTTTCCTCCTCTTGTCGCTGAGATGCTAATTATGGTGACGTTTTTATCCCTGTTTTATGGTGGCTGCCAGAAAGGAAAGTCATAAAATCTCTACAGTGTGGAAGCAAGCCATTTGGCCCATCGGGTCTGCACCGACTCTCTGAACAGAACTACCTAGACCCCAGCCCCACCCACTCACTCACCCCCTAATCTGTAATCCCGTATTTCCTATGGCTAATCCATGTTACCTACATATCCCTGGACACTAGGGACAATTTACATGGCCAATCCATCTAACCTGTACATGTTTGGACTGTGAGAAGAAACCAGAGCACCTGGAAGAAACCCACACAAACAAGGGGTGAACGTGCAAACTACACAGAGACAAGTACTTGAGGCTGGGTTTGAAGTCGGGTTCCTGGTGCTGTGTGGCAGCAGTGCTAACCTTTAAGCTACCCAGTCTATCAATTGACAATAAACACAAGATGAGAACAAGGGATGAAAGCTCCTTAAGTCAGTAAGGTGTACATAAAGGTCAAAGCTACAGTCAGGGTTTCCTTAATGAAAAGCCAGCCCAGTTAACGTCCCATTGCTCCTTCAGCAAATCGTTGACAGCAACAGGAAGCAGAAAACAGCAGAGGAAGGACAGAGCTGAGGAAAGGGAATTTCCATGACTTTCTCTGTTTTGCTGCATATAAAGTGCACTCCCTCCCGACCCCCCCTTGAGATGCCTTAACTCAGGGAATTAAGAAGAACGTTGAGCCGTGAGAATACCCACAGAGTGGTGAAGCAAATAGTATTGACTGATTTAAGGGGAAGCTGGAGAGAAAGGAGGATTACAATGGTAGATGTGGATGGAGGAAGAGGAGAGGAGGCTTGAGGTGTGTGACAGCACCAGCAGGGACTGGCTGAGTCTATGGCCTACTCTCTATGCCCTCTCTCCAATGTAATCCCACAATGATCCCAACGCACATGGCAAATGGAAGCTGCTCTTCTGAACGCAAAGATTTTCCTCTTTAAGTAGACAGGCTTCAACTTTAACTCTTGACCTGCAAGGCAAAACTGCCATGACTTATCCTCCAGGACCATCCTTTGGGCTAGGACAGTCATAGGTAACAGGCCCAAAGAGGGAAGAGGGTATTTTTTTTCTGTCTGGACCCAGGAGTGCAATTACAGGCAACCTTCTTGTTTCATTGACTGCCCAACACTCACTCTGATTGCTGTAAAATTTCATCCCCATTATAAAAAAATGAGACACGTAACCTGTCTAGCACAGTCCCACTCTGACAGAGTAAATATTATACTAAATGACCATTAAGGCAGGATTTATGACAGCAAATAATTTTAGTCAGACAAAGCATCAAACTTGGCTCGAATCTATAATTCATTTCTGTCACAAGAAGCTGTGTGCCAGCAATTTTAAATTGTAACATTTAATTCAGTAAGGGTAACACTAACCCTATCAACGCAGTGTACTTTTCTCATTCATTCATCGATTGTTGGTATTAATTCCTAGGCCCCATTGTCCCTGTGAAAGTAGTGATCAGTGAGCTGTCTCCCTGAATACAACTGAGTGGCTTTCTTATTTCAGGGAGCTTTAAAGAGTCACATATTGGCCAGGCAGAGGTCAGGCCAGCTGATTTGCTTGTTGAATGTAAACCCAATGGGTTTACCACAGACAATCTGGCATGGCCACAATGGCTGAGATGAGTTTAACATTCAGCACTTCAATTAATTAAGTGAATTTAAATTTACTGTAGTGTAAAGGGTTAATTGTGTTAGGTCTAGTCATTAAGCATGTGCAAATGGAGCTATGCCATAGAGACATTGATCACATGGAATTGGAGGCCGAATTCGTAAGGCTTCATTGATAAATCTTCCCTTACCCTACCGTGTAAATTGTTATTTGTTATAAAGCCTGCTAACATTCATGGGGAAAGTGATGGTCTAGTGATATGAACATTGGACTGTTAATCCGGAGACCTCGGTAATGTTCCAGGGACCTGGGTTTGATTCCCGCCATGGTAACATTTGAATTCAATAAAAATCTGAAATTAAGAGTTTAATAATGACCGAGAAACTGTTGTCAATCTGTTTCACTAATGCCTTTTAGGGAAGGAAATCTGTCCTCTTTACTTGGTCTGTGACTCTTGATCCACAGCAGTGCAGTTGACCCACAACTGGCCAATTAGGGATATTCCTGATTAAGGGCTTTTGCCCGAAATGTCGGATTTTCCTGCTCCTCGGATGCTACCTGAACTGCTGTGCTTTTCCAGCGCCACTCTACTCCAGAAATCTGGTTTCCAGCATCTGCAGTCATTGTTTTTACCCAATAAATGCCAGCCTAACCAGAGATGCCCACATCCCTTATTCAATAAAAGAAACTCACAAGTATGTAGACATCATATTTCTACATAGTACGATCAGTGACTGGATACATGGAACTAGAGACAAGAGGTATTAAGAATTCCTGGTGAATTCCTGTGACAATATTACCTGGTAAGTCAGAAGACCAGCCTAGCCAACCCCAAAATGGGGCAAATACCAGAAGAGAAGCTCAGTGGCAACAGGGAGTGAAGAATGACAGAATCCAGGACCCAACTGGGCACCAAGCAAGGTAGAGAGAAGGCCTGTGCATCGGATGAAAAGGTGCAGGGGTAGGCAAACAGCAGAAAACACAGCAAGTAACAAGAAAAATTAAACTGGCCGCAATTCCTTTAGATCAGAAAATGATAACCATGTAAGAGATGCGAAGTGGGCAATGAATCACAGACTGAAAACAGCCTGCATAAAATCTGATAAAGCACAGGTGACTACAGAAACAAACATTCTCTTTGCATTAGACTACAAATCAAATACACTGATAATTGAGAAAACATTACCTTTACCAGACCCTATGGAGAATGTGGAAGGCCCTGAATAAGCCATGTAATGGTTACAAAGGAGATGATGTTTTAACAGATGCAGTACTGCTTCATTCCTCAAATGCAAAGCCAGACAAAGTTGAAGCCATGTTACATATGCAACCGGCAATAGTCCTGGTATCATTCTCGCCTGACGTGGTATAGCAAAACAAACTACCGTGATGCAGGATGTGAGATTTATATACATTCATACAATTATTTCTGGGGTTTAGATTTTAAATTAATGGCATATGGATTTGAGTGCAACAGTTTAATAATTAACAAAGCCAGTTTCTTCAGAATGGTAATTTTAAACCAGGATGGGTCATTGCAAAGATGATCGAAGGCTTTTTGGCTAATTAATGGAAGTCTATTTGTATCATGGGGCTTTACAACAGAAGAACAAAACAAAATAAACCATTTGCTTAGCAGAAGATACAGTGAGCAAGTTTTTTTTAATTTGTTAAAAGCCATTGAATTCAGTTCATTGGAGACCTGGTTAAAATCAGATGTAAGAATATTTTTTCCTAGAAAAAGTTGCTTGTTCTGAATAGTTAAGGAAGTAAGTTAAAACGTTCAGAGTTGTAGTTTGTGAAAACTTCCAGATCAGGAGTGCTTGGTTGGCACACAGCAGAATGTCAAAGGACTCAGGAAATGTAATGTCTCAGTGGGTGAGTGGTCAAAGGGGTTGCTCAGGGAATCAGAACTGAGAACAAGTAATTAACATCAAGCAGATTGGACAGGGAAGGAAAGATTTTCTGGAAATCATTGCAACTGTAAAGTAATAGGTTTGGGAAATAGCTGGGATTTTGTTTTGCCACCTGTTTGACCTGCCTTATATGTAGATAGCCTTTTTTTTTGGTTTATCTCTTTTGCATGGACTCCTGTGTTTTTACTAAAACCAAATTTGAAAAATAATGATATAGGTAAAGTCACTGTAGTCCTACCCTCTCATTAGAGAGACAACTGTTTGTAGTTTAACCTGAGGGTCATCACAACTCAGGTGAAGGGACAGGTTGAAAAGAGGGACCTCTGCTTAATTCAGACAGCACAGGAATTGAACCAATGTTGCTGACGTTACTCTGTACTGTAGGCTAGTTACTGAACTAACCAACGGAAGCATTTCTTAAAGCTCTCTCAAACTTTCTTTCAGCAAAGAACAAAATTACCAGACTATAGAACATCTAGAGGAACAGAAGGCTTTGACAAAAATTGAACATGAGAAAGAGCTCAAATGGATGCAAAGTGAACAAGAGTTGGAGTGGTTGAACTCAAAGAGACAAAAACTCAACTACTCAGAGGTGCATTGTGAAATCAGGTCTAGGAGACTGAAAAATAACAGGTTAAAATAGATTTCCAGAAATCCTCTAACCACAGACAGCCAATGATCTCACAGAACTGCTATAACAAAAGGAGAGGCAGGGATGGAGCAAGTAAAGGTGTTTGTTTCACAAAGATGTTTCGTCACAGGGAACTATTAACTGAGGAAAACTTTCAAAGCCTTTTAAAAGTGAGTGATAATCTCTGCTTAAAACAAGACACTATCGATGAAGAGAACAAAAATCCTCTTTTAAATTTACAGAAGTCCATCATGGAAAAGCAAGCCCTTCATACGGATGGAGACCACCTGCAGAATGAAGATCATCTTTGGAAGAAAGGTTCAGAAATACAAGAGGCAGTGTTTCAAGGCAAAGTCTTATAGATCCTCGTCCAAAAGGCAATTTCCTCACTGACAATGGTGCACTTTTACTTTCTGACAATGTTCCAGAGATATTCTTGTCATCCTTCTTCCTCCCAGACACTGACAAGGGAGCCCTGGCATCTTACATATCCATGAAATAGTTAAGAATTCTGTTGCAGTCTAATGTCTCAAACCAAAAAGATGTGGGACTAAGATGCTAAATGGTTATGATTAAATATTAATTATTAAATTAAGTACCATAAAAGGGCGTGAGGGAGATACTCGGGTAGCCCCTTCCATCTCTCCCTACCTCCCCTTCACTGATAATGGTTTGCGTTGGCCATATGAAAATAGTGAATTGGCTACACTGGTGTTTTACTGGTAGTGGATAGTAGTCCAAAAATGTCATGGTGATTTTGGTGGTGGGAAGGTTTGTGCACAATAACATTTCAGTGTAGCATGGAAAAGAAAACCAAAGCAGACCCCAATTTCTAACTGGCTACACGGATGATTTACTGGTGGTGGTTAACGTGAAAACAAGAGAAAAGGTCCAGGTGACTTGGTGGTGGGAAAATCATTCCGTTGCATGTGATATAAAAAAGCAGACTCAGTGACTGTAGGATTGTCTGTCCCAGGCTGGAAATAACCTTTGTATGTCTTGAGTAGTGGCTATATTTTGGCATTCAACAATAAACCATGTTCCCTTCCAGTCAGGCTTCCTGAGTTTATTACAGATTCAATGTCTTTTTATTGTAAGAGCAGCACTGTGAGCAGTGAATTTGAGTAAATCACTGGAAGGGGTGTGTGGGGCCTTTACAATGAGGAGAGAAGCACTAAAAGGGTGTGTTTTCCTGTGATTGCCATGTAAGGAGAATGAAGCGTTCAGACTGATCGAAAAGTGGACCGGATTGTCAAAGCAGGAACAGTCCCTTCAGAATGCTGACCAGAGAGGGGAACATGGTATGGCACCCTGCTGAAGGAGATGAAAATGACGGAGTATGGTCCTTTGAATACAGATAATGTTGGGGTAGAAAGTGAGGAACCTGAACTTAGTTCTGTGGGGGAGGGGAAGGGTGAGGGCAAAGACTGCAGGAAATGGGTAGGATTTTGTCCATCACTGAGCGGCGATTCATCCTTCATTCGTCCACTGAAAATTAAGCTGACAATACCCTAGATGGCAGTTTTGTATATTGGTACAATTCCTTATGGGTATTAATTATAGCATACTCTGGGAATCTTCATCTAACCGCAATTGCAAGTATGCCTGGGTCATGTCCAGCTTCGTGAAGCACAGCTCTGTGCATAAATCCTCTATGTGAGGGATTGGGTATTCAGGCAGCTGTGAAAAGCAGTTTACAGTTTCTCTCTGGCCATCAGGCTTCACAATCGGTGCTGCCCGTTTCACAAACCGGACTGTTTTGATGATTCCTTCATTTTTCAGTGTCCTGATTTCTGCCTCTACTTTTGAACGTGAGGCAAATGGCACTGGCTGGGCCTGGCAGAATCTTGGAATTGCTTCCTGATCAACATGCAAGGTGGCCTTGGCTCCTTTGATAATCTCTCAACCTTCCTGAAAGTCCTCCAGGTATTTGATTAGGACTTCACTCAGGCAGCCATTTCCTAATCGAGAAAGCCAGTCTCGGTGAATCTTTCTCAACCAATTTTGCCCCATCAGGCTTCGGCTCGGGTCTTTTACTGCAATCACTGGTAACAGAACCAATTGCTTTGTATGAGAGACGGGAACTGAAATTGTCCCCTTAATCTGTGGGCGTTCCCCGGTATCAGTTCTCAGTCCGGCTGGGGTCTTATGGAAACATAAGCATTAGAGTCCAGAGTGAATTTTGTTAAAGACCGAATCACTGATAACAGCCACGCCTGTATCGATCTCCATTAGAACCCAGTGACCATTTAACCAGACATTTACTTTAAATAGTTCAGATTTGGTTTTGCTAAACAATTTTGCTGTCGTTAATACCCATAAGGATTTGTGCCAATGTACAAGACTGCCATTTAGGGTATTATCAGCCCGTGTAAATTTTCAGTGGACGAATGAAGGATGAATCGTCGCTCAGTGATGGACAAAATCCTACCCATTTCCCGCAGTCTTTGCCCTCACCCCTTTCCCCCCCCCACACAGAACTAAGTTCAGGTTCCTCACTTTCTACCCCAACATCATCTGTATTCAAAGGACTATGCTCCATCATTTCCATCTCCTAAACAGATGTAGGTGCGCTTTCCAGAGTATACACTCTCCTGGATGCCAACTTGAGAGTTTTCTTACTCAATCTAGGTCTAGTGGGACTCTTTTGCTGTCTCAGGTCTGCAAACTGGCAGCAAGTGCAATGGTTTGTCGGTACAGAACCTGAAGAAAATGTTAACTTTTTGGCCAAGGCTTGGCTTTGATTTGGGGTTTTGCTGTGACCTGACCTGCAGTCCCTCTATTCAGAATAGAGGATTAGATTCCCTACAGTGTGGGAACAGGCCCCTCGGCCCAGCAAGTCCACACCAATCTTCCGAAGTCTAACCCACTCCTCTCTGACTAATGCACCTAACAGTGTGGACAATTTAGCAAGGCCAATTCACCTGACCTGCGCATCTTTGGACTGTGGGAGGAAACTGGAGCACCCGAAGAAAACCCACACAGACACGGGGAGAATGTGCAAACTCCACACAGATAGTTGCCCGAGGCTGGAATCAAACCTGGGACCCTGACGCTGTGAGGCAACAGTGCTAACCACTGAGCCACCGTGCCGCCCCTGGGTATGTCCTGAGTCAGGCTCTGCAATTGGCTTCACTCAAGTGGTATTTCTCAATTTCCTTCCTGATGAAGAGCTCCAGTCCGAATTGTTGATTTTCCTGCTCTTCGGATGCTTTTCCAGCAACACAGTCTCAACACTGGTATTCCCCAAATTCAGTCAGACTGGTGAGGATTTCCACTTCCATTGGCATATCCTGTAACTGCTATGTTCCATGTGCTGCACCTTCTAATGACAAAGCCAGTTCTAGTGCCTGTTTGAAATTCAGTTGGGCTGCAGCTAGATTAGTGTTTTTGTATGGTTACATCATTAATCCCACGTACCAAACAGTCTCAAGGCATTTCATTATAGGTCAAACCAAAGTCACATGCCTCTGCCAGTCATCTTAACCTCTTCAAAATTCCCAATATAGATTCTCCTGGTCATCAAATTGCTGAGTAAAACCAATAGCATCTCAGAAGTAGAGGTGGCTTGGGGTCATAATATTCCTTAACTAATCTTGAAAGGTTTTAGTATCTGGTGCCTCAGAAAATACGACGCTCCTGATAACCAAAACGGCTGTGAGTCCACAAGCTGTCGGGAGAATTACTCATTGCTTTTCATCTGCCTGAAGTCATTTACCTGGGGAAAATAACACATCTTTTCTACAAACCGGGCCTAATCTACAATGTCAGGGCCAAACGAGTCAAGCTTCCAAAATAACAGCATGATGCCAGAAATGCTTACCCCAAATCAAAGATGACTGTTGTGAGTGACTTTCTTCAGGACTTTTTTTGCCACTGAAATCTCTCCATAGAGGCTGGTAACCTGTACCAAGTCAACCTTTATTTACATGTCTATGGTACTTAACAATGAGCCAGCTCTCAGAGTGAGCAGAGCTCCTGATACTCTAGTTTACATCTGTCTCTGATTGGACCATGTTAACAGCCACAATCAGGGAACTCATATTCTGTAAGGTTCACCTGGCTGACCTTGTTATAGTCACAATGAGGGAATGTAAGTGAGCAGCTCAGACAGATCGTGCGAGTGTGACAGGGAGTGTTAGTGAGCAGCTCAGACAGGCCGTGTGAGTGTGACAGGGAGTGTTAGTGAACAGCTCAGACAGGCCGTGTGAGTGTGACAGGGAGTGTTAGTGAGCAGCTCAGACAGACCGTGCGAGTGTGACAGGGAGTGTTAGTGAGCAGCTCAGACAGACCCTGTGAGTGTGACAGGGAGTGTTAGTGAACAGCTCAGACAGGTTCTGTGAGTGTGACAGGGAGTGTTAGTGAACAGCTCAGACAGACCGTGTGAGTGTGACATGGAGTGTTAGTGAACATGCCCAGACAGACCCTGTGAGTGTGAGAGGGAGTGTTAGTGAACAGCTCAGACAGGGCCTGTGAGTGTGACAGCAAGTGTTAGTGAACAGGCTCAGACTGTCTGAGTGTGACAGGAAGTGTAAGTGAACACGCTCAGACAGACCGTGTAAGTGCGACAGCAAGTGTTAGTGAACAGGCTCAGACAGACCATGTGAGTGTGACAGGGAGTGTTAGTGAACAGCACAGACAGGCCGTGTGAGTATGACAGGGAGTGTTAGTGAACAGCTCAGACAGGGCCTGTGCGTGTGACAGGGAGTGTTAGTGAACAGCTCAGACAGGGCCTGTGCGTGTGACAGCAAGTGTTAGTGAACAGGCTCAGACAGGCTGTGTGAGTGTGACAGCGAGTGTTAGTGAGCAGCTCATTCAGTGTGTATGAGTGTGACAGGGAGTGATAGTGAACAGCTCAGACAGGGCCAGTGAGTGTGACAGCAAGCGTTAGTGAACAGGTTCAGACAGACCGTGTGAGTGTGACAGGGAGTGTTAGTGAACAGGTTGAGACAGGGCCTGTGAGTGTGACAGCATGTGTTAGTGAACAGGCTCAGACAGACCCTGTGAGTATGACAGGGAATGTTAGTGAACAGCTCAGACAGGCCGTGGGAGTGTGACAGGGAGTGTTAGTGAATAGCTCAGACAGGGCCTGTGCGTGTGACAGCAAGTGTTAGTGAACAGGCTCAGACAGGCTGTGTGAGTGTGATAGCGAGTGTTAGTGAGCAGCTCAGACAGGGCTTGTGAGTGTGACAGCAAGTGTAAGTGAACAGGCTCAGACAGGCCGTATGAGTGTGACAGGGAATGTTAGTGAACAGCTTAGACAGGCCTTCTGATTGTGATAGGGAGTGTTAGTGAACACGGTCAGAAAGCCATGTGGGTGTGACAGGGAGTGTTGGTGAACAGCTCAGACAGGCTGTGAGAGTGTGACAGAGAGTGTCAGTGAACAGCTCAGACAGGCCTTCTGAATGTGATAGGGAGTGTTAGTGAACACGCTCAGAAAGCCATGTGGGTGTGACAGGGAGTGTTAGTGAACAGCTCAGACAGGCCTTGTGAGTGTGATGGGGAGTGTTAGTGAATAACTTAGACAGGCTCTTTGTGTGATTGGGAGTGTTTGTGATCAGTTTACACAGCGTCTGTGAGTGTGAGAGGGAGTGTTAGTGAACAGCTCAGACAGGACCTGTGAATGTGATGGGGAGTGTTAGTGAACAGCTCAAACAGGCCTTGTGAGTGTGACAGGGAGGGTTAGTGAACAGCTCAGAAAGCCATGTGGGTGTGACAGGGAGTGATAGTGAACAGCTCAGACAGGCCTTGTGAGTGTGACTGGGAGTGTTAGTGAACAACTTAGAGAGGCTCTGTGTGTGACTGGGAGTGTTACTGAACAGGCTCAGACAGGCTCTGAGCTGACAGGGAGTGTTAATGATTAGCTTACACAGCGTCTGTGAGTGTGACAGAGAGTGTTAGTGAACAGCTCAGACAGGCCCTGTAAGTGTGACAGGGAGTGTTAGTAAACAGCTCAGACAGGCTGTGCGAGTGTGACAGGGAGGGTTAGTGAACAGCTCAGACAGGCCTTGTGAGTGTGACAGGGAGGGTTAGTGAACAGCTCAGACAGGCCCTGTAAGTGTGACAGGGAGTGTTAGTAAACAGCTCAGACAGGCTGTGCGAGTGTGACAGGGAGGGTTAGTGAACAGCTCAGACAGGCCTTGTGAGTGTGACAGGGAGTGTTAGTGAACAACTTAGAGAGGCTCTGTGTGTGACTGGGAATGATACTGAACAGGCTCAGACAGGCTCTGAGTGTGACAGGGAGTGTTAGTGATCAGCTTACACAGTGCCTATGACTGTGATAGGGAATGTTAATGAACAGTTCAGACAGGACCTGTGAGTGTGACAGGGAGTGTTAGTGAACAGCTCAGACAGGCCGTCTGAGTGTGACAGGGACTGTTAGTGAACAGGATCCTGAGTGTTTCCATCACATCACAGCTTGACCTGGAATCTTTGGCGTTTTGTTTTTTGGCAATTCCAGGAAAAACAAATTACAAAGATCTGTGTTTCGACAGTGCGATTAAATCACTCTCAGTATAAATCACTGTCTTCATGCATTAGTAACAACATAGTTACAAGCAAATTGTTGGTCTGGAATTCAACTGGTTCCTCAGGGAACAGTTTGCAGTTCCTGCAATATATGATCTCAGTGCTGGTAAATAGGCTGCATAACATTCCTTCTCATCATTTTACCGAATTATTGAGACATGTTACTGCATTAACGTGGTGTTTAACATATTTCTTTCTTGTTAAATAAATTTCGCCGTGCGGTTAATGAGAACCAGTCCCCGTTATGAATGATGACTGTAGGTTACTGGGCAACAAAACCGTCACATGTACTTTCCAGAGCTAATAAATTGCCTTCCCCTCTCTCTTTCCCTCCTTCTTTAACAATGGATTTTATTTCTAATTTTTATCATACGTGCCTCTTGTTTCAAAGAAATGCTCATATGTTTCAGTTAGGAAGTTCATTGCCTGCAATCAGTACCAAAAGGAATTAAAAGAAAGCCATTTCACCGAGGCCGTTGTTAATTCATCTGTTTCCATAAGCAGCAAGGCCTTGTATTAGCTATTTACATGGGGATGAAAGCCTGTGGCTCCCGTTCTAATCATTCGCAGGCCAACCCATTTGCGAAAGGTGAAGTTGTATTTGAATCAAGGATCTTGTGGTACCAGGGATGAGGGATTTATGTTACGGAGGGAACAAAAGAACAGAAGTACCAACATAGGAACAGGCCTTTCAGCCCTCCAAGGCTGTGCCGAATATCCTGCCCTAACTAAAGCAAAAAACAAACATTATGCTCATATTCGGTCCATATCCTTGTATTCCCTCCCTATTCATGTAACCATCCAGATGCCTCTTAAATATTGCCAAAGTGTCTGCTTCCACCACCTCTTCTGGCTGTGCGTTCCAGGCTCCCACCATTCTCTGCATAAAAAAAAATTGCCCCTCACATTGAGCTGGTGCCCCTTGTAATTGAAACGTCAACCCTGTGAAAATTGGGAAATTGGAATTGTTCTGCTCAGTACAGTGAAGGTATAAAGGAAATGGAATGCGGGTGCTCAAAATTGTAAGGTGCCCTGATGAAGCAAGGAAGGAGCAATCGAGTGTCCACAGTGTAGAAAGCAGTCATTCAGCCTGCCCCAACCCTCTAATCGGCACCCTAACAAGATCCCCATCTCCTATGGCTAATCCACCTAGCCTGAACACTATGGGGCAATTTAACATGGCCAATCCCCCTAACCTAGACATCTTTGGACCATGGGGGAAACCAGAGAAACCCACACAGACACAAGAGAATGTGCTAACTTCACACAGTCACCCAAGGTTGGAATCAAACCTGGGTTCCTAGTGCTGTGAGGCAGCAGTGCTAACCACTGAGTCATCACATCACCCGCTAACTTAGAGAATGCAGATTTAATACAATTGACAGAAGAACCAGAGAGAAACCAAGATGACTTTTCATTTTTTTCACAGAGCATGTTGTCATGAACTGGAAAACACAGCCTGATAGGGAGCATGCGAGCAAATCTCTCAAAAGGCAATTAATTACATGAGTATTTGAAAGAATAAAATATTGCAGGGTTACGGAAAGAATGACAGGATATGGGACTATTGGGGATAGCTCTTTGAAAGAGGTGGCAAGGCTACAAATGGCCTCTTTCTGTGCCACGAGAATTTATAATTCGAGAGTATAGAGTCATAGAGATGTACTGCACGGAAACAGACCCTTTGGTCCAACCCATCCATGCCAACCAGATATCCCAACCCAATCTAGTCCCACCTGCCAGCAACTGGCCCAAATCCCTGCAAACCCTTCCTATTCATATACCCATCCAAATGCCTCTTAAATGTTGCAATTGTACCAGCCTCCACCACTTCCTCTGGCAGCTCATTCCATACATGTACCACCCTCTGTGTGAAAAAGTTGCCCCTTAGTTCTCTTTTATATCTTTCCCCGCTCACCCTAAACCTGTGCCCTTTAGTTCTGGATGCCACGACCCCAGGGAAAAGACTTTGTCTATCTACCCTATCCTTGCCCCTCATAATTTTGTAAACCTCTATAAGGTCACCCATCAGCCTCCGATGCTCCAGGGAAAACAGCCCCAGCTTGTTCAGCCTCTCCCTATAACTCAAATCCTCCAACCCTGGCAACATCCTTGTAAATCTTTTCTGAACCCTTTCAAGTTTCACAACATCTTTCCGATAGGAAGGAAACCAGAATTGCATGCAATATTCCACCAGTGGCCTAACCAATGTCCTGTACCGCTGCAACATGACCTCCCAA
Source organism: Chiloscyllium punctatum (assembly GCF_047496795.1). Classification (NCBI taxonomy): domain Eukaryota; kingdom Metazoa; phylum Chordata; class Chondrichthyes; order Orectolobiformes; family Hemiscylliidae; genus Chiloscyllium; species Chiloscyllium punctatum. The sequence goes on along the minus strand of NC_092749.1, from coordinate 24,019,339 downwards.
CACCTGTACTCAATACTCTGACCAATAAAGGAAAGCATACCAAACACCTTGTTCACTATCCTATCTACCTTACGGCAGTCTGTTTTGACCAGTTAGGATCAGGTTTATTTGCCATACAGAGCCCAGCGCTGCCACCACGATACGACTTGCTATATCACAACAAGAAGGATTCATCAGTCTGTTGCAGGTGCTCCATTAATTACACCGCTGCAATCTAACAAAAGCAGAATTGACCACTTTTGTACTTTAGATCTGGAGGAATGCTTTGGGTAACACGAAGACGGTTAAAGGATTATTAAGATCTCCACTGGTCCAATCATTATTTGAGCTGGAGGGGCAATTCCAATCAACATTTAATACAAAACAATATATTAACTTTTATTTCAGCCATGTTCATTCTCTCTATTGAGAGTTCAACTCTCCAGCTCCTTTTCCATCCCCATTTTCCAAACCTCCTAAGCTCCTCCTTCCTAATGTTTTTAACCTCTTGCTTCCCAATTCTCTTAAACATCAGTAGGCAGTGGCTGGATGGAAGAATATGTTATCAGACTTCACCCTTTTAGTCTGTGGATAATTGTAGCATCCTACACCATTTTTTTCCTGGCATGCCCTGACAAGAGGTGAGCTACTTTGTTGTAAGCGGTTAGGTCCTGACGGTATTGTTGCCTTAATAACGTGGTTAAGTTGTCCATTTAACTATGCGGCGAGCTTCATCACCAGGCGGCACAGTCTAAGGATGCAGGGTAGGCCGTAATTGGGATGAGAAGAAATGACTTCGACTGGAGACTGGTGAGCCAATGGAATTCTCCACCCCACAAAATGGTTGAAGATAAAATATTGAATGTTTTCAAGAAGGAATTTGATACCATTCTTCGGGCGAAAGGGTTCAAAAGGAGAATGTAGAAACAGGACGCTGAGTTGGATGATCAGCCATGATCATATTAATTGGCCTCGAATTTTCTATGGTTCTATAAACAGCTCATAATTGTTACTTTTCTTAACTACGCTATCTTTTCTCATGAGTGCCAGTAATTATTTCTGTTCCTGCTGCAATGGAGAAGTCTCTAAGTAGGTCTATTTTGGTGTCAGATTGTGCAGATGTTTGGCTAGAAGTACACTTCAATTCAAAGAGCACAGCATTTCATGAAAATAAATTGTCCTGGTGAATCGTGTATTGTTTGTAAGCAAACACAGACGTGTCAGGATTTCCATTCCCACAAGGAGCAAGCACAGGATGAGGTCTCCAGGTGTGGGAGTGGGTGCCCGGTGCTTGAGGCAGGCTCTGAGGAACAACCCACAACCCCCAGACCCCCACCCTGCCCTTCCCCAGCCCCACCCCCATTCCCACTCCCATTACTGCCACCAACATGGTGGCAGCTGCCACAAAGCGCACGCAGCCCCTTCCACAATGGTGGCTCAACTACTGAAGGTACTTTCTCCATTTATAAAGTTAGCGAGAGGGCACCTCAAAGCATAGGCTCTTTCTCTCTCTCTTTTTCTCTTACTCTCTCATTCCTGTAGGCTGCTGTTCTATTGACATTGTAGCTTTGAGTGTCTCCACCCTTTGTACCCACCAACCCTGACTTTGCCCTTAATCTGTGCCCTCCCTCTGGCACACAATTAGCCAAGAAACCTCCAAACCAAGCTTGAGGTTTCACCCTGACATTAGTGACCAGACTAACAGCCTGTCATCAAGGCCAACATCCCTGAGGTATGGTAGATACAAGTGACCTCCCCATCACAGCACAGCATGATGCTTGGAGTGACCTGTGGCAATGTGACACCTCCCTCTCACCATTGCCATGATGGCCGTTGGCTATGGGATACAGAGCAGCACTGACAGCCTGCACTGAGCGCACCTGCCTTCGCAGAATCATTGGGCATGATCCTCATGCCTGTCAACTGGAAACCACCCAAACATGAGGCTTAGCTCTGGTGAACCACCATCACTCCCACAGCCTGCTGCAGCTCACTTTCTCAGGCTTGTGGGTCTGTGGAAGGACAATCATCACTTCATGGGGATCAGAGCACATATACACATTACACAGGCTTGCCCTCCCCCCAGGTGGCAAGGGGAGAACTCATTGTAACAGGTAGGTAATAATACACTGTCATTTCTTGACACACTGGCCAATTCTTCCTATTTTTCCTTCCTTACACCTCCTCCTCTGTAGGTGGTTACTCCTATTTGTATTGCCTGGCAAGAACCAGCTTGAAGATAGAGTAGCAAAGTGCTTAGAAACCAGTAATCCAGAGGTCCAGGGCTTATGATAGTAAGACTGAGTTCAAACCCCACCATAGCAACTGGGGCAATTCAAATGTAATTATAATCTGGAATAAGAAGTTCATATCAGTAAAGGTGACCATGCCTTTCATCAAAGGAGACGTGCTGTCCTTACTCAATCCTGCCTACATGTGGTTGTAAAACAACAGCAATATGATTGAAACAGACACAGAGAATACTGGAGAAACTCAACAGGTCTGGCAGCATCTGTGGAGAGTTAACATTTCATGACTAAAGAGATTGCTCTTCCAGTACCACTGCGATTGAGATCTGCCAATGCAACTTTACTTACATTGGAGAGATTGAAGAAGTTGGAATTGGTTTCCTTTGAGATGAGAGGCTGAGGGAGAGAGCTAATAAAGGAACTCAGAAATATGAGCCATTCCTTAAAAGCAAGATCTTGGGAAGCGTGGCTATTCAAAGGAACCTGGGCTGAGCTTTGGTGAGATCTCACGTGCAGTACTATGTACAGTTTTGGTCTCTTTATCTAAGGCAGGATATGCTTTCAAAAGAGGGAGTGCAATAGAGACTCACCAAATCAATCCCTGGGATGGCAGGATCACTTCATGAGGAGAGATTGACGAAACTAGGCTTGTATTCACCAGATACTGGATTAGTGGTGCTGGAAGAGCACAGCAGTTCAGGCAGCATCCAACGAGAAGGGCTTTTGCCCGAAACGTTGATTTCGCTGCTCGTTGGATGCTGCCTGAACTGCTGTGCTCTTCCAGCACCACTAATCCAGTATTTGGTTTTCAGCATCTGCAGTCATTGTTTTTACCTTGTATTCACCAGAATTTCAAGGAAGGAGGCGTAACCTCATTGAAACTTACAATATTTTTAAAAGGGCATGACTAAGTGGATGTAGGTCAGATGTTTGCCCTGCTGGCCAGTCTAGGACAAAGAAATGTAATGTCAAGATAAGGAATAGGCTAGGAGGAAGAATTTCTTCATTTAGAGGGTGGTGAAGTTTTGGAATTCTCTACTCTAGATGCTCAATCATTCATCATGTCTGAGACAGAAGCTCAGTTGATTTCTGCTGAATAATGGCATGAAGGGACATGCAGTTAGTGCAGGAAAGTGTCTGTTGAGGTAGATGATCATCCACGATCTAAATGAATGGTGGAACAGGCTGGATGAGCTGAATGAGCTGCTCCTGTTCCTCATTTTAGATGGAGTAAGGAGAAACTTCACTCCAATTAGTCAAGGTGGTTGGTAACCACGAAGAGCCAATACAGACAGAAGGAGCCAAACACCCATCTCCCATGTTGCAAGATTCTCTAAAGACAGCACAGCAGCACAGCAGCACAGACCGGTGTTTCAAGCTGAGATTTTGTTTTTAAATTTATTTTATGAGATGTGGGTGTTGTTGGCTGGCCAGCATTTATTGTCCATCCCTAGTTGCCCCTTGAGAAGGTGGTGGTGAGCTGCCTTCTTGAACTCCTGCGGTCCACCTGCTGTGAGTTGACCCACAATGCTATTGGGAAGGGAATTCCAGGATTTTGACCCAGCGACAGTGAAGGAGCAGCAATATATTTCCGAGTCAGGATGGTGAGTGGGTTGGAAGGGAACTTGAAGGTGGTAGTGTTCCTATACATCTGCTGCCTTTGTCTTCTAGATAGAAGTGGTCATGGTCTTGGAAGGTGCTGTTTGAGGATCTTTGGCGAATTTCTGCTGTGCATCCTGTAGATGCTACATGCTGCTGTGACAGAGTTTGGCAGCAGAGGCAATGGATGCTTATGGTGCCAATCAAGCAGTCTGCTTTGTCCTGGGCAGGGACAAGCTTTTTGAATATTGTTGGAGCTGCACCCATCCAGGCAAGTGAATAGTGTTCCATCACACTCCTGACTTGTGCCTTGTGGATGGTGGACACGGTTTGGGGGTTAGGAGGTAAGTTACCCCCCTCAGTAGTCCTAGCCTCTGACCTGCTTTTGCAGCTGCTGTGTTCATGTGGCAAGTCCAGTTGAGTTTCTGGTCAATGATAACCCCTAGGATGTTGATGGTGGAGGATTTAGTAATGGTAACACCATTGAATGACAAGGGGTGGTGGTTAGATTGTCTCTTATAGGTGATGGTCATTGCCCGGCATTTGTATGATATGAATGTTATCTGCCACTTAGGCAAAAGTGAGGACAGCAGATTCTGGAAACCAGAGTTTAGATCAGAGTGGTGCTGGAAAGGCACCACTCTGATCCAGGCAAAAACCCTTCCCCGAAACGCCGATTTTCCTGCTCCTCAGATGCTGCCTGACCTGCTGTGCTCTTCCAGCACCAGTCTGATCTAAACACTGTTATTTGCCACTTGTCAGCCCAAACCTGGATTGTTTATTTTCATTGGTCAGAGTCACAATGACTGAGATGATTAACCTCTGGGAGTTATATCACATGATCCATCTTTACCCTCACATCATTGGTTAGTCAACACATTCATCCATGTGACTTACCAAGTCAATCAGGGAGCGAGTAGAGTCTTCATGGTCCATTTAGATAATGTTTGATTGTGGCCTGGAGTTTTAGCATAGGAGCAATCCCAGCCCCTGAGCGTGGCCTTCCAGCCAATGAAAGACCCATTCCAGGGGAAGCACAATGGCCCAAGATGGTCAGGTGCCCAGACAGTGTGCACCAGGGATGGGAAGCTCTACTTCATCAATCCCTTCTCTTCCTCCCCAGAGTGGTGACATCAGCACTGCACACACACACATGGTCACTTCCTGCCACAGTCAGCTGACATTACACAACACATCTGCACATGTGTAAACATTCTTTTGGCAGTACAGATAATCACTCCAAATGTTTTAATATGCATTGTAAACTTCTCTATATTCATAAAATCCCCATTTATTCTACACATATTCCTTCAACTAACTAAATCATTATAACTACAAATATTTAACTCATAAGCCAAGTGCATGACCACTTGTAACATCAAACATTGGAATTCATATCCCTACGATGAGGAGAGTATATCCACTTGTAATTATCAATCACACTATGAAATGGAAAGCACCCTGCTGTGAGAATGGTTGGTTGTGAAATAACTCATGCTACTCTAACTCCAGCAGTATTGGAGAACCTCAAACATATGTTAAAAGCCAACATGAAGTACCAAGTATTCATTTTTTAAACACGGTTGACACATCCATGTAATGCTTAAAGGGCAGGACTTTTAAATTCCTGGATAAGATTGCAAGCTCCCTTTGACATGTACTTCTGATTATGACCAGTCTGCTGACAATTTCAATCAACTTGATCAGGAAAGCGTTTACACATCTTTTAACACACATTTATGCCTACTTCTGATAATTCCAATGGGTACGTTTGCTCACCTAAATTGGCACTTCATTTCCACCAGATGACACTTTACCTTTCCCAAAAATGTCCTGGGACCAGATTCAAAAGGCCTTCTCCAAAGAGTTCTCCTGGTTATCCAAACAAATCTGCCAATACCAGACCTGTTCACACACCAAGGTTACCACATATCGGGCCTCAGCTGCTGATTTAAATGGCCAAGTGGTTCCACTGAACATTCACGTGTGAAGTGCACCTAATCTTTGAAATAAAGGGAACCTCCTTGTTTGGAATTGGTGGCCAGTGGTTGGGGAGGAGTTATTGAGACTTATAATTTTTGGACACTTCACCCATTTATATCACAACACTACAAGCTCATAAAAGGAACAAAAACAAAAAGGGCATAGATTTGAAGTGATGTGCAAAAGAAGCAAAGGTAATGTGATAAAACAATAATTTTCACCCAATGAGTGTTTTTTTGTTTCTTATGTATTTACAGGATGAGGGTATCTCTGGCTAGACCAGCATTTATTGCCCATCCCTAATTACCCAGAGGGCAATTAAGAGTCAATCATATCACTGCATGTCTGGTTTCACATGGCAACCAGACTAGGTAAAGCTGGCAGTTCCCTCCCTAAAGAATATTAGCAAACCAAATGGGTTTTTCTCCAACAATCGATTGATGTTCATCATTAGATTCTTAATTTGAGATTTTTCTTTCATTACACACACACACACACACACACACACACACACACACTGAACCCAGGTCCCAGAACATTGCCTGTGTCTCTGGAATACTAGCCCAGTGATAATGCCACTAGGCCATCATCTCCCCTCACAGGTTATGGATGGAGTGCACTGTCTGGGTAAGGTGGTGGAGGCAGGTTCAGTTGAGGCATTCAAGAAGGCATTGGATAATTATTGGGCTAGAAATGGTGTGTGGTGATATGCGGCAAAAGCCGGACACTGGCCTGAGATAATAAAATGGTGCAGGCAAGATGGACTGAATGGTCTCCTTGTGCACCATAATGATTCAGTGATAACAAAATCAATTCCCACCAGGACAAAACATTTGGTTGTTTCCTTCATCACCAATGTTTTTAAAACTGGTGTTTAATAAAAGGAATCGAAGACAGTTTTTGACACCTATGTAATTTTCAAAGAGGCATTATCTCTCAGCAGTGCCCTGGAAATTAATTCTCAATTTGTGAAAGGTTAGTAACCTTACCTGAGAACTGACACATCTCACTCAGGCACGGACTGTATCGATGGGTCACTCAATCAACAATGTACATAGCTACAGAACTCTCCGCCGATGTTGGAGCCCAAGGAGTGATTTTTGTTTCTCTCTGAGACAATTAAATAAAGAGTGCAAGGCGAGTATGAATGGGAAGCAGCAGCAGCTGGTGGCTCAAACACAAGCAGAAAATGCAATCCAACATCGAGGTTAACAAACAGATTAAAGTCCTCATCCTTCACAATGACATGCCGTTCTTCAATTCCCCAGCGTAATGCAACTGCTCATCCATTATTACTTAATTTAATCAGACGCTAAAGGTTTCCACATTTGAGTTCATTAGGAGACTCTCATGTGAGAACACATTTGCAGTCTGACCTTCCTTCTCTTCCAGAAGTCAGTAGATACATTTTATTGCCTTTACCTTATTACAAGGAATATATTGTCTCTTCAAATGAATTTGTGTGGCTGCATACTGGGTATTCCATACCTGTAGGGCTACTCAGCACTACACACACACACACACACACACACACACACACACACACACACATACACGCGCGCGCACACACACACACGCACACACATACGCGTGCACACATACACACACACGCACACACATATGTGTGCACACATACACGCACACACAGACACAGACAAATATGCGTACATGCACACACACACATATACACACGCATGGACACACAAATACGCGTGTTCGCGCACACACAGACACAGACAAATATGCGTGCATGCACACACACACATGGACAGATACAAATACGTGTGCATGCGCACACACAAAGAGACACATACATGCACACGCACACACATACGCGTGCATACATACACACACACATATACAGACACATGCACAGACACAGACACCCACACACATGTGCAGCATTCCATAATATGTCCTGAACTACATAGCCCTTGTTCCTCAACTCTTGCTAACCTTATGTGTGTTAATAACATTTTTAAGGGCAACTTTAACTCTCCCCAGTCAGTGAGAAAGGAGCAGCATATCTGTTAAATTAAAGACTTGCCTTTACACAAGACTTTTCACAAACTGAAGCTAACTCAAACTGCAGCACATGAGATACTGTTAGAATGTAATGCAGTAACCAATATGTACACAGCATACCCTGACAATGAAATATTGATCATGTAATCTGCTTTATTGATATTGGTGAACAGTTAAATATTACAAGCATGTTAATTTGAAATAGATTCCTAATCATAGGAATGTACAAATTATGAACAGAAGTAGGCCATGTGGCCTCTCCAGTATTTTCCATCTTTCAATATCTCATGCTTAGAAATATTGCTGAGATCTCGAAGAGAACGTCATGACTCTGACCCCCATAATAGTGTTATGGGCTGTTTTAGGAGCAGCTGAAAAGACAGTTGTGGACTCCTGTTTCACATTCCATCCAAACAGCTGGACATCCAACCGGGCAGCTCTCCCTGAGTACTGCACCAGGAGTGTCAGCTTAAATATTGTACTCAAGTCTCTAATGTTAAGCTAAGAGCTGCTGGCTTTGGACTCAGGAGTGTCGATTCAGCAGAAACATAGCTAAAAGGAGGGGGGGTGGGGGGGGGGAGCAATTCTGAGGAAGCCAAGAGGAGTTACACAACACTGGAGGAGGTTTTACGCTTGGGGTTCTAGGGCTTTACCATCAAGTCTTCTGAATGGGCAGACTTGGATTTTTTTTTAAATTGGTCATGTTTCCTAATTACACCCATGTCTTCTAATATAGAGATTTAGATGTTTCAGCAATTATATCTGCAATGAATTAGCACTATAAGGCAATCTTCAGATTTTCCACCCACTATCCCATCCGTTTCCTTCTCTCCGTCCAGCTTTTGGACAAAAGGTGGAAATCTCTGTGTGGGATCGGTGAATCCATGCCAATTCGCCCAGATGTTTTACGCTCAAGACACATGTGGAGACTCTCTCAGCTTTGAAGACGGAGAATGTTTCAATTGTCTATTGGGCTCGGCTCAAAACCAAAGGTGAAAGGAGAGGAGATAGTGATAAACACACTGTCATCGCTAATATTGACAGTGCCTGGACACACCCACTCATCCATCCCCTCCTATCCAGGCTAAAGAATGCACCATAACTGTGCCCTCGAGGGCCATTAATAAAATTATTCTCTCATCAGTGCAAGCCATCTGCTTTGAGTTGCTCCCACACCCTTTCCCCTGCAAGGTTTTTTGAAGATCTCCACAGGATGTAAGCCAGAGCTAGCCCAGCCCCCAGTCAGCCGATTAGAAATGTACAAGTCATCAATGTTGTTAGTGTGACATAGGGTTCAGTGCAGTTGCCTCAGTATGTGATGTACCTCCTCCAGCCCAGCAGAACAGAATTGGTGCAAGCTGACAGAACATAACATCTTACATCTGATTGGATGGCGTGATTTCCAAGTAAGATCCGAGCTGCTGTTCGAGAAAAATCAGAATACATTTGAGCTATTCTTATCCTTAAACATTTTGACCACAGCCAGCTCCATGCTTATCTCTAATGACATTCCTATTTCAATTGCCTTTTCCTATATCACTTCAACCCCTGTGACTGTGGTGCATTTTCCCTTCTCGTCCTCCTTGACATCTCCACAGCATACCTTATCCTCACTCTGAACAACTTCTCTTTCCAATCATCCCACTTCCTCCAAACCAAAGGAGTAGCCATGGGCCCCCGCATGGGCCCCAGCTATGCCTGCCTCTTCGTAGGATATGTGGAACAGTCCATCTTCTGCAGCTACACTGGCACCACCCCTCCACCTTTTCCTCCGCTACATCGATGACTTTATCGGCGCTGCCTCATACTCCCACGAGGAGGTCGAACATTCATCAACTTTACCAACACCTTTCACCCCGACCTCAAATTTACCTGGACTGTCTCAGACTCCTCCCTCCCCTTCCTAGACCTCTCCATTTCTATCTCGGGCAACCGAATCAACACGGACATTTACTATCAACCAACCGACTCCCACAGCTACCTAGACTACACCTCCTCCCACCCTGCCCCCTGTAAAAATGCCATCCCATATTCCCAATTCCTTCGTCTCCGCCGCATCTGCTCCCAGGAGGACCAGTTCCAATACCGAACAACCCAGATAACCGCCTTCTTCAAAGACCGCAATTTCCCCCAGACGTGATCGACGATGCTCTCCACTGCATCTCCTCCACTTCCCGCTCCTCCGCCCGTGAACCCCGCCCCTCCAATCACCACCAGGACAGAACCCCACTGGTCCGCACCTACCACCCCACCAACCTCCATATACATCATATCATCCGTCGTCATTTCCATCATCTCCGAACGGACCCCACCACCAGGGATATATTTCCCTCCCCTCCCCTATCAGCGTTCTGAAAAGACCACTCCCTCCGTGACTCCCTCGTCAGGTCCACACCCCCCACCAACCCAACCTCCACTCCCGACACCTTCCCCTGCAACCGCAAGAAATGCAAAACTTGCGCCCACACCTCCCCCCCTTACTTCCCTCCAAGGCCCCAAGGGATCCTTCCATATCCGCCACAAATTCACCTGCACCTCCACACACATCGTTTACTGCATCCGCTGCACCCGATGTGGCCTCCTCTATACTGGGGAGACAGGCCGCCTACTTGCGGAATGTTTCAGAGAACACCTCTGGGACACCCGGACCAACCAACCCAACCACCCCGTGGCTCAACACCTCAACTCCCCCTCCCACTCCACCAAGGACATGCAGGTCCTTGGACTCCTCCATCGCCAGACCATAGCAACACGACGGCTAGAGGAAGAGCACCTCATCTTCCGCCTAGGAACCCTCCAACCACAAGGGATGAACTCAGATTTCTCCAGTTTCCTCATTTCCCTTCCCCCCACCTTGTCTCAGTCCTAACCTTCGAACTCAGCACCACCTTGCTCACCTGAATTCTTCTTCCTGACCTCTCCGCCCCCACTCCCACTCCAGCCTATCACCCTCACCTTAACCTCCTTCCACCTATTGCATTTCCAACGCCCCTCCCCCAAGTCCCTCCTCCCCACCTTTTATCTTAGCCTGCTTGGCACACTCTCTTCATTCCTGAAGAAGGGCTCATGCCCGAAACGTTGATTCTCCTGCTCCTTGGATGCTGCCTGACCTGCTGCGTTTTTCCAGCAACACATTTTCAGCTCTGATCTCCAGCATCTGTAGTCCTTACTTTCTCCTATACCTTACAATTATCCTTGATTCTAGTGTCCAACTATGGAAGGGCGAGCAGGGGGACTGGACTAGTAACCCAGAGCTCTGTGGTTGGGGTTTCACCATTCAGTGGTGAAATTTGAATTCAATAAACGTCTGGAATGAAAAGTCAGGCAACGATGTATCTACAGTTGTTAAAAACACATCCGGTTCACTGATCTCCTTCAAGCTCACTCAGTCTGGCCTACAGTAATGTAGTTGATTATTTCACTGGTCTTTGTAAGGACCAAACAGTTACAACAAGCCACTGTAAAATCAGAAAACAGAATGAAACTGCAAAGACCACTGTAGTGGTTACGGAAACAGCTGGGGAGCTTTCCAATGATCTAGCCAAGCCATAGCATGACAGTCATACTCACAGAATCAGAACTTGCAATATCCCAATCACCACCAGCGTCATTCCAGAGTATACAGTCAGGAAGGGATTGCCTGGACCCATGATGTCCCTGGGTACAGAACTCTTTTATAGATAGCCATTCATTGCACCCTATTGGTGAGTGAATCAAAATATTTCCACATTGAGCACCACTTTGAGAAAGCACTGTTTGTGGCGTGGACACAGAATGTATTCTGGGTGGCGACTTCAAAACTCTTTAGAAAGAATGACTTGGTAGCACCACTGCTGACCAAGCTGACTGGATCCTAAAGGATACAGCTGCTTGACTAGGTCTGATGGGATCAACAAGAGGACCCTAACCTCCACAATCTACCTGACGCAGATGCATCTGTCCATGACAGTATTGGTAGGTGTGAGTACTCTACAGTCACTATGGAGACAACGTCCTGTCTTCACTTAATGTTTGTGTTGTAGGGCATTACCACTGTGCTAAATGGATCAACCATCAAACAGATCTAGAAACATAAACCTTGGTCTCCATGAGGCTCTTTCTGACATCAGCAGCAAAATTGTATTCAACCACAATCTGGCAGCTCGAGGTCTGGCATATCCCCCACTCTACTATTACCATGAAGCTGGAAATGTAATCCTAGTTCAATGGAAAGTGACAAGAAAGCATGCCAGGGGTAACATCAGAACTAACCATCCTCCTAACCAAGCTGTTCCAGTACAGTTACCTGGTAATGTGAAAATTGTAGTATTTACAAAAAGCAGGATGAATACAGCCCCATTAATTACCACCCCATCAGTACACACTGCATAATTAGCAAAAGGATGGAAACAGTTGTTGACAGTGCTACCAAACAGTAGTTGCTCAGCAAACACCTGCTCACTAACCCTCCGTTTGGATTCTGTCAGGACCTCACAGCTCCTCACCTCTTCATAGCTCAGTTCCAAACACAGACTGGATTCCACAGTAAGGTGAGTGTCATTGCCCTGCTTATCGAGGCCACATTAACCAAGAATGATTTGGAGACACCGGTGTTGGCCTGAGGTGTACAAAGTTAAAAATCACACAACACTAAGTTATAGTCCAACAGGTTTAATTGGAAGCACACTAGCTTTCGGAGTGCCACTCCACAGTGCTCCGAAAGCTAGTGCTTCCAATTAAACCTGTTGGACTATAACCTGGTGTTGTATGATTTTTAACTTTAACCAAGAATGGCATCCAAACTATTCTGATCCATCTCTGGAACATTACCTGCTGCTGCTTTTATGTTTTGTCTCTTCTCTGGAATTAATTCCTTTAATGCTCTCCATGATAGTTTCATATCCTTTCTTTTACATATGTAAGAAAACTCAGCAACTCAAATTTTATCAGACTAATCCCACTTTTCCATCACTTGTGCATTCACTATCAGCACTTTCTGTTCTTTTGTCCCAGGGCATTGATTTAAAATTCTCATCCTCTTCTTCTGGAATTCACAATTCAAACCCCTCTGCCTCACCATATTTCTCCCATCTCTAAAAACTGCATTGGTCATTCTACATTGCAAAGGCATGATACTATAAAGGCAAGTAATTGACAGTGTGACTGGAGCATGTAGAGGTGGCAGGAGGTGCCAATCCTGCTGGACAGATGATGAACAGATGGGTGCCATCTAAGATGCCCTGCAATCATAGACAGCCTGTCGCTTGGAAAAAGTCCTGATCCTCATCAAACCAATGGCTCCTGTGCACACAGGAAAAGAATCAGCTTGTCATTTCTTGCTTAGGAAGTCCCTGTCATGTTGTCTTAATGCAAGTGGACAGCTGGCACATGTAGCTCATGCTGCCAACACTGGCTGCAAGTTGTTTCCAGGTCAGTATCCAGGGGATGGCATAACTATCTGCCACAGACATCTCTGTGCCACCATGTCACAAAAGGAAGAATCACTGTCAATGAGTGCAAGCTCAGGATTAAAGCATTTGTGTGGCAACTGCACAAAATGCTCTTTTCTCTCAATACCTCCCTCTAATTCCTGGCTGGTGAATGGACCCCACCAATTTCATGCATGCCATTTCTCCTGCCCAGTATGGTAGCCAGCAGCTCCCAACAACCCCCCATAGTGCAGCCTTTGTTTCAATGAACCATCTCAAAGAGAGAGCCTGTGACACACTGTCCTCAGGGAGCTCTGCATCTTTAACCTTATCATGAGGAAAACCAAGAAAGCCAGTCACTGCAACACGAGGTAGAAGAGAATTCTATCAGCATTTGAGTACATCAATAGGGCACTGAGGAAAAATATAAAGTGAGGTTAATTTCTTTAATTGTACAACTACCAGAGAATAGAACATTCAATCTGACCACTCCTGCCTTAAAGTGGTTTAATCCCTCTTGAAGCATTAAGACTGCAAATAGCACATATTGAGTAAATACAGCTGTGAAGCAGGAGAAACTAAACTGTAGACAATGCCTTACAGATTACAGTCAGTGCCGTGGAAAAAAAAGCAATGTTTTATGAATCTGACAAGTATCTGAAAAATAAACCAGCAAACATGGGAGCCATTCATGCCAGTATTAATATGCACCTCGCACCCACACTATGTGAAATATGAAGAAAAAGAGAGGATTTTAATTAAATGTTTCAAAGTAAGAAGGATAGTTGTCAATTATCTTACACAACGTGTCTCTGAGTCATAGTTATCTTAATTAACAATATTAAAGGGCTGAAAGACAATTACGTTGCCCAGAAATACATGACTGTGTTTTGCTCCTTATCATGCATTTTGCAACGGGCAGAAGAAAGAGCTGATATTGCTGTTGCCTCTTTCCTAACTTCAGAATGCCCAAATTACTTCATAGCTAACAAACTCATTTTTGAAGTGCACTGACTGCTGGAAAGCAGAGCAAAGGAAATGCAGCAGTCAGTATGCATATCGCAGGATTACACAAACAGCAGCTCGATAATGAGCAAAGAAACCTTTTCAATGAGTTTGGCCGATATTGGTTTTGCACACCTTTTTCTGTGGATATGAATGGAGGAAGCCATTGTTTAATGATCACTTTTAATATTAGCTGGCCAAATTCAGATAGTTGATTGCGATATTGAAGAGGAAGAATCGTAGGCCATAAATTTCAAATTACAAGTGATCCAATTTGTGTTTCTTTTTAAACTCATAACTTACAACACTCAAAGTACACAGCACTGAACAGAGGGGGTGCATTATCTGCGGCTATCAATTTTTAAAGGACTGCTGGTCACCTCGAAATTTGTAATGAAACTGCAAGAGGGGCTGTGTGGGAAATGGCTGCAGCAAGACTAGAACAATGATCCCTTACGGAAAACTTTTTAAGTCCTACTTCAAGTGAATACTGAACCACCGTGAATTAAACCTGCAATGGTTGGTATCCATTACCAAGTCCCCCTTTATTTACACATGGAGAGTCATTGACACTGAAGCAGATCCCTCAGAGCCAGCTCTCAGAGTGAACAGAACCTCTGACACTCCTGTTTATATCTGTCAGCCAGGACTCCTTGATTGGACAAAATTAATGTCTTGGATGTCTCTGGATGTCTTGAAACAGGTAAAGGTGGATAAATCCCCAGGATCTGATTAGGTGTACCTGAGGACTCTGTGGGAGATTAGAGAGGTGATTGCTGGGCCTCTTGCTGAAATATTTGTATCATCGATAGTCACAGGTGAGGTGCCGGAAGACTGGAGATTGGCTAACGTGATGCTACTGTTTAAGAAGGGTGGTAAGGACAAGTCAGGGAACTATAGACCAGTGAGTCTGACCTCGGTGGTGGGCAAGTTTTTGGAGGGATCCTGACGGACAGGATGCACATGTATTTGGAAAGGCAAGGACTGATTAGGGATAGTCAACATGGCTTTGTGCGTGTGAAATCATGAGAATTGATGAGCACAGAGCAGTAGATGTGATCTATATGGACTTCAATAAGGCGTTTGACAAGGTTCCCCATGGGAGACTGGTTTGCAAGGTTAGATCTCATGGAATACAGGGAGAACTAGCCATTGGGATACAGAACTGGCTAAAAGGTAGAAGACAGAGGGTGGTGGTGGAGGGGTTGCTTTTCAGACTGGAGGCCTGTGACCAGTGGAGTGCCACAAGGATCGGTGCAGGGTCCTCTACTTTTTGTCAATTACATAAATGATTTGGATGCGAGCATAAGAGGTACAGTTAGTAAGTTTGCAGATGACACCAAAATTGGAGGTGTAATGGACAGCGAAGAGGGTTATCTCAGATTACAACAGGATCTTGACCAGATGGGCCAATGGGCTGAGATGTGGCAGACAGAGTTTAATTCAGATAAATGCGAGGTGCTGCATTTTGGGAAAGCAAATCTTAGCAGGACTTATACACTTAATGGTAAGGTCCTAGGGAATGTTGCTGAACAAAGAGACCTTAGAGTGCAGGTTCATAGTTCCTTGAAAGTGGAGTCTCAGGTAGATAGGATAGTGAAGAAGACGTTTGGTATGCTTTCCTTTATTGGTCAGAGTATTGAGTACAGAGGTTGGGAGGTCATGTTGCGGCTGTACAGGACATTGGTTAGGCCAATGTTGGAATATTGCATGCAATTCTGGTCTCCTTCCTATCAGAAAGATGTTGTGAAACTTGAAAGGGTTCAGAAAAGATTTACAAGGATGTTGCCAGGGTTGGAGGATTTGAGCTATGGGGAGAGGTTGAACAGGCTGGGGCTGTTTTCCCTGGATTGTCAGAGGCTGAGGGGTGACCTTATAGAGGTTTACAAAATTATGAGAGGCATGGATAGGGTAAATAGGCAAAATCTTTTCCCTGGGGTTGGGGAGTCCAGAACTAGACGGCATAGGTTTAGGGTGAGAGGGGAAAGATATAAAAGAGACCTAAGGGCAACTTTTTCACACAAAGTGTGGTACATGTATGGAATGAGTTGCCAGAGGATGTGGTTGGGGGCTGGTACAATTGCAACATTTAAAAGGCATTTGGATGGGTATATGAATAGGAAGGGTTTGGAGGGAAATGGGCCGGGTGCTGGCAGGTGGGACTAGATTGGGTTGGGATATCTGGTCAGCATGGACAGGTTGGACTAAAGGCTCTTTTTCCATGCTGTACATCTCTACGATTCTATGACTCTAATAGCACCAATCAGAGAACCTATATTCAAAGCTGACTTTGTTGCAGTCACTTTATCCCTCTTTCTCTGAATTCGAGTAAATGGGCCATTTTATTTTCTTCTAGGTTCTCCTGGGATGTTTAAGATTGGATCAGGTTCCTCCAACGGTGCCTCTGACAAGAGCAGTGAGAAACACACAGTAACCGGCCTCTTGTGCCCAGAGCTTTTCAGAAAAAATTCATTCCCCTCTTCAGATGGTAAAGGCATCAAGGTGGCGACATTGACCATACCCATTTCAGATTCCAAGGTATCTTCAATGTTTAAAGGAGAAGGAGAGCGTATGGGTTCCATAATAGTCAGAAAGGCAGTCATAGAGCCGGGCACGTTTTATTCTTGCACTATTTGTGAGTTTGCACCTTTCATATGGTCTACGTGCATGTTCAGGAGTGTCACACCCAAGTCACCGGACCTGACCTCGCATCGACAATGACCCTTATCCATGCAGGGCCTTTTCTGTGGTTTTAGTACCAAACTTCATCCCCTGAAGTAAACTGTCTCTCTCACTTAGGGGAGTCTTGAGTCTGGCATTGACATTCCTGACGCTATTTCACCCTCCCTCTGCTTCAGGATGATCAGATTTAACCTGGTTCAGAGTCTTAGAAAGTCTGCTGGAGCTATCCCTCTAGTTGCATGAGGTTCCTATAATCAAATAGAAACCAGGACAGTTCAGTATCTAGGGAAGCTGAAGGCTGTTTCTTTAAGCCTGCCTTCAAAGATTGGACTGCTCTTTCTGCCAGACCATATGATGATGGATGGCATGGAGCTGTCCTTATATGTCGACTTTAGGAAATACTTGAATTCCTTGCTGGTAAATGATGGCCTGTTATCTGTTACCAATACTTCCAGGAATCCATGTATGGTAAAAGATGATCACAGTTTTTCTATCATCATCCCCACGTTTGATGAATAAACTCGATACATCCAGCCATTTTGAGTGAGTGTCCACCATGACTCAGAACATTGAGCCCACAGAAAGACCTGCATTGTCGACGTGTAACCAAGTCCAGCCTTTATCCAGCCATTCCCACGAATATGGGGGAGCTGCTGGCAGTAATTGTTGCTGCTTCCAGCATTCTGGGCACTGCTCCACCAATGCAGCTATGTCAGCATCCAACCCTGGCCAACAAATTTAACATCTCACCAACATCTTCATTTTGGAAACTCCTGGATGACCCTGGTGGAGTTCAGCCAGTATCTAGCAATGATCTTTACCCGGGACAAATTATGCATTCATTTCACAAACTGAGCCCAGTCTTTGATGGCAGGATCAAACAAGTCAGGTTTCCTAACTAACAGCATGATGCCAGAGATGCTTGCTCTGACTCAAAGACGAATGTTGCATGTGAATGTCTTCAGGATTGTGCTTTTCATTCATCACCACTCCACAGAAGCCAGTATCCCATCACCAAGTCACCCTTTATTTACACATGTATAGTAGTTGACACTGATCCAGCTCTCAGAGTGAACAGAACCCCTGACACTCCTTTTTTATATCTGTCAGCCAGGGCTCCCTGATTGGACCAGGTTAACAGCCCCAGTCAGGGAACTCATACTCCATGAGGTTCATCTGGCTGAACTGATTACAATCACTACACACAGAGCACTCTTGTTTCTTGTTTGGAGTTAAGGAATATGTCCTACAGAAGGACAAGAGCCTGGATGGAAACGGCAATTCTGTCTCTTCTGTTATCAAAATATAAATTGAAGCAGAACACAAATAATTGATCTCAAGACAGTCGACAAGGTAACCGTGCTCATACATTGTTTGTTTAATTTTTAATGTCTCCTTACAAGGATTGCAATGGCACTTCAAGGTAAGTTCAGTTGAGTAACACAGAGAGGGATGCCAAACAGACTGCCAGCTGTTCAGTCCCTTTCTAAATTAACAAGTGTGCCCCTGTTTCAGTTCTGCACTCTGTGCCATTGTCATGTCAATATAGTTGCTCAGTGACATTTGACAAGCAGTCACCCACAGAGTACCCAGAGGTTACATATGGTCCCAGACATATCCAAGGTAACTCATAGCTGAGATCCTCTTCAGTCTCACCACTTGAGACAGATGTTCAACTGTGAAGTAACCCTTTATCGGATGGGATTCTGCAAGGGCACATCAAGTAACTTACTTCTTGTTAGGTACCTAGGCTGGCCCATATTGTACGTCTGTTCTGACGTACAGAGATGAAGTGGGTCAGCCATCAATGATGGTATTGATTGGTACTACTGAGAGAGAGCAGAAAATGCTTAGTTCATCCCCACAGGTGGCTTTCTTTGAGAAAGCCCGTGAATAGCTTCAGAAATGAATCCCAAGGATCAAACAAAATAAATTACATTCTGTGGGCCAGTGTGTGGGAACTGGAGATAACAAGATTGAACCGGCCAAGCCTACAGCGCCCCATCCTAAATATGTAACTGAACTCCAGCTACCCTGCCCAGAACTGAAAACATTTCATAAGTTAGAGAGCTCATTGGATATTTTTGAAGTGTTAATGGGGCTGGTGTTACACTTGGAATGGTATGGATGCTGACGTCAGACATCATTGGCCCTGGATGCTCTCATGCAAGGTGTGCTGTTGTCGCCTTTTGCAGAGCAGAGCAGCAGACAACAGGTACACTAACCAGTGAAGGATTCACAAAATACTTTCTCACCTTTCACCATATCATTCAGTTTAAGAGATTACACAGACTTGGTGATGGAGAGGTTTGTACCCAACTCAGATATTAAACGATTCTGCTAACCAATAAGGAAAAAAAAAAACCAGTGAAATGTGCTAATGACACATGTTTTAGAATGGAGCTCCAGTGCGACCATTACATTCATTTTCAAGTATCACAATGCATTTGGATCTATGAATCTATGAATTACTGGTTTATCTCTCTGGGACGTTTGCTCATTGTGTCAATGCTCATCACTTTAACCATATTAGAAGGTTCTTTCTGTGCAATTATGTGAATACTCTTACTACAACAACAATGCATTTTTCTGCTCCCGGATATTGTGGTCTCCTTAGGTAAGGAAGGATGTAATTGTTTTGATGTGGTTTTGAGAGGTTGAGGAGATTTGATGTCTGAATGAATGGATTGCTTTTGAAAAAGTTGGACAGACTGTGTTTGTTCGATTGGAGTTCAGCTAAGTGATGGATGAATTAATTGCAGTGTACAAATCTGAATTGTCTTGACAAGGTGGATGGGGAAAGGATGCTTCATCTTGTGGGTCAGTCCAGGACTAGAAGGCAGTCTGTAAAAATTAGGAGTTTTCCTTTTAGGGCAGAAATGAAGATAATTGTTTTTCGCGTGGAAGGTTGTACAACTTTGGAATTCTCTGTCACAGAAGTGGGTGGAGGCAAGGTCATTGAAAAGTTTTAACGCAGATGTGGCTGGATTCTTATACAAAAGCCAAAGCAGATGCTGGAATTCTGAAATCAACACAGAAAATGCTGGAGGAATTCAGCAGGTCTGGCACCATCTGTGGAGAGAGAAACAAATTTAACATCTCAAATCCAATGTAGTTCTTCTTCAGAACTCAAACTTAAGAGATCAAAAGAAGAATCATACTGAACTGGAAAAATATACTCCATTTGTCTCTGTCCACAGATTCTTCCAGACCTGCTGAGTTTCTCTTGCAATGTTTGTTTAAATTTTGGTTTTCCAGCATCCACAGTTCTTTGAATTATCTTTGAAGATTTAGACAGACAGGGTGGGGTGGGAATGTAGGGAAATTCAAAGCTGACGGAATGAGTTAGCAAAATGCAAGTGTGTACATTTGGAAGGTTCACTCAGGGTAAGAGGCTGAGCTTGAGGCTTACAATTTTTCTTGTGCCTGCCCTGATTTTTGCACCATGGGTCTTTTACAAGATTGTCGTATGTATGCACATCTTAAAGGGAATGAGGGCAGTGTGATGCCTGTTTGGTATATGGCATAGTGTATTCTGCAGTTCTATATGGCCTTGAACCTGTGCAGCTTTGATGGAGCACTGGACACAGACACTCTTCTGCTACATTCATTTCCTTCCCTTTCAGTGGTTGGTGACCAACTACTGCTATTCCAAAAATCAATCATTGCACCTTCAAAATTCAATGAAAAGAAGTATTTGAGAAAAGGAGATTAATCTTCAGTCAGAGCAACCCAACAAAGCAACAAACAAAATCGGTTCTTATTAGCCATTTTGCACAGTTTGTTTACAATGTGGACACTGATGTAAATGTCACTTGGATTCGTAAAATTTGGTTTTGGTGGTTTCGCAAGCATGGAAGAGTTAATTCACTAATTGAACTTCCAACAGAGGTGCAAAAGATATCCCCAACCTCACCTCTAAAACCCTACAAACATTCTCAGCGACGCCTACCAATATTTGCATGCCCTGCAGTCCCAAGTAACCTCTGTAACTCTGGACACCTTCTAAGGTCCCCTTCTTCAGTAATGACACACTACCATTTTTTGTTTATCCTGCTCTAACTTCTAAAAGGTCGCCATCTACCCTGCAAAGTGAAACAGCATTATCAATCCAGAAAGCCTTTCTGTTTTTCATAAGCAATAAGTGAATTAATGGGCCAGTGAGTTAAAAAATACAAAAATGGAATGACACAACTTCAGAAGTCTGATGACCACAGAGACTCTCTAGGGACCAGATTGGTCTTATTTACATATTAAGAGCAAGGCACAATTATCATAATTGATTTCTTCTGATTTGATTAAGTCCTCTCCAATTTGAAACTGCATGTTTTCTTTCTGAATTATTGATGAAAATGTGTAAATCTTTGCTGACTTTTAGCACCACAAGCCAAGTTATTGGGAGTTAAAAATTTCACTTGGTCAGTGTTTGCAATGACTTTGCATGAAATTGCTTCATCTCCTGTTTTGCTGAATACCATTTGAAGGTGTTAAAGAATTCCTTTTCATGTCAGCCTCTGGAAGAACTATCTTCACTCTAACCACTGGGTGGAACCTATTGGCAAGTTACCATTAGGCAAGAGGCTCACATCCTCTCCTTTCCTCACCAGCAGCAATTTGAGCCTGCTGTTCTCAGCAGATGACATGGAGATCTTGCTTGATGCTGGTTGATTCCATTTATAAAATGGGCAGCTCCGGGTTCAGTCATCTCATTCGACCTGGCAGTAATTTTAACAGCACCAATGGGGCAATCTGAGGATCGAGTACCATTGTAACCTTTTTACCTGATGAAGATGGTGTGAAATAGTTTTGTATTGTCCTGAAGTGTGTGCCGCACAAATAGAAGATCTTCCTTTCTCTCTACTTCTGCAGTATTCTTAAAGTGTTGTTGGAATCTGCTTAGTGAACACTGCTCCAAGTATTATTGTCTGTTGCCAGGGAAAATGCATTCAACAGAATCAATAAATATGCATTTTCCTTTACAATGTGACACCAAGGTGAAAAGTCACGACCCACTGGATCCTTTACAACCAATGCTAAAAGGAGCAGTAAATGAAGCAATATTTATTTAAATAATCAAGAGCCTTCCAATCTTCTCCTTTAGTCCATTGGCTTGGTGTCCAATTTGCACTAAGGAAGAATCTAACTTTGCATCAGGTGTGCACAGGTCAGCAATCACCTCAGAGTTCCTGCGGCTACCAAAACCATTAACTCAGCAACAATGCTGACCTGATTAGATTACTTACAGTGTGGAAACAGGCCCTTCGGCCCAACAAGTCCACACCGACCTGCCGTAGCGCAACCCACCCATGCCCCTACATTTAGCCCTTACCTAACACTACGGGCAATTTAGCATGGCCAATTCACCTGATCCACACATCTTTGGACTGTGGGAGGAAACCGGAGCACCCGGAGGAAACCCACGCAGATACGGGGAGAACGTGCAAACTCCACACAGTCAGTCGCCTGAGGTGGGAATTGAACCCGGGTCTCTGGTGCTGTGAGGCAGAAGTGCTAACCACTGTGCCACTGTGCCGCCCACAGTGGTAGGAAGGTTGGCTTTGTAGCTGTTTGTCCCATTTATTATGCACTTTCAGGAATATTAATAACAACACAACCCCTCGCCATAGAATGTGGGTAATCGGAGACTTAATGACCACAGACAGTGTGCAACTCAAATATTTATACAGCAATTTTCACAATTCCGATCACCCTGACCTTTTCAACTGCCAGTGCTCAAACCCAAATGAATGGTAATATGAGGCTTATTGTAGTTGAATATTAATGAACATGACAGGTCTGTCAGCGAAAAGCATGAGAAGTTGCCTAGTTTAGTAAACAATGTCTGCACTTAACTGTACAATGAATGAATTAGCAGTGTTTGCAATTATATATATTTATGTAAAGCAATAAGCCTGTATATTAGAGTTTGAATACAAAGTGATACTAGATTCAAGAGCAAACATATAAATCAGTGTTGGGGAGTGGAGGGGGGGAGCTGCCTTTCAAAGGTAAGACTGACAACCTCCATTGTTCAGAGCCTGTGAGATTGCTCAGTGCTACGGCTGAGACGCCAGGTTAATCATCAGCCCTTACTGATCCAGAACAGGGTATGCTCTGACAAGCCCAAGCCTTTTCCTCTACCTCAGCAACTATGGGAGGAATGTGGCAGAATGCCACAGCCCGACCTCCCTGCTTTGACTGTGCCATCCCTGCACCTGACATTCAGTTTGATCCACTGAGCGTGCAGGCCCTTTCCCAGGAAGTGGCTCAGAGGTCTTCAGCAGGGGGTGGTGCCTTGCTTAAGCAGCTAGGTGTGGAATGCGAACTATCTTGCACTTAGTACCAGGCCTGAGCTGGATTCTCAATTTGCAGGAAAGAAAGTGCTTCCTGAAGTGAAGCCGTTGTCATGATGTAGGACACGCAGCAACCAATCTGTGCACAGCAAGATCCCACAAACAGCCACATTGTCATTCAGGGATAAATACTGGCCAGGACCCTGGGGAGTGGGATCTATGTTCCTCAGTTCCACCCCCCTGCTGCTCTTTTGCAGGACAGAGTGCAGGATTTTTTAAAAATCCATTTGGGTGGGCCAACAGGACTCAGTTTCACATCATATCTGAAAGACAGTACCTCTGATCAATGTAGCACTCCCTCAGTGTGAACCTACATTTTTCTGTTAAAGTCTCTAGAATGGAAAATGACTTTACAACCTTCCAATTCAACTGTGAACATGTTGCTTATTGAGCCACAGCTTTACTCACTGTTAGTGCAGCGTGAATTCACGAAATTCGAAAACACTGCGCAATACGTCACATAGAAGTCCCACTTTGGAGCATCTTGACAGTATGGGAGACACTATGCATAGAAACATAGAAAATAGATGCAGGAGTAGGCCATTCAGCCCTTCAGACCTGCATCACCATTCAATATGATCATGGCAGGAAAATCGGTGTTTTGAGCAAAAGCCCTTCATCAGGAATCCTCATCTCAGTCCTGAATGGTTTACCCTTATTCTTACACTTCAAACTTCTAAAGCGAGGTACTCGTAAATTTTGCATGAAGTATTTAGTTTCAAAACCGAGATTGGAAAATGCTGGAGAAACTCAGCAGGTCAGGCAGGTCTGTGGAGAGAAAAATGGAGTTAACATTTCATGTCCCACAAGTCTCTATTTCAGAACTATTCATTTTGATTTCGCTGAAAAACGCTATTATTTAACTCCACAACAAAACTGAACTGAAATTTAATGGTTAAAGGCAGCTCCAGATAAGGACTTGCCCAATGCCAGCTGTTTTGCCACAGTCGAGCTCCTAAAAGCTGGTTCTGAGCAACTAAGTAGCTGGTAAGAAGTGAATGGCCTATCTGCGATAAGATTACTGAACCCCAATGGCTGGTTTAGTCCCTAAACTATGGACAAGATCAGAAGCTGCAGGAACAGGAAATAGCTCACTTCAGAAAAATGTGAAATACAGAGAAAGGGATTTAGCAACAGAATTGTGAAGCATACTGACCATTGCAGGATACTCAGATCACTTCCAACTTAAATGGGATTGTCCCTGCCCATGAAGGGAGGGTGGTTTGAAAGAGCAGACTGTTTCATCCTCCAATGTTAGAAAGTATATCGCCATCTCTGAACAATTACTTGACGTGGAGACTCAGGATATTTCAGTGCTCACATCCCTCGCAGCTATATTATCACAGTAATGAGCCTTGTATGAATCACAGGCATGAATTAATTTATTGCTAATGAAGAAATAGTCCCAGTTTTTGAATGCTAGAATTATTTTGAGACAGTGGGCTTGGAAGGTACTGTCGCAGGATCTTTGGCGAATTTCTACCATGCATCTTGTACATACTGCTGCTACTGAATATCGATGTTAGAGGGAGTGGATGCTTGTGGATGTAGTGCCAATCGAGTAGGTCACTCTAACCTGGATGATGTCAAACTTCTTATGTGCTGTTGGAGTTGCACTCATCCAGGCAAGTTGGAAATATTCTATCACATTCCTTGAGCCTTGTAGATGGTGGAATGGTTTTGGGGAATCAGTATTCCCAGCCTTTGACCTGCTCCAGTGTGTTTATATGGTGAGTTCAGTTGAGTTTCCTGTCAATGGTAACCTCCAGGATGTTGAGAGTGGGGATTCAGTGATGATAGTACCATTGAATGTCAAGTGGCGCTGATTAGATATCCCTTACTAAAGATGGTCATTGCCTGATATTTATGTGATTTGTTGCATTATCTGTAAACTGGGGCCCATAATTGCACACAGATCTTGGCTGAAACCTTAAATTCACAGGTCAGTGTTTTAATCAGATTGGTGAGTGGTGGTGCAGTTGTCACTGGTATGATAATGGGGCATAACAGATGGTGAATACTGATCTAAATTTTGTCCTGCTCTATAACATAAGGAGCATTTATATCAGGTGAGACTGCAAGACCACTCTCTCCATTTCTAACACACAAATATTCACTGGCATCACTCGTTAAAATTTCCTCAATGAGCTGACCTGAATGTGAAACACCCACAGCATAAGTTATTACTCTGAGGGAAGGACACCAGTAATACTTTGTTTCAGTTTAGTTGAAATAGTAGAGGTGACCAGAGAACTGGCTTTAAGGAAAGATTACATATTTGAGCAAAGACAGACTTACCTGTGTAAATGTAGATTTATTGAGACGCATGATAGAACTGTGAGTTCAGTAATAGCATTGTCTTCAAGCACGGACTTATTTGGACATCTGTATGAAACTGTTAAGTTGACACATACAATAAGATTAAGTGCCCTAGACCGGGTATTGTTCTGTCTCCAAAGCTAATGAATTCTGCACTAACACAAAGGAGTTGCAGCAATGATTAGATAAACAAATGTACTAGAGGCTGGATTTTGTACTCTTTTAACATTGCGTTGGAAGCCATTCCTGTGATACTGAAGCAATCCATGTTTAAATATAACAAGATCTGGACAATATCCAGGCTTCAGCTGACAAGTGGCAAGTAACATTCATGCCATACAAATGCCTGGCTATGACTATCACCAATAAGAGACAATCTAACCACTGCCCCTTGACATTAAATGGTGTTACCATCACTGAATCCCCCAGTGTCAACATCCTGGGGGCTATCATTGATGAGAAACTGAACTGGACTAATCACATACAAGAGCAGATCAGAGGCTAGGAATACTGCAGCGAGTAACACACATCCTGACTCCCCAAAGCCACCATCGACAAAGCACAACCAGGAATCTGATGGAATATTCTCCACTTACCTGGATGAGTGCGGCTCCAAAAGCACTCAAACAACTTGCACCATCCAGGACAAAGCAGCCCAGTTGATTGGCATCACATCGACAAGCATCCACTCCCTCCGCCACCAGTGCTCAGTAGCAGCAAAGATCCTCAGACTACGCCTTCCAAACCTGCATCCACTTCTATCTAGAAGGACAAGGGCAGCAGATACATGGGATCATCAACAACTACCAGTTCCCCTCCAAGCTATTTAATATCCTGACATGGAAATATATCACCATTCCTTCACTGTCACTTGGTCAAAATCCTGGAATTCACTCCCAAATGGCATTGTGGGTCAACCCACAGTGAACTGCAGCGGTTCAAGAAGGCAGATCACCACCATCTTCTCAAGGGCAACTAGGGATTGGGCAAGAATTTCTGAACAGTCATCAAAGCCCACATCCCACAAGTGAATTAAAATAAAAATGCATGCTAATTAAACAAGTGTGCAGCCCTCTGACTGGGTCATGGGATGAGTCGTGGAAAACAGGTGGTTAGGAGGTGAATGGGTTACTGTAGATCATATAGTTTCATGGTGCAAAGGTTATGAAGTTCACTTCTATTCCTGTCCTTCTGATAAGAATGAATTAATGGTGTTGACTATTTAGTAGGTGGTTCTCTGTACACTCAGTTGCAGTGAGTTTTTGTTGGATTGTAGTTATTGTTAGAATACTAACTTATCACATTGGAGATCAGTTTTTACTTCCTCAGGAGTGACTTACTTTCTCCTCATACAATGAATGAGAATCTAAAGGTTAAAATGTATCACGGCTTCTGTGAACAGTAAGATGTGAAAAGCATTATAGAAACAGTTTTAGGCTCTAGAATAGACAGGTTGAGTTTCATTGTTCAATTCAAAACTCTACCAACAAACAAATGTAGTTCATTCCTTCTTCTATCTTGTATCCACTGTAGTTAAAAAAGAAACAGAAAACTAAGTGATAATTCAAAAATAAAATTTTCCGATCAGTCTTTTGGGAATTCACAGAAACTTTGGAATTACACAATTAGAAATGTTAATTGTGATTCAATTTATGTTTCCACCAAGATTAGCTCTCAGAGATAATAAATGAAGAAGTTAATCAGCCAAATACTTTCCGTTCAAGTCCAAGTTGAGAAAAGGTACTCATTCCTAATTCTCTGTCAAAGTTCGATTTCCTACCTGTACCTCAAACCACTTCCACAGCGTGTCTGTAATTGAGCTCTGCTCTTTTAACCAAGTGCGACAACAAGAGTTCCTCTCTCTAGGTTTCAGCTAAGGATGGAGGCTAATTCCATTCTCTTGACCCAAGTCATTACATAGTTCAAGCCTAACAGGTCTTACAGCTGAATTTCCATTTCAGGAGCAGGGAACCTGAGCCAGGATTATTTCTAGATTCTGATATATTTTGATTCCCCATCAGCTGCATGTTTAAAAATGTAATTTAAAGTATACAGAAAGCAAAGAAACCATCACTGTAGAGGCAGGTGGAATCCCTCTGCAAAGCACCCATACCCAGGCCAGGAAGAAAGGCCTCCCCATCCCTCCACCCTCACCTATCACCCCTATAGGCCAGCGACCAATTGAGTTACATATCCCCAGCCTCACCACATTATGAAGTAAGTCCTGCCCATCAGCATGAAATGGGTTGTTCCTCGGAGGAGCGTGCCTGTATTCCAGTTACATGTCTATTGCTGAGCTCTATTTTGATAGCATTATAACTCAAAAATTGGTGATGTAATGGACAGTGAAGAAGGTTACCTCAGAGTACAACAGGACCTTGATCAGATGGGTCAATAGGCCAAGGAGTGGCAGATGGAATTTAATCTAGATAAATGTGAGATGCTGCATTTTGGAAAGGCAAATCAGGGCAGGACTTATATACTTACCGATAAGGTCCTGGGGAGTGTTGCTAAATGAAGGGATCTTGGAGTGAAGGTTCATAGTTCCTTGAAAGTGGAGTCACAGTTAGACAGGATAGTGAAGAAGGTGTTTGATATGCTTGCCTTTATTGATCAGTGCACTGAGTACACGACATTGGTTAGGCCACTTTTGGAATACTGCATACAATTCAGATTTCCTTGAGCTCAATCTGAGTTGGGGAACTGGCCTGTCCCTCTTTGACCAAGTCAAAACAATGGTCTGGCTCAGATCTAAGTCTTAAACAGAGCACTATTTGTAAAGATTCCCTGTCACAATGGTTTCCTTGCCTACATTATGAGCTGGTGCATGGCTTTCATTCCATATTCCAAAACCTGGGTTGCGTTTCCCATGTCCACGCTACCAGTGAACACTGGAAGCCTTCCAGTGTCTGTCCTGATCGAAAACAACAAGTGCTGGAGATCACAGTGGGTCATCCGTGGAGAGAGAGCAAGCTAACATTTCGAGTGTAGATGACTGTTCATCAGAGCTCATCAGCATGTTAGCATGGTCTCTCTCCATGGATACTATCTGACCCACTGTGATCTCCAGCATGTTGTTTTCAGTACAGATTCCAGCATCTGCAGTAATTTGCTCCATCCAGTTCCTATTCTCTGATTTCAACAGAAAACAAGTGTAGCTCAAAGACAATCACTGACAGATGAATGTATTCATTTATATTGAACATTCAAATGACCTCACAGCACTCATTTACAATCAGTGCCGTCATTATTATGATGCAATAAAGATGGCAGTTGGCATATGCCCAGCAATGTCCCACAGTAAGATAACAAACCAGCTCATCTGTTTTTGTGAGGATGGTTGAAGGGTAAATACTGACCAGGATTCCAGAGGCAACTCCCAATTTTTCATCAAACAGTGCCCTGGGATTGTTTGTACCCAACCTTGTGAACAGCATGGCTTGACCACCAGACGAAACCAAGACTACCCTCCTCACATACACCAACTGGCAATGGAAACCCTAACAATATGTTCAAAGGATTCCCAGTTTAAGGTGCAAAAGGGCCTATACAGGAAGAGTTTCTGTTTGCCTACTCCAGAGTGCCTAATCCTTAGTAAATTATAGTCATAGAGCTATGCAGTATGACCCTTCAGGCCAACATGTCCATGCTGACCAGATACCTTAAATTAATCTAATCCAATTTACCAGCACTTGACCCATATTCCTCTAAACCCTTTCTATTCACAACCCATCCAGATGCCTTTTAAATGTTGTAATTGTACCAGCCTCCACCACTTCCTCTGGCAGCTCCTTCCAAACACGCACCACCCTCTGTGTGAAAAAGTTGCCCCTTAGGTCCCTTTTAAATCTTTCCCCTCTCACCCTAAAGTTTTGCCCTCTAGTTCTGGACTCCCTGACCCCAGGGAAAAGATCTTATCTATTTACCCTATGATGCCTCTTATGATTTTATAAACCTCTATAAGGTCACCCCTCAACCTCCGACGCTCCAGGGAAGAAAAATCCTCGGCTTATTCAGCCTCTCCCTATAGCTCTAACCCTCCAACCCTGGTAACATCCTTGTAAATCTTTTCTGGACCTTTTCAAATTTCACAACATCGTTTTGATGAGAAGGAGACCAGAATTGCACACTTCCCTCTGTTCTGTAACAGCTCTGTGATTTGTTGTCTTGGCTGGGTCCGTCCAGCCTGAAGGGAGTGAATAAAAATGCAGTTTCAGTTTTTCACGATGTCAACAACAACAATATGCATTTATATCCCACCTTCAATGTGTACAGCACCTCATAGGGGTACAATTAGACTAAAGCTGATAACAATAGGAATGGAAATATGACTAACAGATAGGTGAAGTAGCTAATTTGTTTTCCTTTCTAACTTGCTCGTTAAATATTTCAGCCACATTTTGTTTCCAGTACCTTATCCAAATTACCTGTATCCTAAAATGAGTAGACAGAATGCTGCCGAATGCCGGCAGCATGTGTGGAGAGAGGAACACGGTTAACATTTTAAGTCCAGCATGATTCTTCTTCAGAACTGAAAAGGACTGAAAATAATAATTTTTACCTTGTCCACCATTATTTTACACGGCTTCCATTCTCAAGAAGAGTCATTCCGACTCGAAATTTTAACTCTGTTTTTCTCTCTCCACACATACTGCCAGACCTGCTGAGTTTCTCCAACATTCTCTGTGTTTGTTTCAGATCTCCAGCATCTGAAGAATTTTGCTTTTACTTTACTGTGAGGCCTTGATATTCCACAGAGATTTCCACTGGTCTCCTGGCTCTGTAACTGCAGGCCTACTGCCATCAACACCACCATAACCCCAATGCCACCCTACCCTCAATGCCACCCTATCCCCCAACGCCACCCTATCCCCAACATCACCCAACGCCATCCTACTCCCAATGCCACCCCACCCCAAACACCACCCTACCCCCAACGCCATCAAAGTCCCAAAGCCACCCTATCCCCAACACCACCCTAGTCTCAAAGCTACCCTATCCCCCAATACCACCCTACTCCCAATGCCACCCTACACCCAACACCACATCTATCCCCAAAACCACCCTACTCCCAATGCCACCATATCCACAACACTGCCCTACCCCCAATGCCACCCTACTCCCAATGCCACCCTATCCCCAACACCACCCTATTCCCAATGCCACTGTACTACCAACGCCACACCTATCCCCAAAAACCACCTTAGCCCCAGCATCACCCTACTCCCAACGCTGCCATATCTATAACACCGCCCTACCCCCAACACCACCCTATCCCCCAATGCCATCCTAACCTCAACACCACCCTAGCCCCAACACCACCCCACCCCCAATGCCACCCTATCTCCAAAGCCACCCTACTCCCAATGCCACCCTATCCCCAACACTTTCATAGCCTCAACGCCAGCCTATCCCCAATGTCACCCTATTCCCCAACACCACCCTACCCCCAACACCACCATACTACCAACACCACATCTATCCCCAAAACCACCCTAGCCCCAATGTCACCCTACTCCCAACGCCACCATATCCATAACACCGCCTTACCCCCAATGCCATCCTACTCCCAACGCCACCATATGCATAACATCACCCTATTACCCCAACTCCACCCTATCCCCAATGCTACCCTATCCCATCACCCCCCACCCCCATACCAATCTACTCCCAATGCCACCCCATTCCCAACGCCACCCTACCCCCAATGCCACCCTACCCCTAATGCCACTCTATCCCCAATACCACTTTACTCCCAAAGCCACCCTACTCCCAACACCACCCTATACCCCGATGCCACCCTACCCCCAACACTGCCGTACTACCAATGCCACCCTATCCCCAATGCTCCCCTACCCCCAATGCCACCCTAACCCCAACACTGCCGTACTACCAATGCCACCCTACCCCCAATACCACCCTACCCCAATGCCATCCTACCCTCAACGCTGCAATAATACCAATGCCACCCTATCCCCAACGCCACCCTACCCCCAATGCCACCTCATCCCCAACGCCACCCTCTCCCCTCCCCCCCTCAGTTCCACCCTATCCCCATGGCCAATAGAAAGCAAGAATCATCAGCAGTGCTTCATTCAGAGGCTCACTGAAGAGGTTATCGACAACGGTGATGAAATGTCTGAAAATGAACATTCCAGCTCAGTGAACAAACCTATATCAAGAACCTCAACCTGACCTACAAATGTTCTCAAAACTCACTAATCCTCCTTTGTTTTGGACCCAGGTAGAGGTTAGGCTACAACACACCATCTTTAAGTAGCTACTGAAGACACGCTGGTCTTAGACAGCACCAAGATTTATTGCATGATAGCAACAAATACAATGATTTGATAATTGGTCAAACATAAATATTGGACCGTTAAAGGGGCTGGTACAGATACATCTACTCTTTCCAATAGATAGACTTTTAAAAATTTTAGACTTTATTGTCACGTGTACTCAAGTACAAAACTACACACACAGAGTGAAAAGTTTTCAATGCCACCACACACTGTCCCATCTTAGGTACAAGTACATAGGTACAAAGAAATAAGAAACAAAGTTAAAAGCTAAACAATTCAGTCACTCTTCATGTAGCATTAAAAAAAAAGGAAATAAAGAAATAAGAGTGGACCACCTTGTCTCCTCTCACAGACCATGTGTGATATCCATCGAATCAGTGAATCCAAGATAACATAAGCATTACCCCCTTCACAATGATTACCTTAAACAACGAAAGAGGAAAGAAGTGGCGTTGAGAGGTTGGGAGGTGAAGGGGGAGTAGTTAAAGGAGATCTTAGCCAGTTTAATTCGAAGCTCTCAGGACAGCAACTTGCAATGGACGTGATAAACTTGATGAACATTAATAAAAAAAATGTGAATTCTACGAATGACAAATGTATTCAAGATAACTCTCAAAGGGTTAAAAATGGCCACTGTTTTTCCCCTCTTTCTCCCTCCCCTAGTTCCAAGTATTTCTCAACGTGTGTCTCAACAAGTCTCTGATCCTCAGTCTGCAGAGAGTGAAGTCATGCTTGCTTTTCAGACTTTTTTAATTCATTAAGCCAGTCATTACATGCCACACAATCTTCTCACTCCACCTACTAGATGCTTGAAATATTATAAACATTCCTTTGGTTGGAGCCTTGGCAACCAAGTCGGCTTTCGGCTGCCTTTGAGCAATGCTGGTCATGCGGGGGCAAACAGAAAACTCTGTATCAAATTAGTGTAAATTAAAATACCATTCTGCTTTCGATCAAAGTGCCATATCACTTTCTGAAAGCAAGTGGCTGCAGCCCTATGTGTCGAAATAACCCGTGATTAAAGTGCAGGACGTGCAGGAAAAGAGATAGACAGCTCCCTTCAACTGTTTCAAAACATGCTCTCGAATGTGCGAACTGTAAAAAACAATTATGGGAAAGTGATGTGGTTCCTGTAAACTCTAATGTTACAATTATAATAGTTAAGAATACAACTCAGGAACTGGCAATCTTCCACCTGACATTCTTGTAGCATTCCTTTACATGTTGATTACTCTGCACTCTTGCTGGTTAACTGTTTGAGATCTTTTGGTAAATAAAGGAGCTCTGGGAGAATAATGAGCAATGTAACAGCTCCTGCTCTCCTTAGGTGAGATTAGATTCCCTACAGTATGGAAATAGGCCCTTCGGCCCAACAAGTCCAACCAACCCTCCGGAGAGTAACCAACCCAGACCCATTCCCCATATTCACCCCTGACTATGGGCAATTTAGCATGACCAATTCATTTAACCTGCACATCTTCAGATTGTGGGAGGAAACCGGAGCACCTGGAGGAAACCCACGCAGACACGGGGAAAATGTGCAAATTCCACACAGACATTGGAAAGAAGAAGGCTAAGAGGGGATTTGATAGAGACATACAAGATGATCAGAGGATTAGATAGGGTAGACAGTGAAAGTCTTTTCCCTAGAATGATGATGTCAGCTTGTACGAGGAGGCATAACTACAAATTGAGGGGTGATAGATTTAAGACAGATGACAGAGGCAGGTTCTTTACACAGAGAGTGGTAAGGGTGTGGAATGCGCTCCCTGCTAATGTAGTCAACTCAGCCACATTAGGGAGATTTAAACAATCCTTAGATAAGCACATGGATGATGATGAATAGTATAGGGGGACGAGCTGAGAATAGTTCACAGGTCGGCGCAATATCAAGGGCCGAAGGGCCTGTTCTGCGCTGTATTGTTCTATGTTCTATATTCTCTGACAGGCAGGAATCAAACCTGGGTCCCTGGCACTGTGAGGAAGCAGTGCTAACCGCTGTGCCACCATGCTGCCCCTCTGGTGGTTCAGAGATTTTTTTTAAAAATTGCTTTACAGGATGTGAATGTCACTGGCAAGGCTAGTATTTGGTGGCCACCCCTCGGGAAGCTGATGGCAAAACTTGAACAGAGTGGCATTTCAAATGGCACACAAAGGGCAGCTGCTGTGCGTCTGGAGTCAGATTGTGAGCCAGTTCAGCAGAAGAGTTCCTGCCCTACCAAGGATTAGTAAACCAGATAAACTATTTTACAATTGAGGACAGTTCCATGCTCACCATTACTAAGATGAGCTTTCAATTTCAAATTAGTTCACCGAGTTGGAAATCTACCAATGAACTTGTGCTCCAGGGAATTAGACGACACTTTGGGATTGCAGGTGCAGTGACATTACCTCTACTCCGCCATCTCCTAATGGTCCATCTATGTCAGTTTCAGTCAGTTTACAGCTGTTCCCTTGGAGGAAATTAGTTTTTTTTTTAAAAAGTGTTATTTCAGAAACAATTTCCAACAGAATAGCTGTTCTGCACAACCATATTGTATTTGTTAACTGATGAGAACATTTCAGCACGAGAATAGGAGCAGCACATTCAGGGCATCAGTCAACCTGATCGGACTCAAATCATACCTCAATAATACACAGGAAACAAAAAATTGCAAATTATGGAGATCTGAAACAAAGACAGAAATTGTTGGCCAAACCCATCAACGGTCCTGATGAAGAGTCACTGGACTCAAAACCTGACCTCTCCCCACATATGCTGCCAGACCTGCTGTTACATTGCCAGCAATTAGATTCTCTACAGTGTGGAAACAGGCCCTTCGGCCCAATAAGACCACACCACCCCCCAAAGAGAAACCCATTGCCCAATCCTATATTTACCCCTGACTAACGCACCTAACATTGTGAGCAATTTAGCATGGCCAATTCACCTGACCCGCACATCTTTGGATTGTGGGAGGAAACCGGAGTACCTGGAGGAAACCCACACAGAGACAGGGAGAATGTGCAAATTCCACACAGACAGGTGTGTGAGGCAGCAGTGCTAACCACTGAGCCACTATGCTGCCCAATTGCTGCTATTTTTTTGAACTAAACATTAATTAAGTTTACCCACCTCAGCTCTCTTATCCAGCAAAAGTTTGTCAATCTAATTTGAAAACTCCAAACGCTCCAAAATCCATAGTGTTTTGAGGGAGAAAATTCCAGCTCACTAATGCCAGCTGCAGAAAGGGAAAACAAAATCTTTACCTTCAGCGCCCAGAAAATGGAAAACAAACGTTAAGAGGGTGAATGCAATGTGAGAGCAACACTATTTGGAGATTCTGTTCATGAAGCCACATTCATAGGCTCAGCCTGAATTAAAGAGTAACTAAAATTAAGTTTTGTAGGTAATACAGGTCTTGCCTTCCATTGCAAGTGAAGATTAACAGTCCCTCTGCCACTGGTCAAAGTTGACCAGAGGAATTCTTCCAGTGTCTTGACCTTAATCATCAGCAGTTATGTCAGTTATTTACTCACTGCTGTCTATGGGGACTTGCTGTGTGTTTCCCTGCGACTACAACAGTGCTTTAAAAAATACTGCTATGGGATAACTTGAGGTCATGAAAGGTGCTATATAAATGTAATTTCTTCCTTCCTGCTTTTCTCATGTTACACTACCTTCCCATCTGCACAGGGAACCCATACAAGGATGCGTGCTGACCAGGGTGGTTTTATTGTCAAGCAATCACACCTTCACACTTTCTCAATGAACCCAGAGCTTTGTTTGGAAGACTTGTTCTGGGATATCCTGAAAGGTTGCAATGGAGCCAAGTCTGACTGACTGCACTTTACAGACCCCTGCGATGTTTGAGCAATCACTTCAAATCTGTTTTATTCTTGCAGGCTGTTTGTACTAAGAGGTACCCAGTTCAGATAGCACCACAGCAGTTTCCACTAATCCTGTTCACACATCATAGACAGTTTCGAACCAACCTGTTCAGTGATATTATTACACACCTCTGGAGGTGTTAGGGCTTGAACCTGGTTCTCTTAGTCCAGAAGTAGGGACACTACCATTGAAACATGAGAGCACTCAAAAAACTATCTTCTAATAAATCTATTCAGTGATGTTACTGCACACCTCCGGAACAGATGGGGCTTGAACCTCCTAGCTCAAAGACAGGGATACTACCACTGCACCACAAAGGCCCTAAAGGAGAACCCTTAGCTGTCACACATTATATGCTTTGCAGGTGCAGCTGTGAAATGTTTCCCACCGAAACACTCATACCTAATACTTGAGTTCCCAGTTCTAATATAGAACAATAGGTGCAACAATGTCTAACAATCGGAGAGAGGATACCTCTGCCTTAGGACATTTTCTCCATCCTTCTGTACCTGAAGAGGCAGCTTGCTACTTCTCCTGAGAAAGGCCCCTGGAAAATCATATTTTATCCGACATAAGTGAGGTCTCCTGACATTTAATTAATGGTGGCAGCAAGGTTCTGATTTCCATGTCCACGTCTTTGATGCTTCGTCCTTCAGGTAATGCTCAACTTCCAAACAACTTATAACGTAAAGCATGTCTTCAACAGCTGGGTCACCGTTTGTGGACAGTAGGCGGTGAGAAGCCTTCAGCAAGTTGAATTTGTGACTTGCTGCTTGTGGTAATGGGAAACCTGCCAAGCCTTCACTCTGACGCTGGGAAAATGGCACAATGGCAGTGGCATTGTGTCAAAATACAGCCAGTGGCATCAGTTGGTCACTGGTCACCTCCATGTTTGTCATTTTCAGAATATAAGACTTCAACCCAGGGGTTTACCCAATGTGCAGGTGACCTTTCTCATTCTCAACAAATACAACAAAATCAATCAGAACTAGTCAGCTTTCTTCATTACCCTGCAGCATGATGAACTTTCTCTCAGACATGAGGGTAAAATGGCTGCTTGGCTTGCTCGCTTAGCAACAATCACCACACTTTGACTTAATTGTATGTGAGAAAATTAGAGAACTTTCTGAGAGCTATGATAAGCTGTTACATAAATGTGTGTGCAAATCTTTGCATATTCATTAGACAACACAGATGCAACTTGCGTCAGAGTCTTGTAACCAAAAAAAGGAACAACTTCAATGCGAAATAAATGGTGTCATCACCTACTCCCACGCTTACTTTTAGTTTTATACCAGTCACTTGTCAGCCATGCTATCTCCCTCTGGCATGATATTCTGGGCCTTCTTTGACTGGTGAAAGCAGCCCTTTGCATGCCTGTGGTAATCATGAGTTATGGCTGTTTCACTTCCATCAAAGGAAGGTCATAACTCACCCACTCCTGAGAGACCGGTCCTGTTTACATTATGCCCCAGACTGGCATTTTTCCTACATGACGCAGCACTGATTCATATAGGGGAAGTTACAATTATTTCTCACACATGGGCAAGATCAGGCTTTTTTGCACAGAGTGTGATAATAGCCAGCGGCACTTTCCAACTGTTTTGGCCATGATAACAGCTTACAGTTTAAAACAAGAGTGTTGTGTCTGCCCTGTTTAGTTTACTGTCACGGATGCCTTGGGCATATGCTAAGTGATGAACAGGAGAGAGATTAATTGCTCGCTCCTTTGACACATGGCAAGGAGCTAGTGAAGAGGTAACCTGGCGATCACAGCTTTATTATGTGTGAATTCCAAAGACAAGAGACTTATGAACAATCTGTGCAGCTGAACAGGAAGGTGAATCTGGGGATAAACACTGACAAATGGTCAGAAGTTGCCTCTGAACCATAGAAATTACTCAGCAATATCTCTGAGTAAGTCCAACAAGGCTTCTCTTGACTGACTTCCTAAACAGTCCTCCTAGTATTGACACCAGTGATAGGAAGCAGATAGACTTGCAGAGGCTCCTTTGACAGAGGTTCTGCTACACGAGTCCCACTGTGCCCACTGCCCCCGCATATCCACACTGCACTCAATCTGACGTTAGTAACATTAGAAAGCTGCAGTGCAGATTTGCCAGGGCGTTACACAGGGAAAGCGGTGGCAATTATCGAGAGATCTGAGAAGCGAGTGGTCCATTTTTCTTCATTCGAACCGAGAAGACAAATGGCTGACCTGCCAGGCTCCTTTACGTGTCTGAAGAGTTATGGCAGGGGTGTGAGCGCACCCATCAATCAGGAGGTAACAGGAGGCCACAGATTGGAAAATCACAAGAAAGAATTCAAGGGAGATTTTTTTTCCCCTCAAACATTCTTTATGCAGCAGGTGGTCAGGATGTAGAATTCTCTGCCATAAACTTGTCTAAGCAGAGTCCATAAATTCCTTTCAAGGGGAATTAAATAGCTGTTCGGAGAGAAGAACAATGATTAACAGTATACGGGAGAAAACAGGACCGCAAAATGCAGCTCATTTGCACCTCGTTGGTTGGAGCCAAGAATTTCATTCCAAAGAAATATCGGCTGCACATTCACTCCTGATCCGGGCCATGTTGGGACCATTTCATCAACGTGGCTACAGCCAGACGCCACCCTCGGTGAGGTTCTCCAATTTGTTTCAGTGCCAGACAAAATACCCCAAAATCGCAATGGCAGATGTTTAAGAAAATAGCTCATGACTTGCAAGAAAGGAAATAAATACAACTATCACTGGAGAACAAGTACAATAGAAACAAATGGGGTTAAAGGCTTATAAGTCCCCTGGACCTGTTGTGTTGCAGTCTCGGATAATAAATGAAGTAGCTACAGAATTAATGGATTTGCTGGTAATATACTTCCATGAATCCTTAGATTCCGGAAATATCCCAGAGGATTGGAAAGTAGTTAATGTAACTCGTAAAGGAAGGAATATGGGGGCAAACAGGCTCCCTTCCCTAAATCACCCTCAACTTCCCACCCTGATAGGTCACAGCAAGGTTAACTTTGAAAGGATCCTGTCCCCTGTTGGCATCTTTCTCCCAGAGCTAAATAAACCTGTGTTTTAGTAGGAACCAATTAAGCAGGATTTCTTGAATTAAAAAATGCGTGGGTTTATTAATGACTGAACACAAGAAGTGTTACACAACACACATCCAGGCAGATTATAAATGAGAAGAGAGTCTAAACAGATTAAAAAAAAAGAGAGAAAGGATCTGCTTCTGATTTGTTTACGAAGAGCAACAAAGACAATCATGATCACTATTGGACAGCACTGATAGCGTTAAGGCTGAGCAGTTGATTTCAAGGTTCTTGGTTTTGCAGGTCAGCAGAAATTTTGTTGTCTTGATTCCTTTTGATATTGACTGGATTTTCGCATTCAGTCCTTTACCTGCCCTGCATGGGTGTTTAAAATGGCTGACCTCAAAGCTGTGGCCCTCACAGTCCTCTGATCCACATACTGGGATGTCCAGCCACATGCAGATTAGACCAAAAGTGTTCACAGTATTTATTAGTATTTCATAAAATTTTAGCAAGATCCTCCTATTTTTATACACTATTCCTTTTGAAATGAAGATAAGCTTTCCAATGGCCTTCCTTGTTACCTGATAGGAGGCTAGTTTTTATATCATTCATGCGTGAGGACCCCCCAAATTCCTGTGTGCTGCTGCTTTTTACAGTCTTTTTCAATTTAAATAATATTCAGCTCCTCTACACTTCCAGTTGAAGTGCATAACCTCAAATATTCCCACATTATATTCCATCCCACAAGATTTTTTCCCCACTCTCTTTACCTTTCCGTATACCTCTGCAGACGCTTTATGTCATTCTCACCACTCGCCTTTCCACTTATCTTTGTGTAGTCTGAAAATTTTGGCTTTCCTCGTCCATGACATTAATATACATTGTAAATAATTTTGGCCCCAGCACTGATTCCTGGGCACTCCACTAGTTTCAGGTTGCAAGCCTGAAATGTCCCTCTTATTCCAACTCTCCATTTTCTATTAATTAACAATCCTCACAGGACAGAGGGGAAAAGCACTAACCATTGTTTT
Organism: Chiloscyllium punctatum; assembly: GCF_047496795.1. NCBI lineage: Eukaryota > Metazoa > Chordata > Chondrichthyes > Orectolobiformes > Hemiscylliidae > Chiloscyllium > Chiloscyllium punctatum. The sequence goes on along the minus strand of NC_092749.1, from coordinate 23,979,494 downwards.
TATGGTTACCTCATGAAGTTCTTTATCAATATGGGAGAACTTGAAAAGGGAGAGAGATGAATAAAGTGACTAAGCAGCCAACATTCTCTTTCTAAAAGGGAAGCTTGAAACCATCTACAAATACTCACCCCTGTAACGTTGGCACAGAAGGTTAGATGAAGTTGACGTCTTCATAGAATCTTATTTGCTTGATAGACATAGTGCAGTCAATATTTCCAAAAGACTGCAACAACTGATCAATGCTGGTTCCAGTAATGTTCTGCATCATATGTAACAATGCTGAAAATAGGAACCCAACCACAGGAATCAATGTAAGTTTTTCTATGCACCTTGTCTCTGTAGGTCATACTCACACAGCAAGCAGAATTTAATCTATCAGTTAGTAGTGAAATGACTAAAACCAGCGCAAAAGACTTTAGGCCATTATTGGCAGTCGTAACTATAGTAGGAAATAAACACACACACAGCTAAAATTGCTTCATTCCACTTTGAATGTACTGGGACTTGTTAGTGAACACAACAGTTCAATCAGATGCAATGCTGACTGATGACATTATGGCACAGCCAGCAGATTGAAAGGAACTGGAGACTTGTACGACTGTACAGCCAGCCACTTTCAACCTCAGTTCATATGAGAAACATGGGGAGAAGCAAGTGAGACTATTTTTCGATTATTCAGTGACCTCAAGGTTGGCAGCTCAATTTACAAAGTGGATAAAAACACAGGCCTGGGGATGGGGCTGGAGAGTGCCTGGATTGCCTTCCTATGCCTTCAAAAAGAGGCTGGACATTTGGTGCAGAGCCTTCACAGATTAGCAGAAATGTCCACAGCTGAAAGGGGGATTAGGTGCTTTGCATGTGTAATTAATGGGTCACTGCTTCTTTGAGACCCCCACTGAACGTTTGCATTGCCCTGAGGAAGCTGGCACTAATTACTTGCAGCAAAAGCTTGGCTCAAATGTACATGGTCAGAGAGTTAAAGAGATTGCCACAAAGCAGGTGTACATCTTAAAGTCCACCTACCTGAATGTGAAACCTGATGGAAGAGTTATGCTCCACATCCTGACATTTTCTTTTATCTCTATCTCGGACACTCCCGAAACCTCAACACAGGCACTGCCTGAGCCAATTGGCAATGCTCCACCCTTCCACCAGCGAGCTCGAAACCGATTTGAAACATTAACTGTTACTCTCACCACAGATCCTGCCAGACCTATTGTTCTCCCCAGCACCTCCTACTTTATCACCAGCAAGATGGATGTTCCTCCCTGCAGCTCACAGGCTCAACAGCAAAGAGACCTAGGAGCCAATATGGTGGATAAATCTGGTTTCATTATTCAAGTAGACAGAAACATTCTTGTCTGTCTTCACTCTCACCTTCCACCTCCTCCACATATCCAATAATGAGATGCCCAAATTTCTAATTTGCAAAATTTATCAGAGGTCACATGACACCTGGTTATACTCCAACCGGTTTATTTGTAATCACAAGCTTTCAGAGCACTGCTCCTTTGTCGGGTGAGGTGACTTCACCTGATGAAGGGACAGCACTCTGAAAGCTTGTGATTTCGAATAAACCTGTTGAACTATAATCAGGTGTCATGTGACTTCTAACTTTGTCCACCCCAGTGCAACATCAGCATCACCCATATCATGCCAAAATTTTATCAATTTGGCCCAGGAGGACTTAACATAAGAACATACGAACTAGGAGCAGGAGCAGGCAATTCAGCCCCTCAAACCTGCTCTGCCATTTGATACAATCATGGCTGAGCTCAACTTGACCTGAACTCCATTTCCTGCCTGTTCTCCATAACCCTTCAATTCAATACTCATTAAGAATCTATCTCCTCCTTAAAGGAACTCAATACCCTGGCAACTCTGAGGTTGTGAATTTACTAGACCCCCTCAAAATATTTAAGGTAGCCTCGACCCTAACATTTTCTTATTTGAAACATAGATGTGAAGTGTGTGTTCCAGATATCGTGCGACTTGTCAAACTACTTAACATTAAGCAAAGCACAATTTATTTGAACACTGCAGTTAAAATACAAACAAAAGAAAGAGAAATTTGGAATGGCTTAATTATTGGAAAACTTAATCGATTAATTGATACAGTAACTATTACTAATTAATTATTCCAGTACAGTAACATTCCATAAACACACCCCTTGGCAAAAAGATAAATTCAGACAGATTCTTACACATAGTTCAAGAGATTTCAGAGAAAGTAGCAGCTAGGAATCCTTTATTGAAGCTTCTGAGACCCAAACAGCTTCTGACTGCTACAGTTAAAAGCAACTAGAAAGCCAGGCCGCTCCCCTTCCATTGTTTCAACTTTCTTTTTAAAAAATACCTTATAGGCCTCCTAAATTGTTGACTCGAGCCATGTACAGTAGCCACTTCGGCACCTCTACTTTTACAACCCCTCTTCAAAAAAACCCAGGACAAAATAATCTTTTTAAAGTGACAGCATCATCACAAATTCATCAGATTCATGTCTCTTTGGTCCTTTGAGTGACTTCTAACAGCTAAGCAAATATTTCTATTTGCTATTTTCTATTTTCTATTTTCTGGAAGGTATTTAGCGAAGGGTAATGAATGCTAGTCTGCTCCAGGCCTGATCTGCGCCAATTGCTGGCTTCTGAGACCCACAACTGAAAGCTTTAGAACATTAGAAGCTGTGACGAAGGGCTATGAGGCTCACTAACAACAGTTTCATTCCATTTGTTAAAGCCTTCCTCAAGGACGGAGCCATACATAGTTAGTCGGCTCAACCTTGTGCCGCCTTTGCAACAGGTCAGATCTTGGTTTGTCCTGATCTATTATTGACCTCTGTATTACAAGGTGGAGGAAAAAAGATGGGAGTGAGTTAGGTATGGTTCATATTCCCAATAATACCTTCCAAACCCATGACTATGACTATGTGGAAGAACAAAAGGGAGCTCAAAACCAATTTGAAACATTAACTCTGTCTCTCTCTCTCCACAAATCCTGCCAGACCCGTTGTTTTCTCCAGCACTTTCTGCTTTGATTATTACCAATGAGATGTCAAACACTTGGAAACATCAATTTCCTCCCCAAGTTATACACCTTCTAGTCCTGCAAATAATATTGCTATTCCTTCGCTTATCATAGAATCGTAGAATATGGAAGCAGGCCCTTCAACTCAACAAGTCCACACCAACCCTCCGAAGAGTATCTCACCCAAACCCATTTCCCTACCCTATTACTTGACATTTACCATTGACTAATATACCTAACCTACACATCCCTGAAAACTATGGGTTAATTTAGTATGGCCAACTCACCTAACCTACACATCTTTGGACTGTGGGAGGAAACTGGAGGACCCAGAGGAAACACATGCAGACACAAGGAGGATGTGCAAACTCCACACAGACAGTCACCCGACACTGGAATCAAACCCGAGTCCCTGACGCTGTGAGGCAACAGTGCTAACCACTGAGCCCCTTTGGGTTTGAAACACTGGAACAGTCTCCCTATGGGCGTACTTACATCACAAGCTCTATAGCAGCTCAAATTAGCTTACTACGACCTTCTGGAAGGTATTTAGGGAAAGATAATGAATGCTAGTCTTGCCAGCAACAGCTGTGGACAAATAATTGCCTAGAATGTTTAATAATGCATTGGTCAATATCAGGCAGGTTGCAGTGAGCTCCCCTTATCCAATAGCTTGCCAATGGTCATGATCTCTGATATGAAAGGGAAACTAGAAAGCCTCAACATGGCTTCTGGAAAAGAAGGTCCTGTCTCTCCAACTTGCATGGGATATATCAAAGGAACTCACAAAGCAGGGGAATGATGGAACCCAGCTGACATTGTGCATGGGTGTCAAAACTATTCAATGAAATATCATGGAAAGAGTTGGTAAGTAAAGCTGTAGCTTTAGCAGCTTGTTATTGGGTTGGAGAAGGAGCTGATTCTGTTCTCGTACCCTACAGGTAGTAATCAATGGTGGTGGTCCTGTGGATACTAGCTAATGATTAACTGCCAGCACCAATAGAATGAGGTGGACATTTGAAGGAAGACCCAAATGTTTGGACTAAAATGCGCCATTGTACAAACCGTAGGAAGAATGAGCATGAGGTTATTCTGATTCCCATGTTTGTCACTGCAACAAACAACTTGGCTTCCCAATATCCTACACCGTTCCCTTCCCCCATACCACAAACCCATTGGATTACTGGGAGGAAGTTAATTTTTTGTTTTGTTACCAATATCATTGAAGACTTTGAAGTGGCCACCTGAGTGAGCGATCCTACATCCTGCCATCAAGTGTTGATTCACTGTAAGATTCACCACTGTCTGCTGAGATGGATGCGCTTTGAGCTATTTTATATTTCATCACCTTGCCCTCAGTATCCCTATGTTGATGTACTATCCTGACTTTTTTTTTAAACTCTGGCACAGAAACCCTCAGACCAGTCTCTGGGAACCACAAAGCAGCAGCCGCAGTGTCTACCTCGTTCAGTGTCCCTCCCAGACTCTGACTACACGGGTGAATGCCTGGAACATTCAACATGCCTTTGGCATTTCCTGGCAATTTAAAGGACATGTGCTAAGAATGGGGAGAAGATAAGCCCAAGGGATCTTGATGAGTCAAAAATCATCCACCCAGGAAGTTGTAGAATGGTCCCGGAAGAAGCTACTCTGAAGAATTGAGAACAGAACATTATGCTTCAAGTAAATTAGAAAGAAAACCATCAGCTCACTTTAGTGACCCAAAACATGAACACTGTTTCTATCTCCCTTCAGAGGCTGCCAGAGTTGCTGAATATTTCAGGCATGATCTGCTTTTATTTCAGATTGTTTTGATTTTGTGGTTAAAGTGCCATGTCTACCTGATTGGCAGAAAGCAGCTACATTACCCATAGACAACAAGCAGGAGTAAAGGGGAGAGCAGAGGTCAGGAAGAACAAGCAATGAACAGTCAATTGGTTTGACATTTTAACTGTCCCATTTCATTGCAATGATGATCGCTTTTGTTCCTCGATACTGACTATAAATGAGCATTTTCTTGGCCAGTCATTGCCAATTAATATCAGCTAATGTGAATTGAAAGGTCTAACTGCACACTTTCTAATTATAAAACAAGAACGGGAGAGATTCTTTTTCTCTTTGTGTAAAGCAAGAAGCTGTACTGCTATTGATATTTTAAGATTGTTGTTTTACAGACTGACTTGAACTGATTACTTTTGGTTCAGGATCACTGGGTTGGAAGACAAATAAATTAAAGACTCCAAGGCCGCAATTCCTCACCACTAGAAAGTGGATGGGGCAGAATTTGGACAAGGACGCAATAAAATCCAACTGACTGCTCTGCTCCGTCCCAACTTCCCCAACAGGCAATCCTCTGGTCCCCACACATTAAATGCCTACATTCACTAACTGGACTGTTTAGTGATATTGCTCTCGAAAATATCTCACAGTTAAATTGGATACTCAAAATGCAATGCTGTGCGAAGGCTTAGAAAGAACTTGGACCATATCAAAGCTTATACATAAGCTGAGTCTCATGTAGTAAACTGCACTGATCATAAAACCTGCTGGGTTTTTTTGAAATGCATTCACAGGATGAGGGCATCACTGGCTAGGCCAACATTTATTGCCCATATCTAATTTCCCAGAGGGCAGCTAAGTATCAACCACATTGCTGTGGTTCCGCAGTCACATGCAGGCCAGACCAGTAAGGATGACAGTTTCCTTCCCAAAAGGACATTAGTGAACCAGATGGGTCTTTCCTGACAATCGATAACAGATTTGTGGTCATCAGCAGACTGCCATAGGTGGATTTGAACCCGGATTGCTAACATTGCATGGATCTCTGGATTAACAGGCCACTGATAATACCACTACACCATCTTTCCCCATGTTATTGATGAACATATTGTACAATGGTGAATCTCCAGTTCTATTGTCAGGCATCCATGAGACTAAGAACACCAGTTATTGGCTTTGCATTACAAATACAATTTGTTTCACTCCAGGTATCTTCTAATCAATCCATTCTACAACTGAAATAAGTGGGACTTGAACCCACTTATTGGCTTAGAGGCAGAACACTACCTCTTGTTCCATAAAGAGACCAGACAATGAGAATAGATTATGATTACATATGAAACACGGCACAAGTCAGGAGTGTAATGGAATACTCCCCACTTGCCTGGATGAGTGCAGCCCCAACAATACTCAAGAAGCTTAACACCATCCAGGACAAAGCTGCCTACTTGACTAGTGCTACATCCACAAGCATCCACTCCCCCCATCACTGATACTCAGTAGCAGCAGTGTGTATTATCTGTAAGATGCACTGCAGAAATTCACCAAAGATCCTCAGACAGTACTTTCCAAACCCACGACGATTTCCATCGAGAAGGACAAGGGAAGCAGCAATGTGGGAATACCACCACCTTTACGTTCTGCTCCAAGCCACTCACCATCCTGACTTAGAAATATACTGCCGTTATTTCACTGTCGCTGTATCAAAATTCTCGAATTCACTCCCTAAGGGCATTGTGGGTCAACCCATAGCAAGTGTGCTGCAGTGGTTCATGAAGACAGCTCACCCCCACCTTCTCAAGGGGCAACTAGGGACAGGCATTAAATGCTGGCCAGCTAACGATGCACAAATCCCACAAATGAATATTAAAAAAATAATTTCAGTGGAATTATCACTGGACTGTTCATTCATTGGTGCAGTGATTTTCAAAATGGGCAATCCAAAATACAAGTAACTGAAGTCAGTATTCAGCTAAAAATGTTTGATGCACTTTTGATTCCCCACATAAGGCCATTAGTAATAAAAACAGGTGTGGGACCTTTGACCCCTCAAGTCTGCTCTACCACTTCATACGTTCATGGTCAATCTGAATATGTCCTTAATAGCACTTTCTTGCCTATTGCTCAGAACATTTAACCAAACGTCTGTCTAACCAAGCCTTGAATCCTCAGTATCCTGGAGTTGACAATGCAGCTGTGAAGCACATGCGGCCATTCTCAACAAAATGCAGTTATGCGATCAAATTTTCAACAGTTATGGAGCTGGGAGCAAAGAATAGAAACTGGCTTACAACATTAGTCTGATAACAGCACCTCATTGGTGCCTTCGCAAAAGCAACATCTTTTTTCCTTTATTTCTGAGAAGTGTACTGCCAAGTGAAGGTATGTGGGGTAGGCCTTCTGCAGGGTCTGTTGTCTCAGTATTGTCCATAGACAAAAAATTTGTGAACACTGTAAGATGCACATTCAGTTCTTATGGAGAAGGTCAATGTAACATATAAATGCGAAGATTAAATTATATGATTAATATGGCACATAACTTTAGTTAATTTGCTTCCTCCTATCTCTATAGGACCAGCACGTTCCAAAATCTCTCACCCATACAATCCTTCCAATATGTTATCAACAATGCTTAATAACATGCAGTGGAAATTAAGGCAGATTGATTTGTTTGGGTCAATCCAAATACTTTTCTTTGGAACATCCAATTTTCCATCACGGCTGTGAATCCTGTTACTTAAATAACTGCTATTGAACAGCTAGAGATGTACAGCAGGGAAACAGACCCTTCGGTCCAATCCGTCCATGCCGACCAGATATCCCAACCCAATCTAGTCCCAACTGCCAGCACCTGGCCCATATCCCTCCAAACCCTTCTTATTCATATAACCATCCAAATGCCTCTTAAATATTGCAATTGTACCAGCCTCCACCACTTCCTCCGGCAGCTCATTCCATACACATACCACCCTCTGCATGAAAAAGTTGCCCCTTAGGTCTCTTTTATATCTTTCCCCGCCCACCCTAAACCTATGCCCTCTAGTTCTGGACTCCCCAACCCCAGGGAAAAGAATTTGTCTATTTATCCTATCCATGCCCCTCATAATTTTGTAAACCTCTATAAGGTCACCCCTCAGCCTCCAACGCTCCAGGGAAAACAGCCCCAGCCTGTTCAGCCTCTCCCTGTAGCTCAAATCCTCTAATCCTGGCAACATCCTTGTAAATCTTTTCTGAACCCTTTCAAGTTTCACAACATCTTTCTGATAGGAAAGAGACCAGAATTGCACGCAATATTCCAACAGTGGCCTGACCAATGTCCTGTACAGCCATAACATGACATCCCAACTCCTGTACTCAATACTCTGACCAATAAAGGAAAGCATACCGAACGCCTTCTTCACTATCCTATCTACCTGATTATCCACTTTCAAGGAGCTATGAATCTGCACTCCAAGGTCTCTTTGTTCAGCAACTCTCCCTAGCACCTTACCATTAAGTGTATAAGTCCTGCTAAGATTTGCTTTCCCAAAATGCAGCACCTCGCATTTATCTAAATTAAACTCCATCTGCCACTTCTCAGCCCATCGGCCATCTGGTCCAGATCCTGTTGTAATCTGAGGTAACCCTCTTCGCTGTCCACTACACCTCCAATTTTGGTGTCATCTGCAAACTTACTAACTGTACCTCTTATGTTTGTGTCCAAATCATTTTTATAAATGACGAAAAGTAGAAGACCAAGCACCGATCCTTGTGGCACTCCACTGGTCACAGGCCTCCAGTTTGAAAAACAACCCTCCACGACCACCCTCTGTCTTCTACCTTTGAGCCAGTTCTGTATCCCAATGGCTAGTTCTCCCTGTATTCCATGAGATCTAACCTTGCTAATCAGTCTCCCATGGGGAATCTTGTCGAACGCCTTACTGAAGTCCATATAGATCACATCTACTGCTCTGCCCTCATCAATCTTCTTTGTTACTTCTTCAAAAAAACTCAATCAAGTTTGTGAGACATGATTTCCCACACACAAAGCCATGTTGACTATCCCGAATCAGTCCTTGCCTTTCCAAATACATGTACATCCTGTCCCTCAGGATTCCCTCCAACAACTTGCCCACCACCGAGGTCAGGCTCACCGGTCTATAGTTTCCTGGCTTGTCCTTACCACCCTTCTTAAACAGTGGCACCACGTTTGACAACCTCCAGTCTTCCAGCACCTCACCTGTGACTATCGATGATACAAATATCTCAGCAAGAGGCCCAGGAATCACTTCCCTAGCTTCCCACAGAGTTGTAGGTACACCTGATCAGGTCCTGGGGATTTATCCACCTTCATGCGGTTCAAGACATCCAGCACTTCCTCCTCTGTAATCTGGACATTTTGCAAGATGTCACCATCTATTTCCCTACAGTCTATATCTTCCATATCTTTTCCACAGTAAATACTGATGCAAAATATTCATTTATTATCTCCCCCATTCTCTATGGCTCCACACAAAGGCCGCCTTGCTGATCTTTGAGGGGCCCTAATCTCTCCCTAGTTACCCTTTTGTCGTTAACATACTTGTAAAAACCCTTTGGATTCTCCTTAATTCTATTTGACAAAGCTATCTCATGTCCCCATTTTGCCCTCCTGATTTCCCTCTTAAGTATATTCCTACTTCCTTTATACTCTTCTAAGGATTCACTCGATCTATCCTGTCTATACCTGACAATATGCTTCCTTCTTTTTCTTAACCAAACCCTCAATTTCTTTAGTCATCCAGCATTCCCAATACCTACCAGCCTTCCCTTTCACCCTGACAGGAATATACTTTCTCTGGATTCTTGTTATCTAATTTCTGAAGGCTTCCCATTTTCCAGCCTTAACCTGTGAACATCTGCCTCCAATCAGCTTTCAAAATTTCTTGCCTAATACCGTCAAAATTGGCCTTTCTCCAATTTAGAACTTCAACTTCTCGATCTGGTCTATCCTTTTCCATCACTAATTTAAAACGAATAGAATTATGGTCGCTGGCCCCAAAGTGCTCCCCCACTGACACCTCAGTCACCTGCTCTGCCTTATTTCCCAAGAGTAGGTCAAGTTTTGCATCTTCTCTAGTAGGTACATCCACATACTGAATCAACTTCTATTAGACACATGCGACGATTGTAGACATGTAGTGTTTTTGCATATCCCTTTTGACATTACTACTTTTGCTTCATTGTTTTTTGAATAGGGCTTGAACTTTAAAGTTCATTCCTTAAAATAACACCTCATTTAAAATATCAGATCACAGCTGACCAATATCTCAATTTCACTTATCCACTTTTGCTCTTGATCTGTTCATACTCTTACCTCAAAAAAAATCTGTTGATCTCAGGCTTGCACGTTTTTGAGGAGCTAGAATCTGTGGACGTTCAGAGAATTCCAGAATCCTCTTCACTTTATTTAAAAACAGAATAGTTCCTTACAGCCTCAATGTGCATGTGGGATTCTGCCTGACTTTATCCATCCTCTGAAAGTGGTAAGGGCGTGGAATGCCCTGCCTGCCAATGTAGTTAACTCAGCCACATTAGGGAGATTTAAACAATCCTTGGATAAGCACATGGATGATGGTGGGATAGGGGATGGCTTAGATTGGTTAACAGGTCCATGCAACATCGAGGGCCGAAGGGCCTGTTCTGCGCAGTATTGTTCTATGTTCATTCTATCAAATTCCTTGTCAGTAATTTTGCTTAAGTTTGGAGACCAGGAGTTCTGAATGATGCAACCTCAAACTAAATCAAACACCTTAATTGAGAATTTTAAAAACAGTTTTAATTCAGTCACACTGTTACACCCCAGGTGGCTATTCTGAGTTGATGTAGGATTAATCCTTCACTGAGATCTCCTGCTTGATTCATAGTGACTCTTGTCAAGAATCAGCATCTTCTTTCTTTGTTTGCTCCTCCCCTTCCATTGCCTTCTCTAATAAGATAGCAAATGTTGGGAAATTCAGGAGGTCTGGCAGCATCCATGGAGAGAAATGGACAGAGAGCAGTTACAGTGAAATCTACTGAGTTCAGGAGATAAGGAGAAAATAGATAAGGAGAGATTGCTTCACCCAGAGAGTCGTGATACAATAGAATTCTCTGCCAAACAAAGTGATTGAGAGGAACACATTAAAGGTTTTCAGGAAGGATTTGGATATAGTTCTTCAGGCTAAAGTGATCAAAGGGTATGGGAAGAAAAGAACGTGGTACTGATCAGCCTTGATCATAGTGCTGGATGGCCTACTCCTGTTCCTGTTTTCTGTATTTCTCAGCATTCCCCAATCTTCTTCCGTTTCCTTTCAGATTTCTAGCGTTCACAGTATTGTTTTAGATTAGATTAGATTCCCTACAGTGTGGAAACAGGCTCTTCAGCCCAACAAGTTCACACTGACCCTCCAAAGGATAACCCACCCAGAGCCATTTCCCTCTGACTAGTGGGCAACTTAGCATGCCCAATCCATCTGACCTGCACATCTTTGGATTGTGGGAGGAAACCGGAGCACCCGAAGGAAACCCACGCAGACACGGAGAGATTGTGCAAACTCCACACAGTCGCCCAAGGCTGGAATCGAACCTGGGTCCCTGGCACTGTGAGGCTACAGTGCTAACCACTGAGTCACCTTGCCAACCTTTTGCTTTTAGTTGATTAATACAAGCCTTCTGGATTCTTTCTAGAGAGCAACTTTGTGGGACTTGCTCAGGGTTCATACTCTCAGAATGGTGTCTTCAAAAGAGCTTGTGCCCAATTCTCTTCTAGACGCAGATTGATTCAGTGGTTGTATAAACAGCTGTTGTATTCCATTGGTTGAGCCAAAAAAATGACTTCTTCCCTCTCTGCCATTTTAAAAGCTATTTTTCTAATCATCCTGTTCAGACATGTTATTATACACTTCCAGAGCAGGTAGATCTGATCCAAAGATAGAAAGACTACCAGAAAAGCGCTCTTCCTGCCCTATCATAATAACCCACCTACTTTCAATCAGCCTCTACTAATTTTAGCCAGTCTGCTCAATTCAATTCAAATTGTTCTGTTCAATTCAGCAGGATCCCTGCAATTAAGAAGTGTTGATATCATTAGCAAATATTGCACCCATCCAGTTTTAAATAGCAAACAGCATCCTGCCAAAACATTAACCCTTCATTTTATACAGCACAATTAGATCATCAGTAAATCTCTAAAGTCAAGGGAGTACATACCAAAGCAATGTAACCAATTCTCATAATTTAGTATTTTCAATCCCGAGATCATTCTCATGAATTTGTACTGTACCCTTTTTGCAAGGCTAATAGATCTTTCCAAACCTTTGGTGTTTACAGCGTTCCAGACAAGATCCAACTAAGGCCCTGCCCAATGTAAGCATCACTTTCTCAATTTGGAAATCCACTCTCCTCAAGATAAAAGCCACTGGCTTCATGAAAGGAAATCACGCCTGACCAATTTATTAGCATTCTTAGGTAAGGTAACCAGTGGAAGAAATGAGTGTAACATATTTGGATTTTTAGAAGGCAGATAAAACGAAGATGAGGAGGAATGTCTTCACCAAAAGAATAGTGAATATGTGGAATTCTTTCCCACAGAGGCTACTGCGTTAAATATATCCAGGGTTGAGATAAAGATATTGTTTATTTGTGAGGGAATCAAAGGTTATGGGAAAAGGCAGGAAAGTGGAGTTGATAATTATCAGATCAGGCCCAACATCATTGAAGCAGATTTGATGGGCTGAATGACCTACTTCTGCTCCCACTTCTTATGGTTTACATCTCATTCTATATTTTGATTACTTTTTGGTGTCTATGCCGTTGGCTTTCACTGTATAATTGGTTATTCAAACAGCTTAGCTCTTCCACAGCTGCAGGTCACTCACTCGTAAGGTTGCAACACAGGGTAAACCCTCCTATTTAATTTAAACTAGTAACACAGAAAAGATCTAACCAGTGCAGTAATCTGTGAAAATTCAAGAGGTCAAGAACTATTTAAAATAAAAATTACCAACGTCATTTCTTAAAGTATAACATAGAATTATTAACTAACAACCATTTACAACTCCTTCCTCTAACCTATCCTTTACTTTCCCTTCTATAATACTAGTCTGATAAAACCCCCAATTAAGATTTACTGAAAAATTCAAATTTCATAACCAGCCATCTGTCAAATCTTCCCTTTGCAGGTTTGCTCTCCAGGTCAGTGTCAATATTTTTCTCTGTGCAACCTCCTTCTCTAGACAGGTACCTCTCAGACAGTTCTGACTGACTGCCTACGTTTGTTGGCCTTGTGGCAGTCCTCCTCCCAACAGTACAATTTTCCCCAGTCTTATACCCCCAAAGCATCAGATTGTTGTGTCATTGGCTTTTAATATTGTCACTGTACTAAATTCAAACTTGATTGGAGTTTGGTATTTTTGGGGGTATAATTTAAACTGATTGGCCTAATTCAAATCTGCTTTGTCGTTTCCAGGCAACCCAGCTGATCCAGCTTTCGATCAAGTGTTACATTGTTACCTTATTGAGAACACTTGGTGCTGTCAGGTAGTTCTGCTAGCTTTTAACTCTCTTAATGGTACAGTACATCCAAATCGTCATAACATGAGGAAAATATTCCAATTTGTCGATTAGATTAGATTCCCTATAGTATGGAAACAGGCCCTTCAGCCCAACAAGTCCACACCGACCCTCCGAAGTGTAATTTGTCTTTCTCAGATCCAATGTGAATAACATTACATATCCATTCAGTGAACTCCATCTGTTATAGCTTTTCTCCACTCACTGATGATAATATTGAAGTCAATCAAAATGAAAATTTGGGGAAACGTGGCACACCTAACTTCATGTCATTCATTCTATGTGATCATCCAAAGCCAATGTTACTTCCATTTAATCTACGAATGTACCTTTGTAATTTATCACTTCCATCCACATACATGGCTGAGGTACCTAATTCAGTGGTGCCTGCAAACTTGATTTATAACGCTATAGTGAAAGCAAAAGAGAAAGTGCTGCAAAAATGCAGCGTATCTGCTGGAGAGAGGAGCAGAGTTAACATTTCTGGTCCAACGACTCTTCTTCAGAAATACTTCTGCTTATATTTTAGTTTACAAAGATGTTGTTTCATCCAAGTAACTGATGTATATGATGGAAAAGTGAAGATCCAGTTCAGATCCACGAGGAACATCACTGAAAATGTTACAGCATTGGGACAGTCCATTTAGCCATCTCACCTACACTAGTATTCCACCCCACCCATGAGGGTAGTCATGTTTTGCATCTCTGTGAAATATTTTGCAGTTTCATTGGTGGTCTCGATGGTTCTTCCATCGTGAGACTTAACATGAGTTGCAAATCCCTATCACGGCTTTTGAGCTTGACTAGCAATTTTGATATGCAACTAGAATTTAACTCCATTTTAAATTAATGAGGAGGAAATGACTTATCAGCTGCTTCTGAAGACTGAAATGATCATTATTCCAGCAGTGGTGCTCAGAAACCCCCATGCATCTCCCTGATTTCATTGACATTTTCTTAAACATAACGCTTACTCATTTCCTTTGATCGGAGGAATGTCAAAACATGTGGCTTGCTGCTACCATGATGAGTCCTTCTCAACAAAATATAAATAAGCAAATCAATTGATTACTTAAACCAATGCATTTGAGTAGAACCTGCCGTTCTGTAGTGTGTGAAAGGTATTTCCAAAATTCTACGGTCTATCTTTAAGGGAATTAATTCACTGGTAGACAAATGTCAAAATATTTGTATTAGTTCATGGATGCAAAGTGCAGTCACGTAAGCTTACAATACATTAATGGCATAAAATCTAGACAGAATGTAGAAATGCTCAGAACATTTTATTTACAAACTGATGTCTTTTTTGAACAAGACAGATGGTATTCAAGCTGATGGTTAAGAGCGGAACCAGTGCAGAATATACAAGTGCATTTGGGAATGCACAGCGAAAGATTGCATATGTGCATGTCAGTGTGTGGAAAAGATGTATCCCTGAGCATCGAGAGTGAGGATAGAATATCACAGAAGGGTATTCATATAGAGACATGTGAATTCTGTAATCATGGTGGTAATCTTGGAAGAGGTTGGGTGCTTTACGTTACTTGAGGGAAGTTTCTAGTGTTGAAGTATTTTATGCAATAGTGTGGTTTACTCTTAACTGTCCTCTGGGCAATTAGGGATGGACACTAAATGCTGGCCTAATCAGTGATGCCCCCATTCTATGAATGAATAAAACAAATTCTACAAACTATTCACTCTCACAGACATAGTCTACACATTTGTGGCTCACTTCAGTGCTTGTCTGTTGTGTTGCCTCCTACAACCCCACTGATGTAGTTTACTGTTTATATATTTACGTATTAACCATTTAGTCAACAGCGATGTGCAATGACTCTGTATCTCTATGTCTGTATACATAGGCAACCAACACCACTGTCAATTCTTTATACAATGAATAAGGCCCATCTCACAGCTTCAAAAGAAAGGCAATCACTGTCGCTCCAAACTTTATATAATTCTTATGCTCAGACTTCTATAATTCCGAGCACACAATCTACATAGAAGCAAACAAATTGCTTTCCAGATCATGTTCATTTTGTAAAACAAATATATTTCCTCAATCAGTTAATAGAACACTGGGGGGAGGAATCCATTATATTAACAATTACATACTAAGTCATTTAAAATTGCATTTCGTAGAATCACAGTATACATGAGGTGGCCACATGATCTGTGAACTAACTCATCAAAAACAGTTCTCTATCTTCCCTGCCCTTTCTCTGTATTGTTTTACATTCTGCTTCTGTGAAATATTTAGCAAATTTCCCTTTAAGTGAGAATGCAGTGTGTGCCTCAATTTGCTAAAACACCTGTGGCAAAGTTTCTCATATCTTAATAACAAACAAAAATTCTTCAAGCTCCCCCATTCATTCTTTTAGGGAAAATGCTGACCTAATGCCCTCTTAACCAAGCAACAATAACCTCTATTTATCCTCACAAAGCCAGAGGTAATTTTGATAGCTTCTATTTGATCATCGTTTTGTATTCTCAACTATTCCGAAGGTAATGTTAGGAAGCACAGAAAGAGCAGTTGATATCTGAAATCTGGATTGATTTTTTTCCTGTTAGGTAGGTGTTAGGAAGTGAAGACAGGCTGTTGGTGATTGACACAGACTAGCCATGATCTAATTGAATGTCAGAACAGGCTGGAGGGCTAAAAGACTTACTTAGACCTTATGGTCCTGCATCAATAAAAACAAACTTCATATCTTTCATACCTTTCTTCATACCTCAAAAGTTCTTGTTTCTGGTCATTGTTTCCAGTCAGTTTATCATGCACTCTTTCCATTGCACCAATCATTTTTGTGTCATGTCCATAACTATAGAAAAATAGGCTCTTGTGGTGCACTGGTCGTGTCACTACCTCTAATCCAGGAAGGTTAGATTCAAGTCCCACCTGCTCCAGAAGAGTGTAATAAATCTCTGAAAAAGTAATTTAGGAAAAATATATCAAGAATATATTTTGGTTTCATGTCGTTATAACAGCACCAGTAGATTTTGCACAGCTTATAGCAACTTAAATGTGAATCTACCCTGATTCATTAGGGACTATTAACTGGGAAGATTACACCCTGGTTTCAATGAATCCATCATGTCTACACTGAACTATTATTGGCTGAATGATATCCAGCCTCCCCTTCACGTGTTCACAGCAGCACTAATCTGGTAAGTAAATAAAAAGAAAACAATGTAATAGATCGCATGGGACAAGAACACGGCTATGTCTAATTGAATCGTCCATTCGTTGTCACTGGAGCCTCAGTGGGACTGTTAGCATGTTGTGCTTCTTCTCCACCTTTCGTAAAACCTCTCTTCGTCCACATCCCAAAGTTATTGACTCAATTGGTATTTCTTCTTCCTTTTGTGTTCCATCCCTTACTCGTTGTAAGGAAAAGGCTACTGGATCTTAATCTTTCTCCTTCGAATTGCACTTAGCAAGTCATTTGATTTCAGAACCTCTCCTTTTGCTCTAACCCACTCATTTGTCTTTCTGTCGGGAACTAGGATTTTCTCAAATTTCGTGTTCAAATTCCTGATGGGAGTTAGCCACCGCATTCCAGAAGGTTCTGTAGCTGAAGCAGCTGTAAAGGGAAAAGAGGTCTGTTTTTTTCAAGAGGCACAGCTGAAGTTAGTTTAACCTAAGCGTTTGCAATTAAGATGGTGGGAGTAGGTTTCTTCAAACAGCTGAACAAGATTTATTGAAAACAACTGAGGTTTAGGCCAGATACAACCAATAACCCAAACTCATCCACTAGGGAGACAAGCTGCATTTTCAGTTGGGCTTCAAACTGGCGTTAAATCCTACAATCTGAAACTCTCTTGGTTTTGATATAATTCTCTATTCCATGCCAGGCCGCAACAGCCCAAACTCATATGGGCACAATTTTCCTGTCCCTGGAGGTAGGTGGAAGATCAGGCAAATAGAGTCATACAGCATGGAAACAGACAGTCCAAGTAGACCATGTTCCCAAGCTGAACTAGTCCCACCTGCCCGCTTTTGGCTCATATCACTCCAAACCTTTCCGATTCAGGAACTTATTCAATTAAGTCTTCGCTCAAGGCTCCATTCTTTAACTGAAAAATGTTGAGCCAATCTAGGCCTAACCATTTCACCACAATCAGTGGTAACTGAATTAGCTGTTTTTCATAACAGACCAGAACCAAAGTTGTACCCTTAATCTGTAAAGGTTCTCTGGTATAGGTTCTCAGCCTGGCTGAGGTTTTGTGCAAAGTTAAGGGCTGGAGTCCAAAGCAAATTTTGTTAAAGATTGGTTCTGCGATCACTGATAGAGCCACGCAGGTATTGACCTCCATTAAAATTGGGTGACCATTTAACTGGAACTTTAACTTGACTGGTTCTGATTTTAATGTTGTTAAATTAGTTAACTGTTCCAAACCAGATGTAGGTGGGCTTTACAGGGTTTGAACTCTTCTGGATACCGGTCTATGAATTATCTTACTCAATTTAGGTTTAGTAGGATATTTTTGCTGTCTTGAGTCCTCACATATCTGCAACAACTACAATGGCCTGTCAGCTAAGGTCCTGAAGATAATTTTAACCGTTTGGCTGAGGCTTGGCTTTGTTTTGGGGTTTTGCTGTGGGTTGACCTGGAGTCCGTCTGTTCAGGATATGTCCTGAATTAGGCTATGCAATTGTTTTCATTCAAGTTGTGTCTCCCAAGTCAGTCAGACTGATGAGAGTGTCCACTTCCATTGGTATACTCTATAACTTGTGTGTTTCATTTGCTCTATTTTCCAATGATAAAGCCAGTTGTGGTGCCTGTTTAAAATCTAGTTGGGCTTCAGCTTGTAGGTGTTTTTGCATGGTTACACCATTGATCCCACATACCAAATGGTCTATCAGCATCTCATTAAGGGATAAACCAAATTCACAGGCTTCTGCTAGTCATCTTAACTTCATCAAAATTAATAAATTGGGTGTGTTCACCCTGGAAAGATTCCCACAGCCTCCATTTCCATCACCTCAGCACTTAGGTTTTGGGTGCTAAACTTAATGGACAGTTTCTCAATCCATCACCAATTAAGGCCCTCAAGTGGTCAATTCACAGCCTCTTAGGGGCCTGCACATCATCTCCTCAATTAGTGCGTCATGGCAGGCAGGTGAATACGTGGTGTATTCTCAGCAGAGAAATCAGGGCGACCAGCCTGCCAGGTTGGGAAGTGTCCTCCATTCACCCCAATCCAAAAGCAATCAGGGATTCAGGTCAAAGTGGGTGGCTGCTGAAAGCTATTCTTACCTCCAACCACTTCATCACCTTCCTCTCTGTGTGACCTCACCTGATGACTCTCATCCCCGCCCAGAGAAACAAGGCCTACCTATCATCAGTTACAGCTCTTCATGGTCGCACATCCCCATGACATTCTCCTGCCCCCAGTAATTGCCATCCTCTGATTGGTCCATTAGCTCTGGCAGGACAGGATGTCAGTGACAAGGTTTCTGATTGGATGAGAAACTGTCTGGGCAGCGTGGATAATGCTTGATCCAGTGGGTTTTAATGGTGGTGGGGAATGGTGGATGGGGACATGGGGTAAATAAGGGAAATGGGGGATATGGCTGATATGGGGACGGTATGTTAGTTGTCCTGAGGTTACCTGCCCCAGCACCTAGTGCAAAGACACTAAATCTCAGTCAATATCCCTCCACAGTGTTTAATTCTAATAATGGCACAATTTCACGTCCATGGTACTTGGATCCCTGTGCACCTGAAACATCCATTTTTTCATGTTGCTGAGGCAAGGGCTGAGTGGGCCCAACACCCCAGGACAGCCTACAGGCATTTGCCTACATTTGGAAGAATATAACTGAAGAAAATAACAGATAAACCTTTGCACCTGGAAGCAAGGCACAACATCATATCAAAGCAACTCTGTATTAGGGAACAGACTTAAACAATTCACTATATTAACATAATGAACTTCCAAAGCATAAACACTATCCTCCTAAGCTTAAAATACATACATAAAGGTGAGGATTATCTCTCCTTCTCTTATACAAATAACAATTCTTTATTGTTTGTTTTTCTGACATCAATCTTTTTATGATGTTTTTCAAGCTGGTTTTCCGGATTTTATGAGTATCGGGAAAAAGAATTTCCATTTATATAGTGCCTTTCACATTCTCAGGGGGCGCCAGAATTCCCCACCACTACCAGAGTACCTTTAAAGAGAATTGGAATTTGGAAAGGTAACAGCCAGTTGGTAAACTGCAAGACTCCACTAACAACACACACCAAAATATGTGTGTTTGGGTGATTCCATTGAGAGCTGAATTTTAGCCAGAACATTGAGAGACTTTTCTCAGTTTTGAATACTGCCGTGGACTTATTTGATATTCATATTGGAAGGTCTCATCTTAAAACTTCATCTAAAACACAGATGAACTTTTAAACTAATGCCCACCTTCCTTCAGTTGGGCATGTGAGTTAAATGGTAGTTTAATGCACACATTATCGTAAATGATTTATTGAACATTATGGATCCACTGGGGATCCCAATCCAGGGTCTGAACTTCAAAACTGGAGGCAATGTGAGTGGTGAGGCAGATGCAAAGAGGCTTGAGGACAATCTAGACAAATTGAGCGGGCAAACACATGGCAGATATGGCACAACCTAACTAAATGTGAAATTATGCATTTCAGTGTGAAAAACAGAAAGGAAGAGCATTATTTAAATGCTGATACTTTGGGAAATGTGGTTATGTAAAGGGATCGGGGTATTCTTGCACAGAGATCAATGGAAGTATATAGGCCGGTGCAGCAAGCAATTCGGAAGGCGGATGGTATACTGATAGAATCATAGAGTCATGGAGCATGGAAACAGACCCTTTGGTCTAACCAGTCCATGCCGACCATAAACCCCAAACTCAGCTAGTCCCACCTGCCTGCTCTTGGCCCATATTCCTTCAAACCTTTCCTATTCATGCCCTTTTCTAAGTGTCTTTTAAACACTGTAATTGTACCCACATCCACCATTTCCTCAAGAAATTCATTCCAAACACAACCAACCCTCTGTGTAAAAAAAATTGTCCCTTATGTCTTTTTCAAATCTCTCTCCTCTCACGTTAAAAATGTGCCCCCTCATCTCAAAATCCCATATCCTTGGAAAAAGACAACTACCACTAACTCTATCTATACCTCTTATTACTTTATAAACTCCTCTCAGGTAGGCTGGGACTTTTCTCACTGGAGTGTAAGTCCTACACTCCAGTGAGAAAAGTCCCAGCCTATCCAGCCTTTCTTTATAACTCAAACCTTCCAACACGCTGGTAAATCTCTTCTGAACCCTCTCCAGCTTAATAATATCTTTCATATAACTGGGTGACCAGGACTGCACACAGTATTCCAGAAGAGACCTCACCAATGTCCTGTACAACCTCAACATAACTTCCCAACTCCTCTACTCAAAGGACTGAGCAATGTGGTGCTGAGGTGGATGATCAGCCATATTGAATGCCTGAGCAGGCTGAATGGTCTATTCCCGCTCCTAGTTTCTATGTTTATTAACCATGGAAAGTGTGTTCCTAATATGATGCAACAGGATGCTTCCAGCTGTAAGTCCTTTCAACACTCCTATGGCAGGCGGGAAGAGAGGACTCGTTTCCTGGTAAGCTATGTATTGGTTCCCACCCCCCGACAAATAAGGAAATTCAGACAGGAGGTGCATCCATCTGTAAAACTGGATGCTAAATCTAAAATCGATGACTGACTGTAAGGTGATGAACCTACATTGTGGTGATCCCACGTAACATGGAAAAAGCTCAAAGAAATAACATTGAATCCTTTGGCTTTACTTTATTTCCTTCCCCCTCAACACCAGTGATCCTTTTTGAAACTGGAGTCTCCCATGTTAAGCTGGCGTCTGTGAGCTGTCGCCCGTCCCTCAGCAATGGCCACCCACATGACCAGCAGCTGAGCTGCAATATTATATGCATAACCCTTCGGGTAACCCCAGGTGACCTCAGACACCAGTAGGTGAAGCTTCTCAGTCCTCCTGCATTGCACAGCTCTGAGATACCGTGTTTACTAAAAAAAAAAACCCAAAGAAATGCAGATACTGAGGATCTGAAACAAGCATAAGCAAAAATTGCTGGAGAAACCCACCAGGTCTGGCAACACCTGTGGAGACAAAACAGAGTTAACGTTTCGAGTCCATTGACTCAAACTATCTGACAAAGGGTCACTGGACTCGAAACATTCCTCTCCATAGATACTGTCAGACCTGTTGAGTTTCTCCAACCATTTCTGGTTTGCCTTATTTATTAATGGCACTTAATGACTATAATTCTGAATGTCACATAGTGAAACTCAACAAAGTAACAAATGAGCAGCAGTGCATTCACTTGTGAGGTTTGCAGGGATGGGAAGTGAGTAACCTATGGGTAAAGATCTCAATAGGAGCTCTTTTATCAAGACAACAGTTAGAATGTGATAATAACATCCACAAGGAGTATTGAGGCATCCCTACAATGTATATTGAGGTCATTCTGTCTATCGAGTCTGTGACGACCCTACAAAGAGCATCCCATCCAAACTCACTCCCCTCCCCCACTTACCCTGCACTTATCATGGCTAGCCTGCACATCGCTGAATACTATGGGCAATTTAGCATGGCCAGTTCACCTAACCCGCAAATCTTTGGACTGTGGGAGGAAACTGGAGCACCCAGAGGAAACCCTCACAGACACAGGGAGAATGTGCAAACTCCACACAGTCACCTGAGGTTAGACCCAAAACCGGGTCTCTGGTGCTGTGAGGTAGCTGTGCTAACCTAATAACAGAATGCATTTGAGGCGTGGCTACATAAGCAGATGAGGGATCAAGCAATTGGCAGATATACAAACAAGCCTACCTGAAGAATGGAGGCAGCATGGAACCCAGAAACCCCAGCGATGACCTTCAGTGCTGAATTACCTGTTACTGTGAGCTCCTCAGAGAAATAGGAACAAGATGGTTGTTAGTTTAACATTTGACTGTTACCATTAATGAGAAATCAAAGTGAGCAATTTGGGGCAGCACAGTGGCTCAGTGGTTAGCACTGCTGCCTCACAGCGCCAGGGCCCCAGGTTAGATTCCACTCTCTGGCAACTGTCTGTGTGGAGTTTGCACATTTGCCCTGTGTCTGCATGGGCTTGTTCTGGTTTCCTCCCATGGTCCAAAGATGTGTAAGTTACATAAATTGGCCATTCTATATTCCCCATTATGTGTAGGTTAGTTACATTAGCCATGGGAAATGCAGGGTTACAGGGACAAGAGAGGGGAAGAGTCTGAGTGTGATGCTCTTCAGAGGATCAGTGTAGGCTCAATGGGCTGAATGGCCAGCTTCCATAGTTTAGGGATTCTATGATTCAATGATGGTAGACTACAGAATCATGGGTGCCAAGAACTTGTGGGCCTGAAATTTCCTATCAGCCGTAAATCTGTCTCACACCAAATCTGGTTAAAGGCGACAAGCTGACAAGCCACAAATGTGCTTTAATTGTTACTCGCTGTCCTGTTATAGATGTTGAAGGTCATCCAGGTTTTCAGTTATTATCCGAGTGATCTTGTGGTGTTTCCTCAGGCTGGTAGGATGCAGCAGGTTGAAGCAACCACCCGTCACATGTCCACTGGAAAGAGAATCCAACCTCGAGAAGGCTGGCCGCTCACTCTAATGTAGGAACAGCTGGCATAAAAACCCTGCCAACTATCGACAAGTGTCTCAATTGAGAAGAACATTTTGAAAAGCGCTCAATTGTTGAATTTTTAAGAACTGGCAAGTGCTGCTCCCAACTTGCCCAAACTAAAATGAAAACTGCTGGTGAGAGTTTGGTTAGTCAAAGAGCACATATACACTGCAGAATCAAGTGGGGAGCCCCCTTCTCTGACTCCAAAACATCAAATCAATTGGCCGCTTGGACCCAAGATAGGCAGCATCCAAGGAGCAGGAGAATCGACATTTCAGGCATAAGCTGTTCATCAGGGATGAGACTTGTGGGGCGGGGGGTTGTGGGGTGGGGGGCGGGGGTGGAAGCAATAGATGGATGAAGGTGAGGGAGAAGGTGATAGCTCAGAGGGGGAGTGATGGACCGGACCTGATGAGGGAGTTGTGGAGGAAATGGTCTTTTTGGAATGGTGATAGGAGTGGGGATAGAAATATATCTTTGGTGGTGGGGTCAGAATGCAGGGAGTTTGCTCCTGATCACTGGGGTGTCCAGAACTGGGTCACAGTTTAAGGATACAGGATAGGCCCTTTAGGCCTGAGTTAAGGAGAAATGTCTTCCTCCAGAGAGTGGTGAGCCTGTGGAATTCACCACCTGAGAAAGCCATTGAAAACAAACCATTGAATGTTTTCAAGAAGGAGTTGGGGCTAAAGGGCTCAAAGGGTTTGGGGAGAAAGTAGGAACAGGGGTATTGAGCTGAACAATCAGCCATGGCAGAGGAGACTTGGTGGGCTGAATGGTCTACTCCTGCTCCTATTTTTCTGTTTCTGTATGTCAGGCATTCCAATCTCACTCTATCCAGACCCCAAGCTCACTCTGGGTTTAACACCAACCATCCGGACTCTGAAGGTACAGACCAGTTACTCATATCACAGTCTACTCTCCGAACAGTCAAACTGCAGTGACCAGTGTGTCCCGAGTGTGGATATGTAACTCATTATGGCGCATTACTGGAGTGTGAGTGTGAACACACTTGCCCATTACATGCACTTTCACACACACACATATAAAACAATGTGACAGATGTTTGATTTAGTAACAGAATTAAATATGCTGTCCTTCTGCGTTCTCATCCAATTCATCTTGAATACATTAGTCGTTAGATAAAATTTTATTAATTTCTTTGTCGACATTTTATCAAACACATTTATTGTCATTTCTGCATCATTAGTCTTGCTATTACAACAGCGTAGCGACTGCTTCCTGAACTATATGTTTGTCGAGTGCAAAGAATGATGTGCCAGCAGGAATGAGCTGACGTGAGAGTTAATACATATTTGATCATATCGAGGGACAAACTCCCAGTCAGATTGGCCCCAAGTCATCTTTCCACGTTTAATTGAATTTACAGGCCATAGCAGGCTTAACATTTACAAGCCTCCAGCAAGAGGAGAGGTCAGGAGGAACATTCTTTCGCTTTGCAGAGTATGAGATGCAACTCCCAGAAAGGACAGTTAAGGCTGACACATGTAACCCCACTCAAAGATAAATATTTCTGTGGAGTGGAAATGAGAGTACGTAAATTTGCACAGTGACAGGACAGATGCAAATTTATACTCCCACTTTTCAAATTATTCTTTATGATAAAATGTTCAAAAATACATGATCCTATGTGTTGTGTTTAACAATCTCCTTCTTATAGCAAGGGGAACAGAATTGTATGCAATATTCTGATGGTGGCCTCACCAATGCCATGTACAGCTGCAACATGACGTCCCGACTCCTAAACTCAAAGCTTTGACCAATGAAGGCAAGTGTGCCTTCTCCACTACCCTGTCTACCTGTGATGCCACTTTCAAGGAACTATGAACTTGCATCCCTAGGTCCCTCTATTCAACAACATTCCCCAGAGCACTACAGTACTAGTACTCTGTGAGGTATGTACTACTGTGATATGAATTCACTGAATTATGTGTACCGGTACTTTGTGAGCTATGTACCACTGTGATGTGTTTTCCCTGAATTATGTGTTTTAGTATTCTGTAAGCGTAAAATGCATGAAGGTAGATAAATCCCCACGACCTGATCAAATGTATCCCAGAACACTGTAGGAAGCTCAGGAGGAGATTGTCAGACCCCCTTTCCAAGATATTTGTGTCATCGATAGCTGGAAGACTGGAGAGTGGCTAATGATGTGCCATTGTTTAAGAAAGGCTGCAAAGAAAAGCCAGAGAACTATAGACTGGTCAGCCTTACGTCAGTGGTGGGTAAATTGTTGGAGGGGATTCTGCACATGCCTGTGGAAAGTTAAGGACTGATTAGAGACAGACAGCATGGTTCTGTGCAAGGGAAATCATGTCTCACAAATTTGATTGAGTTTTTTTTTAAATGTTACCAGGAAGATAGATGAAGGCAGAGTGGTAGACATTGTCTACATGGATTTTAGCAAAGCCTTCGACAATGGTAGGATGGTTAGACCATATGGGATCCAAGGAGGGATAGCCAATTGGAAACAAAATTGGCTCAATGGTAGAAGATAGAGAAGATCACAGGCCTCCAGTCTGCTTTTCAGTGATCAGTGGCTGTGCCACAAGGATTGGTTCTGGGTCCACTGTTGTTCATAATTTATATAAATGATTTGGATGAGAATTTAGGAGATATGGTCAGTAAGTTTGTGGATGACACCAAAATTGGTGGCATTTTGGTAAGGCAAATCAGAGCAGGACTTATATAGTTAATAGTAGGGCCCTGGGAAGTGCTGTTGAACAGAGTTCCTTGAAAGTGGCATTATAGGGAGACAGGGTGGTGAAGAAGACATTTGGCACGCTTGCTTTCATTGGTCAGAAAACTGAGTACAGAAATTGGGGGATCATGTTGCAACTGTACAGGGCATTGGTGAGGCCACTTTTAGAATACTGTGATCAATTCTAGTCACCCTGCTATAGGAAGGAGATTGTTAAACTAGAAACAGTACAGAAAAAATTACAAGGATGTTGTCAGGCCTGGAGCGTTTGAACTAAAGGGAGAGCTGAATAAACTGAGACTTCTCTTCCTGGAGTGTTGGAGGCTGAGGAGTGACCTTACACAGGTTTATAAAATCATGAGGGACATGGATAGGGTGAATAGTCCAAGTCTTTTTCCAGGGGTAGAAGAGCCCAAAATGAGAGGGCATAGTTTAAGGTGTGAAGGGAGAGATTTAGAAGGGACCTAAGGGGCAACTCTTTGACATTTTTTGGGATGCTTCATGTATGGAATGAGCTGCCAGAGGAAGTGGTGGAGGTCAATACAATTTCAATATTTAAAAGACATTTGGAAAGGTGCATAAATAGAAAAGGTTTAGAGGGTAATGGAGAAAATGCAGGCAAATGTGATTAGTTCAACTCAGAAACCTGGTCAGCAGGGATGTTTCTGTGCTGTATGACTCATTCCTGATGAAGGGCTTTTGCCCAAAACGTCAAATTTCCTGGTCCTTGGATGTTGCCTGACCTGCTGTGCTTTTCCAGCACCACTCTAATCTTGTCTATAAGTCTATGTCCCATTACAATGTGCTCTCCTGATGCTACATGTACCCACATTCATTTCACTATGAAAGAAAGAATCTATCTTAGAAGGCTAGTATTACGATGACTGAATTATCATCGTCAGTACCAAATACAATGGCCTCATAAAAGGTCACTGAATATAAATTCCAGACTTTGGCATTCATTCCTCTTATGTTTGTTGAAGTGAGTGTTTAGCAAGGAAGAACAATCCCGCTATCTGGTGACTTGTTAAGCAGTTCGTGAAGCATTGACATTCTGACCCTTTTGCGTTTTCTGTTACCTGCGTGCGAACTCAATATATTGCTTTGAGCAGTTTCGAGAGATGGCTACAATCCAGCATTGTGGTGCTGTGCCTGAACTCTTGCAGCTTGCATGACCTGACACGCAGTGTGAAAACTTGGCTGGGAAGACTGATGGCAGCCGAGAAGAGCCAAAACAAGTTGATAATTTGTCAGGCGAGGCTGACGGCATCAGATTGTGCCTCTACCTGTCTCATGGAAAATTCGAGAAGCTTGAAGCAACTCGGGAGACGGGGACGGGGTGGTGGGGCGATGTGCTTGTTGTGAGTGAATTCTCCCCTGACCCCTCCCCCTCGCCCCTCCCTCCTGAATATCCAGCGCAGCTTCCAAAGTACACGGGATGGCAACTACAGAAGGAATCTGCCATTCAATTGAATTGCAAGTGAAATTGCAGAGACTGAAAGTGTACAGTAGACATGAGTTTGCAGACCTTTTAATGAACATTTTTATCTGGACTTTCCTGATCTTCCATCCATCGAGAATACAGCTGTCTGTCATTAACTGGATCCACAGCCAGATAAAATGTATCCCAAGCTATTGAGTGAGGCAAGGGAGGAAACAGCAGGGACACTGGCAATAATTTTCAATTCCTCTCTGGTCATAGGAGAGATGCCGACAGTCAACGTTGTATCGTTATTAAAGAACAGTCATGGGATAAACCAGGAAACAACAGGCCAGTCAGTCTAATCTCAGTGATGGGGAAACTCCTGGAAGCAATTCTGAGGGATTTAATTAACCTTGGCTTGGGGAGTCAGGGATTCCTCAAGTATAGTCTGCACAGTTTTGTTAAGGGAAGGTCACGTCTGACCAACTTGATTGAATTTTAAGAGATAGTCAGGTATGCAGATAGTCAGGGCGAAAGCAGTCTACTTGGACTTCAAAGAGGTTTTTAATGAGGTTCCACATGAGAGACTGATAGTGAAGGTAAGAGTCCATGGGATCCAAGGAAATTTGGCAAATAGGATCTGGAATTGGCTGAGTTGCATAGGGAAGAGGGTGATGGTTGAAGGCTGTTTTTGTGACTGGAAGCCTGTGTCTATTTGAGTTTTGCAGAGATCAGCGTTGGACCCTTTTTGTTTGAATTATACCTAAATAATTTAGACTTGAATGTAGAAAGGTTGATCAGTAAGTTCGCAATGAAACAAAATTGGTTGGGTGGTCTTCAGTGAGGAGGATAGCCTTAGATTAAAGAAGGGTATAGGTAGGATGGTGAGATGAGTTAATCAGTGGCGAATAGAGTTCAATCTGGATAAGTGTGAGGTGATGCTGTTATGCAGAACAAACAGGGCAAGGACACTCATGATGTTAACCGTAGGACCCTGGATAGCGCTGAGGATCAGAGGGACCTTGGTGTGCCTGTCCATTAGTCCCTTAAGGTAGTGGGACAGGTAGATAAAATAGTTAAGAAGGATAAGGAATACTGGCCTTTATTAGTCAAGGTGTAGAGATTAAGAGCCAGGAGGTGAAGCTGGAACTTTATCAAACATTGGTTAAGCCATTGCTAGAATATTACGTGTCGTAGTGGAATCCACAAAATTGGTGGTGCAGTGGTCAATAAGGAAAGCTGTTTCAGAGTGCAGTAGGACTGGTTGGGCCAGTGGGCCAAGGAGTGGCAGACAGAGTTTAATTTAGATAAACGTGAGGTGTTATGAGGAGAGACAAGTCAGGGCAGAACATATATACTTATTGGTAAGGTCTTGGGGAGTCTTGCTGAACAAAGAGACCTTGGGATGTAGGTTCCTAGTTCTTTGAAGATGGAGTAGCAGGTAGACAGGGTAGTGAAGAAGTCTTGTTACGCTTGCCTTATTGGTCGGTGCATTGAGTATAGAAGTTGGGAGGTCATGTTGCGGCTGTACAGGACATTAATTAGGCCACTATTGGAATACTGCGTTTTTTGCTGGTCTCCCTGCTACGAGAAAGATGTTATTAAACTTGAAAGGGTCCAGAAAAAAATTACAAAGATGTTGCCAGGGTTGGAGGGTTTGAAATGTAGGGAGAGGCTGAATAGGCTGGGGCTTTTTTCCCTGGAGGCTGAGGGGTGACCTCATAGAGGGTTGTAAAATCATGGATAGGGTAAATAGCCAAGGTCTTTTTCCCAGGGTGGGGGAGTCCAAAACTAGTGGGCATAGGTTTTAAGGTGAGAGGGGAAGAATTTAAAAGGGACCTGGGGGCAGCCCTTTCACACAGAGTGTGTGTATGGAATGACCTGCCAGAGGAAGTGGTGGAAGCTTGGACAACTACAACATTTAAAAGGCGTCTGGATGGAAGAGTTCAGTGGGATATGGGCCAAACGCGGACAAATGGAACTAGATTAATTTAGAATATCTGGTCAGCATGGACGAGTTGGACCCAAGGATCTGTTTCTGCGCTGTACATCTCTATGACTCGATGACTCTGTTTGAATTTAGAGTTTATTTTATATTTGCATTCCATAGATCTTTGCCTATTATCATTTTTTTGAAAGAGGAGGGTGAGGGGGCACAAATTTATTTTTACAGTTGCCTAGCGACTCATTTTGCAATCTCACACAACAGTCTCCATGCCCTCGAGTTTTATCCAAAACTGTCTTTTGACTTTCAAGATAATTTTCAGTTTTCTAACAAGCTGGAGCCGAGTGGGGGAATTTTCAGAATGAGCCAAGTCTGGCTGGGGCTGAGCTAGTACTTCCCGAACCTTCATTTGCAATGAAGTAGCACTTTTAACAGAATTTTAAAAAGGGACTAAGAGAGAGATCATTAAAAAAAAAGTTGATGCGCAAAGCCACAGATCAGGCCAAATGACCAAAAACTTGGTCAAAGCGGTGAATGTACTGTCAAGGAACACCTTAAGCAGGAGAAAGAGTGAGAGAGAGAGAGAGAGGTGGAGGGAAGGAATTCCAATTCTTAGGTGCAGGTATCTGGCTGCCAATGCTGAGCTATTAAAATTGAGAATACACAAGAGATCTCATAGGCCCGTAGGATTAGAGGAGGTTTCAAGGATAGATAGGGGCTTGTAAACAGGGCTGACAGTCTCAAAATTGAGACATATAAAAATTGCAGATCTATTTGAAACTTACGTAGAAGCTTGGAAAGCCCCAGTTATGCTGGTCTTGAGTTAGTTAACCTAACCTACAATTGTTTTTGTAAACCTCAGGCCAAAAACTGAAACAGGCTGCATCCTGGAAGCACAAATGAGGAAAAGGATCATGTTGGACTAATGCCTTGTTGTCCTCCCCAGTTAGATCAATAACCAGTCATCTAGACTGATGATGGCAGCTGTCTCTGATCTCTTTGCTACTTTTACCATTTGCATCTCATTTGCACCATCTATTGTTTTGTAACTTGACCCAGGACTACCCCCTTTTGACTTGTACCATCATCCTTTGTGATATTGGACATACCACTGCTCTCTCCACCCACCCTATCCCCTTAAAACCTTTCTCTACTACTAAAAACCTGCTTCAATTCTATCACTTTCCATTTCTGTAGAAAGGTCTTTCACCTTAAAAATTAATTCTTTCTTGTATCAATAAACACAGCTGGAATTTGTCCAGCATATTGCTTGAGTAGGTTTTGACGAACAAGGTGGAGATGAATTGCCAACTTGAGTTGAACACTCAACACAATCTTCAAGAGAGCAAGAGTTAAGAAACAGAATGGAGGAAGTAAAGGACAAGCAATATTATCTTTTTTGAAGAAAATGTACACTTACTTCAAACAGCCTGCATTATTTAGCAGAGTACCTTTCCATCATTCTCTTTGATGCGTTCTCTTCACCTCAGCTCACTGTTGCTGTCAAGTGTGTCAAAAGCTAAATCAACAAAAGGACAAGAAATAGTTCACTGATCACTGACTTCACAATTACACCTTCTGTTGGCATTAGAGAGAAGGAATGTTTTCTTTCCTTAAAACAGTAAGCACTTGGCCAGTGTTACCAATTTCAACCTTTCACGCACACCACAGGGATTTCACTGGCCTACATTCCTCACTTACAAACCTGGATCCAAGGTATGTCTGCTTACACTAACTGATGGAAAAGGCTTTCACTTAACCACTTCAATCAACTTCTGTCTTTTTCTTAAAACCCAAGCAACCGTCGCCCACAGCAAGAGCCCCCATCTGGAGTCTTTTAATGTGTCCCATGCCATTCTGGCTGCACTGGAAATTTGCCTGCTCTTAATATCTGACATCGGTTATTGGGAGGATATGCAGATAACCACTCAACGCCTTGAGGAAGAACGCCTCATCTTCCACTTTGAGACCCTCCCACCACACGGTATCAATGTGGATTTCACCAGTTTCCTCATTTCCCCTCCTCCCACCTTATCCCACTTCCAGCCTTCTAACTCTGCACCACCCTCATGACCTGTCCATCTTCCTTCCCACCAATCCGTCCACCCTCTTCTCCGACCTATTACCTTCTCCCCACTTCCATTCACCTACTCTCATCTACCTTCCCCCCCCAGCCCCACACCCTCCTATTTATCTCACCATCCCTCCCCCCGGCTCACGGCCTCATTTCGGGCTTTTGCCCGAAACATCGATTCTCCTACTCCTTGGATGCTGCCTGACCTGCTGTGCTTTTCCAGCATCTCACTCTCAACTCTAATCTCCAGCACCTGCAGTCCTCACTTTCGCCTAATTGAACTGTTTGGTCATGTCATCATGACCATCAGGCCCTGAGGTAGGACTTTAACCCAGATTTCCTGGCCAAAAGGTAAGGATGCTCCCTACTGCGCCATGAACCCTATTACAGTACTTCAACTAAATTAAGCTGTAAATTACTGTTGTGCTCTGCACCTTTTTCACAGTTACTACATAATTAGGCTCATGACTCAGATCAGAAGACGTGGAGTCTTGGGACAAGTAACAGAGTGAATAGCAAATGGACTACTCTGCAGAAAATAGGACAGAAGCGATTAAGGGGAACTACTCAAACTGGCAGAAGGAAGAGAATTGTTCACGGATTGGTGCGGGGAACCCTTCTGCTCCCTGTTTGGGTTGGCAATGTGGATTTGGGATTGGATGAGCAATTTCAGAATTTGCAGTGTTGAAAGAATTAGTGCACCGATGTGTGTTTAATCACCTTGATTTGAAAGTGAGGGGATATGGACTTTGGGGATTTGCTAAATGTCATGCTGATTCTCTGAAGGGTTGCTTGGTATGGGAGCAGAAGTTGTTGTTCATGTTGTTACGGTGTGTGCTGGAGGGTTGCAGGTACCATCAGAACTGTCCCCAGCATGAATCAAATCCAGAGGAATAACATTCATCCTGGAACGCTGCTGCCCAAAATTCCAGTAAGGGCCTTTCAGCTTCATTTTGTTGATGACTTCCTGGTGTCAGCGTCTGTCTTAGCCTGGGCCTCCTTCACCGCCGCTCCCTCACCACCAGATACCTGGAGGAAGAACGCCTCATCTTCCGCCTCGGAACACTTCAACCCCAGGCCATCAATGTGGACTTCAACAGTTTCCTCATTTCCCCTTCCCCCACCTCACCCTAGTTCTAAACTTCCAGCTCAGCACTGTCCCCATGACTTGTCCGGACTTGTCCGACCTGCCTATCTCCTTTTCCACCTATCCACTCCACCCTCTCCTCCCTGACCTATCACCTTCATCCCCTCCCCCACTCACCCATTGTACTCTATGCTACTTTCTCCCCACCCCCACCCTCCTCTAGCTTATCTCTCCACGCTTCAGGCTCACTGCCTTTATTCCTGATGAAGGGCTTTTGCCCAAAACATCGATTTCGAAGCTACTTGGATGCTGCCTGAACTGCTGTGCTCTTCCAGCACCACTAATCCACACCGTGGTGAATCCAGTGATACACATCCCTCTGCAGAAACTGCTGCAAGTTTCCAAGCAGTGTTCCTTTAAATCTCCTCCACTCTAGACTCACTCTAATCTCTCTCTCTGTCATTCTCTGCATCAAAGGCTTGCTGTTCATAATCAATTCCTCACAGCACTCTGTCAAACGACCCTCTTGCTTCACTTCTGCATATCAGGGGCTTTCCAAAGTGCTTTTCCCTTGCAGGCAGGATATCTACCTTCTGTAGTGTCAGGGCATATGCAATGTAGCCCATTCAACATCGTCATAGTGGAATGAGAATACCACATTTGTAATTAATAATTAATTTAATTTACTTTTTTTTGTTTGCATTTACATCTTATTAACTGATTTCAAAATGCAACTGGGAACCATCGAAGTTCAGTTCAGTTCAGTTCAGTTCAGTTCTCACAGAAACATTAAGTTTTTCACCTCTTTACGGTGCTGAGAATTAAAATGCCCAGAGTTTTATATCATTGTTTGGCTTATAATATTTTGCAATAAGAGATAAAATCCCAGAGTAATTGGGACCTTGACTCATTCTTTTCTGAAAAGACTGGCATTATTTTTAAGTCTCTTTATTGAATTACAATAAATGGCTTGCTCAGTCACCTCAGAGTGGTATTAAAGATGCCCCTACATAGTGCAAGGGAAAGTATTAAGTGGGCATGGCAATTTCCTTCATCTGAAGGAGGGTGTGAACTGTAGGGCTGGTGGCTTCCATTGTCTTGTTATTTGTTTTTTAACTTGGATTGCTCCAAAGGCAGTACTCTTCAAATTTCTCTGTGCAGGGGTATGTTTTGTTTGCAAGAACATTTTTAAACATTCCATCTGCCAGTCAGTGATTCCAACTGAAACAGGTGTACATGCTGAAAGTGAAAATTGACGTTGGTTTGTTGTTGATGGCGCCAATAATAAGATGAGCAAAAGCTGAAAGTAAAATTGGAAGAAATAGTGGGAATGCTATTTGACTTGGACGGCATCAGAAAACCGGATCATAGAATTCCTACAGAATGGAAGCAGATCATTCAGCCCATCAAATCTATGCTGACATTCAGAAAAGTATCCCACCACCACCTGTAACCCCGCATTTCCCATGGCCAATTTGCCTAGCCTAAACACCCCTGGACACTAGGGGCAACTTAGTATGGTCAATCCACCTAACCAGCACAACTTTGGACTGTGGGAGGAAACTCACACAGACATGGGGAGAACGTGCAAACACCACACGGTCTCCCGAGGGTGGAACCGAACCCAGGCTCCTGGCAATATGAGGTGGCAGCGCTAATCACTGAGCCACCGTGCCGCCCTGCAGAGTTATCACATTTGTCACCAGTTATAGGCCTTGTCTCATTATAACATGGAATAACAGGAATCGTCAGTCTGCATTTTTGTCCATTTCAAATATTACATTTCACATTTTCCATTTCACGTTTCAAACTCGGTTTGTTGGTCCTCAAGCATTTAGCCGGCCTATGGTGTCATTTTAATGTGGTTGGCAGCCATCTTGAGATAGTCAAATAAATACTAGCCAGAGTGTTTCCTCACCTTTTCTAAAATTGTACAACTTAGAGTACTGCATCAACTTTGCAAGCTCTGTTCACGATGTGAATGACCAGGAAGTAGCGTCTGTTCAGAACCAGTGCTGCCCAGAAATACCTTGCCAATTTAGCTCTTATCATCGAAAAATCTTGTCACCTCTTCTACACAGATAGTAGTTACCAGATGCACATGTTATAATTTATTTTTAATTTTTCACAGGAAGTGGGCATTAAGAGGAGGTTTGATGGAGGTGTTTAAAATCCTGAGTGGAGGGTCAGGGCAGACTAGTTAAGGAGAAATTGTTCTTATTGGTGAAAGTATCAACAACCAAAGGATGTTAAATTTTGTTAAATTCCTCTATGGGATCTGGGTGTCATTGTCTAAGCCAGTATTTATTGCCCATCCTTAGATGCCCTGTAAAAGGTGATAATGAACAGCCTTCTTAAACTCCTGTGGTCCATGTGGTGTAGGGAAACCCACAATGTTGTTAGGGAGAGAGTTCAAGGATTTTGACACTGAAGGATCAGTGATACCTTTCCAAGTCAGGATGGTGACTGGCTTGCAGGGGAACTTAGAATCATAGAGTCATATCGCATGGAAAAAGACCCTTTGGTCCAACCAGTCCATACAGACCATGTTCCCAAACTAAAATAATCCCACTTGCCTGAGCTTAGTCCATATCCCTCTAAATCTTTGTTATTCGGGAAATTATCCAAGTGTCTTTTAAATGTTGGAACTGAACCTACATTCAACACTTTCTCTTGCAATTCTTTCCACGCACAAACCACTCTGTGTGAAAAAAGGTTACCCCATGTCTTTTTTAAATCTTTTTCCTCTCAGATTAAAAAATTGCCCCATTGTTTTGAACTCTCCACCCTAGGCAAAAGACCATTGTCACCTTATCTATGTCCCTCATGATTTTATAAACTTCCATCAGATCACCTCTCAACCTCCTACACTCCACCAAGGAAAGTCCCAGCCTTTCCAGTCTATTTTTATATCTCTAACCCTCCATTCCCAGCAACATCCTGGTAAATCTTTTCTGAACCCTCTCCAATTTAATAATATCCTTCCAACAGCAGGGCAACCAGAACTGGACACAGTACTCCAGAAGAGGCCTCACCAACATCCTGTACACCTCAACATGATGGCCCAACTCCTATACTCAAAGGCAAGATTAGAGTGGTGTTGGAAAAGCAGAGCAGGTCAGGCAGAGGAGCAGAAAAATCGAAGTTTCGGGCAAAAGCCCTTCGTCAGCCTCTTATACTCAAAGGTCTGAGCGATGAAGGCTAAATGCATTCCTAACCATCGTGGTAAAAACAATACTGCAGATGCTGGAAACCAGATTCTGGATTAGTGGTGCTGGAAGAGCACAGCAGTTCAGGCAGCATCCAAGGAGCTTCAAAATCAACGTTTCGGGCAAAAGCCCTTCATCAGGAATAAAGGCAGTGAGCCGGAAGCATGGAGAGTTAAGCTAGAGGAGGGTGGGGGTGGGGAGAAAGTAGCATAGAGTACAATGGGTGAGTGTGTCTACCTGTGATGAAAGTTTCAAAGAATTATGTAACGGAACTACTAGGTCACTCTGTTCTACAACGCTACCCATGGTGTCAAGCCTCTTGAGTACTGGTGGAGCTGTAGTAATGAAATGAGTGTATGTAAATTGTCCTTAATGTAGACAAATATCCCAAGGTGCTTCATGGGAGTATTGTGAAACAATGTTTTAATACTGAGCCAGGGGGGTCAGATAGATAAAAGCTTGATCAAAGAGGGAGGTTTTAAGGAGTGTCTTCAAGGAGAAAAGGAATGTAAAGAGATGTTGGGAGGAAATTCCATAAATTGGGAGCAGGTGACTGAAGGCATGATTGCTAATAAAAAAATACGAAGTGAAAGCGAACAGAGATGAGAAAAGGTTGTGGGGCTGGAGGAGATTTCAGAATTCAGATAGTGAGAGGAAAGCAACTGGGGAATTTGAAAAGGTAGCAGAAACCTATGACCTGCGTGTTTGCCCTCATTAGCAGGTAGCTGAGTGAATATGCTGTGTTATGGCCACCAAATAGTCACACACAGAAAAGATCGACAGACTTTTAAATGGTCAGGGCTTTTGTGACCATATCTTTACTTTTTTCATTGCTGGACAACAATTTGTATTGGAAATCTTCCTTAGCTCCTAGACTTTTCTCCATCCTGTCAATTCCACTCATGCTTGCTTATAATACACTATTTTATGTAATATCTTATATTTATCTGTGTTTTCATTTTTGTTTGTCCTCTGACCAATTGCAGAGCTAACCTAACCGCACCTATGATTCAATAACCAACAATTTCAAACAAGATTACACTTGGTTTTGGTATCCAGGTCATTAATATACTGTCTCCCACACCTTAGCAAATTGGCCAAACCCCCTGAACTGATATGTTGTCCAAGAAAAAAATTTGAGCATAAAAAGCCATTTAATTCCTTCATCAAACCCACCTCACAATGTTAAAAGTCACATAACACCAGGTTATGGTCCAACAGGTTTAATTACTTTAATCTACTTTAATCCTTACCTGTTCAAAACTCTTCCCCCATATCTAACTTGTACTAAATCAATCTCTCATTCCTCAGTGAATTGGTTTCATATTCTGGTCGATATCACATTCCCCTTGCCATTGCCTCATCACCTTCCTGACTTCTGCAATAACATCCAGCCTTACTTGTCAGTATTTATCCTCCTTCTTTCTGACCCTGCTGTCTTTCCAACCCTCTTCATCTCTTCATTCCAAGACATAGAATCATAGAATCCCTACAATGTGGAAGCAGGTCATTCAGTCCATCAAGTCTACAATGCCCCTCCAAAGAACATCCCACCCTGACCCATCCCACCCTGCATTTCTCATGACTAATCTACCTAGCCTGCACATCCCTGGATACAATGGACAATTGAGCATGGCCAATCCACCTAACCCACACATCTTTGAAAAAAATTTTTTAAATATTAGCCTTCATTCTGGAATTGGAGATGCCGGTGTTGGACTGGGGTGTACAAAGTTAAAAATCACATAACACCAGGTTATGGTCCAACAGGTTTAAATGGAAGCATTAAACCTGTTGGCCTATTAAATGGTGTTGTGTGATGTTTAACTTCATTCTGAAACACTCTCTAATCTTTTTCACCTTGCTTATTCCCATCCTGTCTTAAAAAGTTTCCACAAAGCCTACCTCTTCAGCCATGTCCTTAGACACTCTCTTTAGGAAAAGGACAACTTGAGCTGGTTGAAATGGATGTCACCTTCTGGGTGCCCTTACTTCTTCTTGTGATAATCATGACTCTTCACCCTTCATGGTCCTTGACATTGTGTGCCAAACTTGTACCCATTCTGTTCTAATGCTGTCGATGGTTTTCTTCCTTCACCTTCCCACTGTTCTGCTTCCTGCAGTTTGACCAGTCACTATTGGATGTTCTGGTTTCCTTCTCTGAAGTACGTCTCAGCAAAACGTCGTTGCTTCTTAGTGACCAGCTCCAAACGTTCTTGTTTTCCTGCTTTCCTCAGTTGTGAATCTTGTCCAACTAATCCTCCGTACACTATGGTTGAGTCAGGGGAAGAAGGTCAGACTCTTGATAGAGGGTCAGTCATTCCATTTGTATTGAAATATAGCAACAATAACTCTATACAGGTCAGGTCTTCACTGCTGCCATGAGACTATCAGAGAGAACCACCTTCTCTAGGTTGTCTGACATCACTAAATAATTTTATTTATGTATTCACATTAACCCTTTATACTACATGCTTAATTTGTCTCGAAAGCCACATCTCTGCTGTCTTTCATTTGTCTTTCATTATCTTGTCAACATTCCAACATTTCAATCCACTTGGCAACATGGACCCCCAGATGTAACATTTTTCTAATGTCATCCTGCTTTCCATAGAGATTTCCATATTACAAAAGAGATCTGGGAATTTATTTTGAATGTTTGTTTAGTGAGTGTTGTCACATTCCTGATGTTTTGATCACTTTTCCCATCAGATGTTACTGGGCTACCCAGAGGGGAAAATTATTCATATTTGCTCATTGGAAACACTTGTTATTCATGACTGCAGCATAAATGCAGGCTTCTGCTTTCCCTTGCTGCCCCAGAATTTCACAACAAAAACCACCCCTTTAACTGCTTCATGTGGGATATCAGCTGTGGCTCACTTGGGAGCATTGGGCAGAATCTTGTGCCCTCCCTGTGATGGGTTTGACAGTGGGAGGGAATCTTTCGTGACATGGGAGGATCTGTGGTGAATTGGCCCAACTAGACCCCACCAATTGAAGCCCTTAAGTGACCAACTACTGCCCGTTTAAAGAGTCAATCCCACCTGCATTGCAGCCTCACCAAGAGAGGATACTTTGCTTTACCTACTGGAAGGTTTTTAGATTTGTAGGGATTTTGGGCATGGGGGCACAGGGTTCAAAAGCATGTTGTACCTGATTGAGGGACTCAACATCGGGAAAGGGGGTGTGTTGAAAGCCATCTGCTCTTCTGACACCCGCCCCACAATTCCAAGACCACCATCAGCCATCTATGTCGTTGGGCCTCCTCAACCTAAAAGCTGCAGTAAATGACATCCAGCCACCTGATAGGATGATATTGAAAACAGATGTAGAGCCTTTCCCCTGATAGGCCAGAAGCTCTCTGCAGGGCCACGGTCCTTGCTCCTGTAGGGGAAGGCCTGCTAATGGCCTGTCCAAGGCTTGAATGCAAGGTGCAAGTGTGCATTCTGAAAAAAAAGTGACATGGGTATCTCACTGACTCCACAGCTGATGGCCTATGCCAGCATTAGGAGGTTCCAGATTTGCTTCAGAAATTTGTGCATTCAAGTCCAACTCCAGAGACTTGAATGTGAGCTGCAGGATGTGACCTAATATTGAGGAACAGCTGCAATATCTTCTTCCATTGTGATGTTAAGCTGAGTCTCTGACTGCCCTCCTAAGTGGACATGAAAGAACCTGAGAGTAGCAGAACTCTCCCTGGTGTGCAGGTCAATTATTTATACCTCAGCTAATATCTCTTAAAAACAGATGATCGGGCCATTATTGTCTGAGGATCTTGCTGTACTCAAATTTGCATTTTCTATGTTACAACAGCAATGACACTTCAAAAGTACTTCACTGTGCTATGAAGTATCAGGGATGTCCAGAGGTCATGAAAAGCAAGTCTATATAAATGCAAGTCTTTCTTTTATTGCTTATTACCT
Organism: Chiloscyllium punctatum; assembly: GCF_047496795.1. Lineage (NCBI taxonomy): Eukaryota > Metazoa > Chordata > Chondrichthyes > Orectolobiformes > Hemiscylliidae > Chiloscyllium > Chiloscyllium punctatum. The sequence continues at coordinate 23,940,052 of NC_092749.1, read as the reverse complement.
TGTCAGCATTGAGTCAGGTCACATCTTGCTGATTTAGACTTTATCCTTGTGCTCTGAATTACAATTAGCTGAGATCTGTCACCGGCTGTGGAGATGATTGGTCCTAATGAATTGCGCAAAGCTCAGCTCTACACAAGCTGGCTGGGTCGAATCTCCCTCCCTAGTCCCACACCTTGTCGGATGTTAGTGGCTATTAAATCATCGTTTATGAATGACAATGACGGAATCCTACTGTACAATTCACTTCAGACAGGGCCATGTCTGCTGACCCAGCTCGTTGCTATTCAGAACACAAGGTTACAGCCCGCATCAGCCCGATGTGACCTGAATCCCTGGTCAGTTGGTAAATTGGCTCTTAGCAGAGTGGGGAGCTAGTTTGCTGGCTGCGAAATCCAGATGGAATGATGAGAACAAAGAGGCTTTCTGCACCAACAGTTTAGCTGCCCAGACGAAGGTCATTTTGATGCAAGCTGACAGATTCCTGTTGGCTCCCTGTTATATCTCTCACCACACAGCCAGCCTGCCAAGAGACACTGACGCTGTATCAGACAAGATCCTGCACCCACTGCACAATCTGGCTTCTTCCAGCAAACATGTGCAGAGATCAAAGGAGCAGAGTGGGAGTGCAGAGATTTAAAAAATCACAGACCAGAAACAGGCTGTTCAGCCCAATTAATTTATGTTGGAACCTCCTCCCATCCTCATTATCTAATTCCATCAGTCTAACCCCTTTGTCCCTTCTCTCTCAGATACTCATCTATCTTCTCCTTAAGTATATCAATCCTAGTAACCTCAAGCACTCCTGTCATCATGAGTTCCATACATTCACCACTCACTAAATAACTTGCCATTGGGTTCTTAGTGACTAGTGTATATTGTGTCTCTAAGTTCAGCTCTTGTCTACAAATTGTAGTATTTCCTCTGTACTCTATGAAATATCCAGGGATGGGCTTACTAGGGGCAAGTAACATTCTTCCCCACAGGTATCAGGTAATGACAATCTCCAACAAATGAGAATTCAACCATTACCCATTGATATTCTATGGAATTGCCATCAATGAATCCCCCACTGTCAACATCCAGGGAGTTACCATTGACCAGAAACTGAAATGGACTAGCCATGGAAATACAAGAGTGGCAAGAAAAGGTCAGAGGCTAGAAACCCTGCAGTGAGGTACTCACTTCCTAACTCCCCAAAACCTGTAAACCGTTTCCATGGAACAAGTCAGGAGTTTGATGGAATACTCCCCACTGCTTGAAATGAGGGTAACTTCAACAACATTCAAGAAGATCAACACCACCCAGGACATCCGTGAACATCTGTTCCCTCCACCATCAATGCTCAGTAGCAGTAGTGTGTGCTACCTACAAGATATGCTACAGAAATTCACCAACATAGCATCTTCCAAACACATGAGAAGGACAAAGGCAGCAAATGCATGGAAACTCCACCACCAACAAGTTCCCTTCCAAGCCACTCACCATCCTGACTTGGAAATATACTGCCATTCCTCAGTATCACTGGATCAAAATCCTGGAATCCCTCCCTAACTGCCTTGTGGATGTACCTACAGCACATGGACTGCAGTGGTTCAAGAAGACAGCTCTTCACAATCTTTTGAAGGGCAACAAGAGATGGTCAATAAATGCTGACCCAACCGGGACATCCAAATCCCACGAATGAAGAAAAAAAGGTTCATAATTTCTGCTCAGTCATCAGCCTTCTTTTGCGGAAGAGGAAATCTAGATTAATTAGTTTGTGCTGATAGACATAACCTCACAGTTCTGATAGGTGTCTATAAAATATTTTGAAACATCTCTATATTCTTGATATTTTAATAATATTGGAAAAATAACAATGTAATTTTCCAAGTGTGGGCTAACCAAGGTTTGCTATGTATTTAATTTGGCCGTACACATTTCACTGGGAGCAACTCGGGTTATTTAAATCAGGTTCTGTTCACATTGTTTGACTCAGACAAACTTGAGATTTGAAATAAAGACAAAAGATGCTGGAGAAACTCAACAGCTACATAGAGAGGGAAACCGTATGAACAATTTGAATCCAATATGACTCCTCTTTGGAGGCTAAAAAGCATATATCTGTTCCAACAATACCTTGTCATGGGATGTGATGTGACTGAACAAGGTGATTCTCAGTGCATAGATCCTCAGTCATATGGGGCAGGTTATCCCATGAGCGGTGGGATACAGAGGACAGGACTTGTTTCCTTACCTTCCCTTCCCTGACATCACTCTGCCTTACCATGAAGGCATTTGAACTCAAAGCATGATCCAGCTTGATGGACAGGTTGTCACTATTGTGAGCAATTAGTAGCAAGCTCCTCCCACTCATTAATGTCAAAGTTGTGGCATAGAGCTTCTGTGCATTTCTGTAGCACTGAGGGAAAGATACTCGAAATAGTCTCCAGTCCATCGTAGTTGATTTTGCAAGAGTTTTGTCTGGATGTATGTAAAATTGACTTCAAAGGGCATTTGTTTGATGGTCTTCCCATTGAACCTGGGAAAAGCTCAGCTTTCTATAAACTATGCCAGCAAGTATTTGAGAGCAGAGCTCTGCAGTGAACTGAACAGTTTTGGTTGCCAATCACCTTTGACCATGAGACATCGTGTAACACAATGTACACCTTCAATCTTATCGTTGCAAGTAGACAGACGTTTGCTCATGTGGCCAATGATGAAGAATGAGCATATATTGCTAAATGGATTTACATTAAAGTTTCACCCTCGGTTGTTCGATGGCTTTTTGCAGTTAAGAGTTTCATGAAGCACAGATAGCAATTGCTTAGTGCTTAAATTTGGAGGTCTTTTTTCAGATGGAGAGAACAGATAGATAAATCAATGTGCAATAGGAAAGGAAAAGGAGCAAGAAGACTTGACTGAAATCATATGATGCAATGGGTTCCAGCATTAAGAAAATTGAAAGGTGATTAAGAACATAAGGACACAACCATCTTGTTGTTTCATTTTTATACAGTCAGCACTAAGTTTAAAACATTGACAGACCCAAAGTCCTGTTTAAGTGAACTTCATAAAAGAATGTTTGGAATAGGAAAAGTCTATTTAGGATAATAATTCCACCTCTGCTTGATTCTGCTCAAGGCAATCTTCTCGCTATATCCTCCTCAATCTCTTCTAGCTCCAGAATCACAGCTAATTGTCTCATTAGGCCATTTTTATTGCCTGGTTCAGTGGTCATTGCCTCAGAGCATCTTCCATCACACTTTGCATAGAGTGAAAATTATACACTGCAGTGAATGTTTTCTTTGGCTGTTGGGCAGATGAACACCAGGAAGCAGAGAGCAGTACACATTAAAGTAATTTCTAATGAGAGGATTTACACACTACCCAATTGGAATCTTGTCACACTGAGGGTAGGACACCACGCTATAATCAAACTACCGTGGCAGTAAACGACGATGTATATTTTTCATTTATAGAGAAAATTCATTCTTTTGTTGTTTTACCGGTGGATTTGTAAACATTGATAACCAGTTCTTTAGGTAGGGCATCGTATCAATTGTGTAGACCTGTTCATCACCAAGCTTTTGGCTTAGATACTTAACGCTTGAGTGGATCTGCCTCAGGACTTAGTCCTTCTACATTGTGAATAATTAATTAGCTGTTGGCATCCAATGATTGCATGCTGATCTGAGCTCACTGCCACTGTGAGACAGTCACTCTAAAAGTTTCAGTAAGCTGTCTACGCGGTCTCTCTGCAGTTGACTAAAAGATAACGCTATTTTATCCAGTTCCATTGTCTCCACACACAGATGGTGTCAGTAGCTGTTTCTTCGGTTTTCTTGGGTATCCTTGACTGATACTGATTCCTTGAAATGCTAGGAAGCTGAGAAAGCATGGATAGGTGTAAAGTCATCCTTCCCCCTCCCCCAAACATCATTTAATTTCAAATCTGACAGACATGTCAAAATTGTTTGGATGTTTGAAATATAATACAATGCCAATATGAAGCATTCCCACGGACCTGGTGTTGTTCAGGTCTCTGCTTTCGTTAAACCAAACAGTGGACCTTGACCACTGTGCAGGAGTGACATTCTCTTATCCAACAAATTCCAAAGCCCTTAAAGTAATAAAATATCTGAAGAAGCTTCAGAGAACCATAAGCAAACAAATTACATAAGAGTGTCAGTTGTGACTCAATTGGCAACATGTTCACCTCTGCCTTACAAGGTCTGAGTCTGGTGTAATGAAATTCATGAAAATCATTGTAATATAATTGATCACTTGGTTCTGATATTAGTAAGAGAGAAATTACCAGGATAGAACAGGCATGTGAAGAAAAAGGTTTTGAATGCTATACAGAGAGCAGTGTTTGAGAACCTAATATATACAGACATAAATTAAGGAGTGTTACAGTCCATAAGGAGTTGAAGAGCCCTATTTAGAGATAAGGTTGAAACAAGCCAAAACAGATTATAGACCATTACAGTGAAGATACAAGGGTTTGAAACAGAAATTAAACTTGATGTGAAAGCAGTTTTTTTTCAATATTTGCAGAAATTTTGCCACGATCAAAGTCTGTGAGACTTTAGTCAGTTAACATAAAACTCCAAGGTTCAGGAAACATAGGTCTTCAGGTAAATCACAACAAAACTTGGTCACAGAGGACGATATGTCAGTGTATATAGCAGGGAATCAGAATACCTCATTATTAAACATGCACTTTTCTCAGCCTCCTGGAAAGAGCGAATATAGTACTCCAGATTGAACACAGGAGAGAATTTTAGCAAGAATTTCTAAAGCTATTTAAAAGTTTAAGCAAATTGAATGAGGAATATCACATGACTCTCCAAGAAGTTGCCAAACTCATCTGTTTGTACACCTCCAAGAAAATTCCTTTTCTTTTGATGACAAAAGTAAAACCTCTGTTAGATAGCAAAATTAAAAGTGGGATCATATCACCATTGACAGAACCAACTAAAATCTTCAGTTGTCTGTCACGTTCCTCCTCATCTGAGCAGATCCTGTGTATATGCAGGGCTTGTCCATTGGGGATGGCTGCTTTAATATATTTAGAATGGAAGATACAGAAGTGCAGCATCGTGAGGGTATCCCTGGGCTTGCAGTGGAGTGAGATACTGAGATGTCTGACCTTGATGAGATGCATATGTCCAAGAGTGAGACTGATTCTGAAGAGTAGTTCATTGTATGTCTGATGGTGGGCCGAAACGTATTGATATCGCTATGTAGTCATTTCAGCGATTCCTCAGCATGGGTCCAAAGGAAGAAAATTTCGTCCATGTATCTGGTGTATAACATTGGTAGGAGGTCCTGTGCAGCTAAGAAGACTTGCTTGAATGTGTGCATGAAAATGTTGGCATGTTGGGGTGATAATTTGGTCCTATTGGCTCTTCTGTGCGTCAGGATAAAGAACTGACCGTTGAAGGTGCAGACATTGTGGTCAAGGATGAAGCAGATGACTTGTAGGATAGTGTCTGGAGATTGGCACTTATTGGTGTTGAGTACTGAGGCTGTTGCAGTGATGCTGTCATTGTGGGGGATGCTGGTGTAGAGTGCCAAAGTATCTATTATGACAAGGGTTGTTCCTGGTTCATGGGTGCTGAGGTTCTTTAAGAAATCTGTAGTGTCACAACAAGCTGGGGGGGGGGTTCCTTATACAACTGGTTTCAAGATGCCCTCAACATAGCCAAAGAGATTCTCTCACAGGGTCCCACAGCCTGATATGATGGGACGTCCAGGTGTATTGGCTTTGTGAACCTTTGGAAGGCAGTCGAAGTGAGACATATGGGGGACGAGAGTGCATAGAAAGTTCTGAGGGACTGGATCAAAGGCCTTCATCAGTCTGTTCAGTTGATAAATGTGTTATTTGGCTGGAATGATAGTTTGTTGTCTTTAGTGTTTCTAGTTGTTCTGTTGTTGGTACACTTCTTCGCAGTAGCCCATTCTATTCTATATGACAATTGCTCCTCATTTGACTGCTAGTTTGATGATAATGTTGTGATTGATCTTGAGAGCCTGGATGGTGTTACATTGTACATAGAACATAGAACATTACAGCACAATACAGGCCCTTCGTCTCAATATCGTGCCATCCTGTGAAAACATTCGGAAGCCCATCTATCCTGCACTATTCCATTTTCATCTATATGCCTATCTAATGCCCATTTAAATGGCCTTAAAGTTGGCAAGTCTGCTACTGTTGAAGGCAGTGAGTTCCACACCCCTACTACTCTCTGAGTAAAGAAACTACCTCTGACATCTGTCCTATAACTATCACCCCTCAATTTAAAGCTATGTCCCCTCGTGCTAGCCATTGCCATCCGAGGAAAAGGGCTCTCACTGTCCACCCTATCTAACCTTTTGATTATCTTACATGTTATCAACTAAGTTACCTCTCAACTTCTTCTCTAACTAAAACAGCCTCAAGTCCCTCAGCCTCTCATCATAAGACCTTCCCTCCATACCAGGCAACATCCTAGTAAATCTCCTATGAAACCTTCCACATCCTTCCTATAATGTTGTGACCAGAACTGTACACAGTACTCCCAGTGCAGCCGCACCAGAGTTTTGTACAGCTGCAGCATGACCTTACTGTTCTGAAACTCAAGCCCTCTACCAATGAAAGCTAACACACTGTATGCCTTCTTAGCAACCCTATCAACCTGGGTGACAACTTTCAAGGATCTATGTACATGGACACTGAGATCCCTCTGCTCATCTACACTACCAAGAATCTTACCATTCACCCAGTACTCTACATTCTAGTTGCTCCTTTCAAAGTGAATCACTTTACACTTTTTCGCATTAAACTCCATTTGACATCTTTCAGCCCAGCTCTGCAGCTTATCTATGTCCCTGTGTAACCTACAATATCCTTCTGCACTATCCACAACTCTACCGACCTTAATCCGCAAAGTTACACACCCATCCTTCTACGCCCTCATCCAGGTCATTTATAAAAATGATAAACAGCAGTGGACCCAAAACATCCTTGCGGTACAACACTCATAACTGAACTCCAGGATGAACATTTCCTATCAACCACCACCCTCTGTCTTCTTTCAGCTAGCCAATTTCTGATCCAAACCACTAAATCAATCTCAATCCTTTGCCTCTATATTTTGTGCAATAGCCCACCATGGGGAACCTTATCAAATGCTTTCTTGAAATCCATATACACCATCAATCATTTTATCCTCATCCACCTATTTGGTTACCTTATCAAAGAACTCAATAAGGTTTGTGAGGCACAACTTACCCTTCACAAAGCTATGTTGACTATCCTTAATCAACTTATTCCTTTCTAGATGATTATAAATCCTATCTCTTATAACCTTTTCCAACACTTCACCCACAAACTAAGTAAGGCTCACTGGTATACAATTACCAGGGTTGTCTCTACTCCCCTTCTTGAAAAGTATTCATTTAGCACTTCCCCTATCCCCTCTAACTCCACGCACAACTTCCAACTACTATCGTTGATTGGCCCTGATGTTACTCTAGTCTTTCTTTTATTCCTGATATACCGAAAGAAGGCCTTAGGGCTTTTCTTGATCCTATTTGCCAACAATTTCTCATGTCCCCTCCTGTCTCTTCTTAACTCTTTCTTTAGGTCTTTCCTGGCTAACTTGTAACTCTCAAGCGCCCTAACTGAACTTTCTCATCTCATCCTAACATAAGTCTTCTTCTTCCTCTTGACAAGAAATTCAACTTTCTTAGTAAACCACAGCTCAACAACTTCCTCCCTGCCTGACTGGTACATACTTATCAAGGACCTGTAGTAGCTGTTCCTTGAATAAGCTTCACATTTCAATTGTGCACAACTCCTGCAGTTTCCTTGCCCATCCTATACATCCTAAATCTTGCCTAATCATATCATAATTGCCTTTTCCCCAGCTATAACCCTTGCCCTGTGGTATATACCTGTCCCTTTCCATCGCTAAAGTAAACGTAACCAAATTGTGGTCACTATCACTAAAGTGCTCACCTACCTCCAAATATAACACTTGTCCGGGTTCATTACCCGGTACCCAATCCAATGTGGCCTTGCCCCTTGTTGACCTGTCCACATTCTCTGTCAAGAAACCTTCCTGCACACAGTGAACAAAAACTGACCCACCTAAACTACTTGAATTGTAGTATTCCCAGTCAATATTTGGAAAGTTAAAGACCCCCATAACAAGTACCCTGTCACTCTCACTCCTATCGAGAATCATCTTTGCTATCCTTTCCTCTACATCTCTGAAACTATTCAGAGGCCTGTAGAAAACTCCCCAGAGGATGACCTCTCCTTTCCTGTTTCTAACCTCAGCCCATTCTACCTCAGTAGATGAGTCCTCATACATCCTTTCTGCAGCAGTAATACTGTCCTTGACTAATATTGCCACACCCTCCCCCAACCTTTTAACATCTTCTCTGATCTTACTGCTTGGGTGATGTTCTGCACTATGTTGTGAGTGTGGCTGATGAATCTGGAATTAACACGTCTCCTGATGGCTTCAGCATATGTGTCAAGCTGGGGTAGCGTCCGTCCAGAGGGGTCCAATTTGACTATTTCTTCTTTGGTTGCTGCACCATGGATCTCTCGGTCAAGTGTTCCATTTCATTGGCTGTCTCATTGGGCTCGCTGCTGACATCTTGGGGTGTGTGAAATAATTCCTGTAGCCTCATTCGCCTGATGAATTCCTCTCTGTCTGCCACCAGACCAATCGGGTCCATTTTGGTACTGGGGCAGAAATTGAGCACTTGGCTGAGAACTTGGATTTCGTCCGGTTAAAGAGTGTGGCCAGGCAAATTGATGATGGATTTCTCTGTGGCAACACTGCTTTCTATCATGGTACCAGGAGAGGCATGGTTACTGCTAGTGGTGATACCAAGTGTCTCCATTTTCTTGTTCTTGGTGTGCATGTAAGTGGTGTAGTTGCCCCAAAACCAAGATGTCAGCAGTGAGCCCAATGAGACAATCAATGTACCAGAACAATCGACCAAGAGATCTGTGGTACAGAGACCAAAGAAGAAACAGTCAAATTGGACCACTCTGGAAGGCCGCTGCCCACGATCAAGACACATGCTCAAGCCGTCAGGAGATGCATTAACGCTAGATTCATCAGCCATATTCTTATCCCACATATGTCTCATACAGGAGACTTCTAATGCCTCTGAAGCTACACAAAGCCAATACACCTGGACATCCCATTGTATCAGGCAATGGGGCCCTGTGTGAGAACCCCTCTGGCAATGTTGAGGCTTCTTCAATTATACATGGAAGCCCCATCTTCTGTCATGACACTAGTTTCTTACAGAACCTCAGCCCCATGGACCAGTCAAACCAGGAATATTCCTCGTCACAATAGATGTTTCGGCAGTCTACACCAGCATCCCCCATGATGATGGCATTGCCACAACAGCCTCAGCACTCCACACCAACAACTGCCAATATCCAAGCACCGTCCTACAACACATCCACTTCATCCTCGTCTCGACCACAATGTCTTCACCTTCGAAAATCAATTCTTTTCCAGACACACTGGGGCCAAACTTGCATCCCTATATGCCATCATTTTCATGCACAAGTTCAAGCAAGACTTCTTCATTTCACAGGAACTCTGACCAATGCTGTACATTACATACATCGACAACATTTTCTTCCTTTGGACCCATGGTGAGGAATCACTGAAATGACTACATAGCAATGTCAACAAGTTTCGTCCCACCATCAAACTTACCATGGACTATTCTTCAGCAGCAGTCTCACTCTTGGACACATCCATCTTCATCAAGATGGACATCTCAGCACCTCACTCGACCACATGCCCAGAGAAAAGTTCATGATGCTATGGTTCTCTAATTTCCAGCCTGAACATATTAAAGAAGCCATTCCCTATGGACAAGCCCTGCACTTACACAGGATCTGCTCAGATGAGGAGGAACACACAACAGACAGCTAAAGATTTTGAATGATGCCCTCATACAAACAGGATACGGTGCTCAACTCATCGATCGCCAGTTCCAAGGTGCCACAATGACCAACCACAAGGACTTCCTCAAAAGACCGACACAGGATACGAGCGACAGAGTACCCTTCATCATCCAGTACTACCCCAGAGCAGAGAGACTACACCATGTTCTTCACAGCCTTCAACACATCGTTGATGATGATGAGCAGCTCACCAAGATCATTCCTACGCCTCCACTTCTCACCTTCAAACAACCACCAAACCTTAACCAGACCATTGTTCGTAGCAAACTACCCAGTCTTCAGGACAATATCAACCACAACACCACACAACCGTGCCATGGTAACCTCTACAAGTCATGTCAGATCATTGACATGGATACTGCCATCACACATGGGAACACCACCCACTACTTACACAGCAAATAGTCATGTGACTTGGCTAATGTTGTCTATCTCATACATTTTAGACAAGGATGCTGCGAGTCATGGTACATTGGTGAGACTGTGCAGATGCTATGACAACTGATGAATCGCCAGACAGGAATGTTCCCTCCCAGTTGTGGAAATCTTCAACGGTCAAAGGCATTCAGCCTCCGATCTTTGGGTAAGTGTGCTCCAAGGTGGCCTTCGTGATGCACAACAACACAGAATCACTGAGCAGAGACTGATAGCCAAGTTTCGTACCCATGAAGATGGCCTCAACTGTGATCTTGGGTTCATGTCACACTACATGTAACCCCACCACACTGTTCTGTATCTGTAAAAACTTGCTTACTCCTCTGTTTTGAAATGGTCACCTTGATGTATTGGTATGAACTCTCTACCTTAATTAATATGTACAGTTTAGGATTATTTATTACTTTGGTTAGACCCTACACATGCAACTCTTATCCCTATCATTTATTCCAGTCATTTAACTTGTCTCGAGCACCACCTTAGTTTTAATTTTTTTGTAGTTGTCTCTCTGCCTCATTTAATCGGATTATAGATCATCCCTTCACTTGTTATTCAGCTGTTGACACTTTACTCACACCATCTAACACTTCGGATCACCTGCAGAGACTTACGATTCGACACTCTCCTTACACCATTTGTATGGTCTTTTGATCTCTCAGTCCTTGATCTCTGTCTGCCCATAAATTCTGTGTCTGTGTGCTTCTCTCTCACTTCATCTGCTGAAAGGGCTATGCTCCGAAAATTTGTGATTTCAAATAAAGCTGTTGGACTATAATCTGATGTCGTATGACTTCTGACTTTTTCTTGAGATAACTGCATACAGTACTACAGGTTCCTGAAGCAAGACTTCACTACTCATGTACTCAAACATAAGAGCTCAAGAGTCCTGTTTAGAGATAAGCAGGACATGGTGGATAAGCTGGGTGGCACGGTGGCTCAATGGTTAGCACTGATGCCTCACAGCACCAGAGATCCCGGTTCAATTCCAGCCTCGAGCAACAGTCAGTGTGGAGTTTGCACGTTCTCCCTGTGTCAGTGCAGGTTTCCTCCGGGTGCTCCAGTTTCCTCCCGCAATCCAAAGATGTGCAGGTTTGGTGAATTGACCGTGCTAAATTGCCCATTAGTTGGGTTAAATGTAGAGCAATAGGTTTGGGGAACGGGTCTGGGTGGGTTACTCTCCAGAGGATCAGTGTCGACTTGTTGGGCCAAAGGGCCTGTTTCCATACTTAGGGATTCTCAAACAAAAGGGCCAAGCAGGTAAAAAGACTGTGTCAGGGCAGACATCTCCAGACCAGTGATATTCCAGACTGATATCTCAGTGTGGCGGTAGTAGTTTGAAACACAAGATAAAGAACATTGGCAGCGAACAAAAAAAAAATCTTCAGAGCCAGGATCCGAAGTTGAAAGGACATGACAGATAAAGGGAAGACTCTGAAGGTAGGACAGAACCTCAGAGACTTCAAAGGTAGAGCTGACAGAAAGAAAAATGGGAGGATTTGGAAAGCTGGCCAAGACCTCAAGAGATTTCATTCAACATAAAGCACTTCAATACATTGAGTGGCTGTCAAAAAACCTTTCTTTTTTTCAGGAGATAACAGAATAACTGACTAAATCTTGGTTAAAGAAGTAGGTTTATCGAGTATCTTCAAGGACGACAAGTAGAGAGATTTTGAGAGGAAATTCGAGAGTTTAGGTGATTAGGCACTGAAGACAAAACAAAGCTCAACAATTTCCGGCATTAACTTAACATTTTCAAACCATGAATGAGACTGTGGGATCAGTCCTTGTGGGTGGTGTGTGTATGGAATGAGCTGCCAGACGAAGGGGTGGAGGCTGGTACAATTACAACATTTAAAAGGCCTCTGGATGGGTATATGAATAGGAGGGGTTTAGAGGGAGATGGGCCAAGTGCCGACAAATGGGACTAGATTAATTTAGGATATCTGGTCAGCATGGACAAATTGCACAGAAGGGTCTGTTTCATTCTGTACATCTGATTTTATGACTTCACGGAGCAGCAGATTTACACTAAATAACTGTTGAACAAGCTAAAGCCCAGACAGTCAATCAACAACAGCTCTTGACTGTCCTGCCCTTCAATTCCAACCAGCTGCAGAGGTGAACAGAAAGTGTTGCTCTGACTTACTTTTTTTGGACTTGTAATATGCTTAGCTAAAATGCTGCTTCGTGTTTCTATTTATCTGGGTTTCTCTGATGGAGATGGGGTCACATTTCTAAGAAATAGAATGTGTTGTGCCACAGGTTTGGTGATTTGATCTGGCTGACGTGTTGGCTGCACTCAAACAGGATCCCCTCTGAGCAAACACATCTATGAATGTCAAAAGAATTAAATTAATTTCTACAAATTACAAGTTTAATCAGTTTGCAGGGTAGGTGCTGGCTGGAAGTTTCGCGTTATGGGAGACATTAGAATTTGGGAGACAATATCAAAATAAGAGATCTCCATTTAAGGCAGAGATGAGGAGATATTTTTGCTCTCTCAGGTGGTTGTTAGTCTGTGCAAATCTCATCCCAAAGAGCAGTGGAGGCTGGGTCATTGAATATATTTAAGAGGTTCTAGACAGCCAAGGGATGCCAAAGACCAGAGAGGTAGCCAGGAAAGTAGTGGTCACAATTAGATGAACCATCATCTTATCAAGTGATAGACCAGGCTAGAGGGGCAGAACAGCCTTCGCCTGCTCCTAATTCACATGATTCTGTTTTGCCAGATCAATTTATATGGGTTTAGTAACCAAAGAAATAGCAAATGATGTGGCTTCATAGTTTCTTGAAAATGGCATCACAGGTAGACAAGTAGGCGAATAAGGTGTTTGGCACGCTAGCCTTCCTTGGTCAGCGCATTGAGTATAGGAGTTGAGACATAATGTTGCAGCTGTACGGCACATAGATGAGGCCACTTTTAGAATACTGCATACAATTCTGGTCACCCTGCTGTAGGAAGGATGTTATTAAACTTGAAAAGATACAGAAAAAAATTGACAAAGATGTTGCTGGGAAAGTTAAAAATCACACAACACCAGGTTATAGTCCCACAGGTTTATTTGGAAGCATTAGCTTTCGGAGTGCTGCTCCTTCATCAGGTGGTTCTGGAGTATAAGATCATAAGATACAGATGTTACAACAAAAGTTTACAGTGTGACACAACTGAAATGATATAGTGAAAAAGACCTGGATTGTTTGTTAAGTCTCTCATCTTTTAGATTGACCATGTTGGTTTCAGTTCTTTCATTTGTAAATCCCAGAACATTTTTTAAAAGTTACATTCTCAAGTGAACTTTAACAATAGGTGCCATGTCAACTCAGATAATGCATTGAAGGTGTGAGGCTAAAGTCTGTCTGTCTGTGCCCCAATATTCAGACTGATTCTATTTCTAAAAAAAGGATTTAATAGAATCTTAAATGGATTCATGCAGTTTTTGAGCAAAATAAAATATAATTCTGCAAGTACAAATTCACCCCACAAACTTATATGTTTGTGTTCATGTGGGTCAGTCTGTGTGTGGGGGGGAGGGGTATGAATGTCTGTGAGACAGTGTGTGTACGTGTATATGTGAGTGTAAAGGGCTATAAGTCTGTGAGAGGGTGTATGTGGGTGTGAGTGTGGGGAATATGTATGTGTAAGTGTATGAGAGAGAGCTTGTATATGAGAGAAGGTCTGTGTGAGTGTATGGTCTGTAGGAATGTGTGTGTGTATGTATAGTGCAATGAGGTCATCTTAGTCTGACATGAACCCAAGATTCCAGTTGAGGCCATACCCTTCGGTACCAAACTTGACTATCAGCCTCTGCTCAGCCATTTTGCATTGTTCCCTGTCCTGAAGTCTGCCTTAGAGGATGGTCATTCAAAGGTCCAAGGCCGAATGTCCCAGACCGCTGAAATGTTCTCCAACTGGGAGGGAACACTCCTGTCTGTTGATTGTTGTGAGGTGTCCAATCTTCTGTTGCCATAGCCTCTGCTTGGTCTGACCAATGTACCATGCCTCAGGGTATCCTTGCCTGCAGTGTATGAGATAGACAATGTTGGCTGAGTCACATGAGTACCTGCCATGTACACGGTGGGAGGTGTCCCCATGTGTAATGGTGGTATCTGTATCCACACTCTAACACGTCTTGCAGCATCTAAGTGACAAGCGTGTATGGTGTTGTCCTGAAAATTGGGCAGTTTGCTACGAACAATGATCTGTTTGAGGTTTGGTGGTTATTTAAAAGCGAGAGGTGAAGGTCTTGGTGAAGTGCTCATCATCGTTGCTAATGATTTGCAGTCTGCGAAGAACATGGCGTAGTTTTTCAGCTCCTGGGAAGTACTAGACAACGAAGGGTACCCTGTCGATTGCAATTTGTGTCTGTCTCCTGAGGAGGTATTTAAGGTTTCTCGCTATGGCATGTCGGAACTGGCGGTCGATGAGTTGAGCATAGAACCCTATTCTTATGAGGGCATCCCTGAGTACTTCCAAGTGTCCATCACGTTCCTCCTCATCTAAACAGATCCTGTGTTTGCGCAGGGCTTGTCCACAGGGAATGGTTGTTTTAATGTGTTTATGGTTAAAACTGGAGAAGTGTAGCATTGTGAGGTTATCTGTGGGTTTGCGGTGGAGTGAGGTGCTGGGACTAGAGGTTTTGATTTATCCGGAGAGGCTGGATAGATGAGACATTTTTCGCTGGAACATTGGAGGCTGCGAGTTGACCTTATAGAGGTTTATAAAATCATGAGGGGCATAGATAAGGTGAATAGCCAAGGTCTTTTTTCGGAGGGTAAGGGAGTCCAAAATTAGAGGGCATAAGTTTAAGGTGAGAGTGGAAAAATGTAAAAGGGAGCTGAGAGGCAACGTTTGCACGCAGAGGGTGATACATGTATGGAATGAGCTGCCAGAGGAAGTGGCAGAGATGGGTACAATTACAACATTGAAAAGTGGGACCATCTGCTCCTTACAGTTTGGCAGTTAGACACACCATTGTTCTGCCATTCTCACATTCAGATCATTTAATCTGCACTGCCAGCACTCACTCTCCATAGGCACTTCACGACCACCCCGCACCCAACCAATGCATAAATGCTGCCCCCTCCACACTTCATGTCAACGCTGATTAAGAGTCACCTAGACTCAAAACATTAGCTTGCTCTGTCTCCATGGATGCTGCCTGACCTGCTGTGCTTTCCAGGAAGCTGGAAGAACACAGAGGGCCAGGCAGCATCAGGAGGTGGAGAAGTCGGCATTTATTTAGGACTACATGACTCAGGACTGAAGAAGGGTTATACCCAAAACGTCAACTTCTTCACCTCCTGATGCTGCCTACCTTGCTGTGTTCTTCCAGAATCCTGCCTGTCTACTTTGGATTTCCAGCATTTTTCATTTTCAGTACAGATTTCAGGAGCTGCAGTAATTTGCCATAATACATTTAAAAGATATTTGGAGAGGTACATGAATAGAATAGGTTTAAAGGGCTATGGGCAAACACAGGTGAATGGGACTGTTTCAGTTTAGGAAACATGATTGGCATGGATGAGTTGGACTGAAGGGGTCTGTTTCTGTGCTGCATGACTCTGTCAGTCTGTATTACAGTGCCTTCTCCATAACAGAAGATGTTTATAGGACAACCCAGACGCAGCCTGGATAACAGGATTCCAATAATTATTACTAAACTGTCAGCTCATCAATGATCCTGATGCAGTCATAAACTGTGAGAATCAACATCTGAACCCAACAGTAAAGCTGCAGCTTATAATCATTACGGTGTGATTTTTATAATGTTGACAGCTATTGATTGCTAATATGCAATACTCCAAGGGACCAATTTTCCCAAGTATGTGTTCTGATGTCAAACCTGTGGTTGACATGTCTCCATCCTTCGCCTGAAGCTTCCAGGGAAAGAAGATTAATCTCCAGGATAGGAGCTAAACCAGGAGAAAAACTGCCACTGCATTAAAAAGGAAGTAACTTGCTTGGATTTCTTTTCATTAATATTGTTTCTTTCCATTGTTCGTCTTGAAATTATTCGCAAATGGGGAAATGAGACAGTTTGTTTCGGTGTGAAAAATTGCTAGGAAAAGAAAAGGTGTTTGCACCTTTCTGAGTTGTTGAGGATGGCGTGGGATGGTGGGACAGCATGAGGATGCATATAGCAGGCAATCAATGGTGGGAGTGTTGCCGTTCTCAACGCTGAGTGTTTACATTAGAAATTTGCTTCATATGAGATGCAAACCTTTGACTATATTGATACAATGTTTTGCCATCAACACTGAAAAATATTCAGACTGCAAGAGCCAACAATGTGTGTGAGAACGAACAAGAAATTCGATAGCCAATGAACAGCATACACCCCACCTGGAGAGAACATGACAAATCTATAACTCAGAGTGCAATACAAGTTGGTGACCCAATAGCTGTGACTAATTCAGCTCAGCCGTTAGATGCTGAAGGGACTTGGAAGAGACAAGTTCAAGCACAATATTCTTCTACCTTATTTTCCAGGAAGAGTCATCAGTAACTATGATTGAGATTGTATCAAGTCAGAAACAAACCTCAAGTGGCAGAACTGTTGAAATGAAGGTGTTGGTTTCACCAATAATCAATCACTGAACGTGAATGAAAGAGTCCAAACCAATCAACATAGAGTCATAGAGTCATAGAGATGTACAGCACGGAAAGAGACCCTTCGGTCCAATTCATCCATGCCAACCAAATATCCCAACCCAATCTAGTCCCAACAGCCAGCACCTGGATCATATCCCTCCAAACCCTTCCTATTCATATACCCATCCAAATGCCTTTTAAATGTTGCAATTGTACCAGCCTCCATCACTTCCTCTGGCAGCTCATTCCATACACGTCCAACCCTTTGAGTGAAAAAGTTGCCATTTAGGTCTCTTTTATATCTTTCCCCTCTCACCCTAAACTTATGCCCTCTAGTTTTGGATTCCCCCACCCCAGGGAAAAGACTTTGTCTATTTATCCTATCCATGCCCCTCATGATTTCATAAATCTCTATAAGGTCACCCCTCAGCCTCCAACGCTCCAGGGAAAACAGCCCCAGCCTGTTCAGCCTCTCCCCATAGCTCAAATCCTCCAACCCTGGCAACATCCTTGTAAATCTTTTCTGAACCCTTTCAAGTTTCACAACATCTTTCCAATAGGAAGGAGATCAGAATTGTATGCAATATTCCAAAAGTGGCCTAACCAATGTCCTGTACAGGCGCGACATGACCTCCCAACACAGGGAAGGTGTCCTCCGTGAGGGAAAGTGTGTTCGATTAAAGGTTTTCCAGACCTCAGACTATCAGAAAGCCAGAAAAGCACCAGTCTTCCAAATCTGAAGAGAACCCACTCTGGGTAATAATGAAACCTCCAGTTCATCTGAATTTGTAAACTGGGTAACTTGGGGATGATGGAGTCGTGGTGAGTGTAATTATCTGAAAATTCCATAAAATGAAGAATGGAAGAAAAGCTTGAAGGGGGGGGACATGTTGTGGATGGGTCTGAAAGGGTTAATATGGAGAATTCATTGTGGGTGGCGTTTGCCTGAGCTATATCCACCAGGAGTTCTTTGGTATTGCTCCTCTGAGTTAGTTCATTTCACAATTGCTCACTGCGCCCCTGAACTCAGGGTTTGGAGAAAGACACCTGTGTTTCATCGTCCTGATCGCAGTGTAACAATTGCACATATGTTGGATAGCCAGCTTTGTTGTAGTACTCTGTTCCCACCCCAGTTAAATGGCCTACACATATTCACATCCCTAGACTGCTGTATAAAGTCTAATGGCACTGTAAAAGAGGACAAACACCAGTTGAGGTGTTTGAAAACAGGAGGAAATATTTCCAAAATGTTTTGAGCTCTTGTCAGTTTCAAAGGGGCTTCAACTCCAACATTTTATAAATTTGCTTATAGGATATCGGCAGCTCTTGTCAAGCTGCATTCATTACACATCTCTAACTGCCCTTGAGAGGATGGTGGGAAGCCACCTTCTTAGACCATTACAGCCCACAGGGTTCAGGTGTAGTTCAGAGGGGAGTTCCAGGACCTCGACCCAGGAACAACGAAGAAATAGCAATAATGCTCCAAATTAACACAATGTGTGGTTTGGAGGGGAACTTGTAGGTGATGTTGTCCTTCTGGGTAGCAGAGGTCATGGGTATGAACAATGCTGTTGAAGAAACCACAGTAATTTGTTACAGAGCATATGGTAATGGAGGCAGTGAACAGTTAAGGTGCTGGGTGGGGTGTCAATCAATTCAGCTGTTTTGTTTTGGATGGTGTCAAGCTTTTCGAATGACATTGAGCCACACTCATCCATAAGACTATCAGACCATAAGACATGGGAGGAGAAGTAGGCCGTTCAACCCATCGAGTCTGCTCTGTTATTTAATGAGGCCATGGATGATCTCAAAATCCTCAACTCTACTTACTTGCCTTTTCTCTGTAACCTTTAATTCCCTTAGTGATTGGATGTCTATCTATCTCTGGCTTTAATATATTGAAATTCCAGTCTCTCTAGCCTTCTGTGGTAAAGAATTCCATAAATTCACTGTCTTCCAAAAGAAGAAATTCTTCCTCATAAAAAAACCAAAAGAACCACATATGCTGGAAATAAGAAACAAAACCAGAAATTGCTGGAAAACTCAACAGGTCTGGCAGCATCCGTGGAAAGAAATCAGAGTTAACCTTTCAGGTCCTGTGACCTTTCTTCAGAACTGTTTTGAAGAAGAGTCACTGGACTCGAAACATTAACTCAAATTCTTCCTCATCTTTGTCTTAAATGTATGACACGTTATTTGCAATTTTGCCTCTAGTTCTACAAGAGGAAACAACCTTTCAGTGTCTGCCATGTCAGATCCTCTACAAATCTTGCATGTTTCAATGAGCTCACCTCTAATTCTTTTAAATTCCATTGAGTAAAGGCCCAATTATTCAACATCTCTTGACAGGACAGTCCCTCTATACCTGGTATCAGTTTTGTAAACCAACTCTGGATTGCCTCCAATGCCAATCTCTCTTTTCTTAGATAAGGGACCCAAAACTGTACATAGCATTCCAACTGTGGTCTGACTAGTGCCTTGTACTGTTTTAGGAAACCCTCCTTACTTTTATAATCCAATTCCTTTGAAATAAAGACCAACATTCCATTTGCCTTCCCTACTACCTGCTGAACTTGAATGTTTTTTCTGTTTCATGGACAAAGACTCCCAGGTCCCTCTGTTCTGTAGCTTTTTACAGTTTTTCTCCATTTAAATAATATCCGTCTCCTCTTTTCTTCCTGCCAAGGTGCAGAAACTCACATTTTCCCACAGAATATTCCATCTGCCAAGTTTTTATCCAGTCACTTATTCTATCCATATATCCATCCAGAGGCTCTTTGTGTCAACTTCACCACTTGCTTTTTTTTTGTGTCTTCTGCAAATTTGGTTCTACATTCACTTTCCTTGTCCAAGTTTTTAACTAATGTTGTAAAAAATTCCAGCCCTAGCACTAATCGCTGTTGCACTTGTTACAGGTTGTCATCCTGAAAATGTCCATTTATCCCAACTTTGTGTCTTCTATGAATTAGCCAATCCTATATCCATGCCAATATACCACCTCCAACACCATGGGCTCTTATCTTATTAAATAACTTAATATGTGTTAGTTTAATTCAGATAAATGCGAGGTGCTGCATTTTGGGAAAGCAAATCTTAGCAGGATTTATACACTTAATGGTAAGGTCCTAGGGAATGTTGCTGAACAAAGAGACCTTGGAGTGCAGGTTCATAGCTCCTTGAAAGTGGAGTCGCAGGTAGATAGGATAGTGAAGAAGGTGTTTGGTATGCTTTCCTTTATTGGTCAGAGTATTGAGTACAGGAGTTGAGAGGTCATGTTGCGGCTGTACGGGACATTGGTTAGGCCACTGTTGGAATATTGCGTGTAAGTCTGGTTTCCTTCCTATCAGAAAGATGTAGTGAAACTTGAAAGGGTTCAGAAAAGATTTTCAAGGATGTTGCCAAGGTTGGGGGATTTGAGCTACAGGGAGAGGCTGAACAGGCTGGGGCTGTTTTCCCTGGAGCATCAGAGGCTGAGGGATGACCTTATGGAGGTTTACAAAATTATGAGGGGCATGGATAGGATAAATAAACAAATTCTTTTCCCTCGGTTCGAGGATTCCAGAACTAGAGGGCATAGGTTTAGGGTGAGGGGGGCAAGATATAAAATAGACCTACGGGGCAACTTTTTCACACAGAGGGTGGTATGTGTATGGAATGAGCTGCCGGAGGAAGTGGTGGAGGCTGGTACAATTGCAACATTTAAGAGGCATTTGGATGGGTATATGACCAGGAAGGGTTTGGACGGATGTGGGCTGGGTGCTGGCAGGTGGGACTAGATTGGGTTGGGATATCTGGTCGGCATGGACGGGTTGGACCGAAGGGTCTGTTTCCATGCTGTACATCTCTATGACTCTATTATCAAACATCTTCCGAAAATCCAAAAGTGTTACCTCCACTACTTCCCTTTATCTATTCTGCTTGATACCTCCTCAAAGAATTCTAATAAATTTGACAGGTATAATATCCCCATTGTGAAGCTGCACTGATTCAGCTTGACCATATGGTATATTTCTAAATGCTCCACTATTTCATCCTTTATAATAGATTCTAACATTTCCTAATAACAAATGTTAAGCTAACTGGACTATAGTTTCTTGAAAGATTACTACCAGAGCATTCACTATCTATGTTATCTTTTCCTTCAATATCCTAGAACGCACCCCTTGATAGTCTAGTAGCTTTTAGAATGCTATTATTGTTTTCTACTAGGAAGACTAAAGCAAAATATCTTCTGCCATTTGCTGTTTTCCCATTATTATATCCCCGGCCTCAAACTCTAAGGAGCCTGTTAACTTTGGCCTCTCTTTTCATTTTAATATATTTGAAAACATTCTTGCTGCCCATTTTTATTTAGTTGCAAGTTTACCCTCAAGACTTATCTTCTTCCTCTATATTTTCGGTTTTAAAACAGTCCTAATTCTCTGGCTAACCACTAATCTTTGCCACATTATATGGTTTCTTTCAATGTGAAGCTATCTTTAACTTCCATGGTTAACTTATCCTCTCCCTAGAATCCTTCTTCCTCACTCGGATCTGTTTCTGCTGTCAGTCATGAACTATTTTTTGATTAGATTAGATTAGATTCTCTCCAGTGTGGAAATAGGCGCTTCGGCCCAACAAGTCCACACTGACCCATTCTCCTACATTTACCCCTTCACCTAACACTAACCAATTAACCTAACCTGCACATTTTTGGACAATGGGAGGAAACCCACAAGAATGTGCAAACTCCACACAGACAGTTGCCTGAGGCGGGAATTGAACCCGGGTCTCTGGCGCTGTGAGGCTGCAGTGCTAACCACTGTGCCGCCCAAATTAAATTCTCTGCACTGTGGAAACAGGCCCTTTGGCCCAACAAGTCCACACCAACCCTCCGAAGAGTGACCCACCCAGACCCGTTTCCAGCTGACTGATGCACTTAACACTATGGACAATCTAGCACAGACAATTCACCTGATCTGCACATCTTTGAACTGTGGGAGGAAACCCATGCAGACACGGAGAGAATGTGCAAACTCCACACAGACCGTCGCCCCAGGCTGGAATCGAACTTGGGACCCTGGTGCTGTAAGGCAGCAGTGCTAACCACTGAGCCACCTTGCCACCTATTTTCTTAAACGTCTGCTCTCGTCCCTTTGCTGTTAAGCTCCTTTCCCGTTCCATTCCAGCCATCTCTGCCCTCGGTCTTTTATAATTACCTTTATTTAAACTTAGCACAGTTGCTTTTAAACCAAGTTCCTCATCTTAAAATGAATGCTAAATTCTAGCATATTTTAGTCACTGCTTCTTCAGGGATCTTTTACTCTGACATCGTTTATAAACTTGTCATTACACATCATAAGATCCAAAAAAGCCTGATCCCTAGTTAGATCCATAACATATTGTTGGAGGAGACTGTCCAGAAGACTCTATAATACTTCCTCATGATTATCTCTGGCAATCTGACTACCCCGATCTACATGAAGAATAAAGTCATCTATGAATAATGTTCAGAACAACCTTGATTATCCGAACGAGTTGGGCGGGGAATATTTTGTTTGGATAACTGAGTGTTCGGATAACTAATTGTTTGAATAACAAATAACATTTTTACGGGACCTTGAGATCTTGTTCGGATAATCCAAAATTCAGATAATTGATGTTCAGATAACCGAGGTTGTTCTGTACTGCCTTTATCACATGCCCTCATTATCTCCTGATTTATTCTTTGTTCTACCATATTGCTATTATTAGGGGACCTCTTGATTACATCTACTGATGTATTTTTCTTTTTTCACTCCTTACCTTCACCTATATGGATTCTACATCTTCCAATTCAAGATTGTACCTTGCTTTCATAGTTATTCTATCCCATACCAACACAGCTATCCTACTATCTTTTCTTTCTGGTCTGTCCTTTCAAAGTGTCATGTATTTATCTCTGTCTTTGCTCTCCCTGTAACCATGTCTTTGTAACGGCTGTAAGATCATACCCATTTACCTAGATTCAGAAACCATAGAAATGATATAAAGGGAACCACTTGGCCCATCTTGTCCATGCCAACCTAAAGATACCCAGATATTCTTTCGAATATCATTTCCTGCATATGGCCCATAGCCCTGTAGCTTACAACACATAAGGTGCAGAAACAGATATCTTTTTGAAGAGTTCAGGGGGCCATATTTGCATTTGTGCTGTTATTCCATCCCCTTTGCTCTAAATACGATATACATTCAAATAAAACTCCTATAGTTCTGCCCTTTTACCATCTTGCCCCCACCTTTCTCCCCTTTTCACCTCTTTTTTTCTAGTTTGTATTTTCCGTCCCTTCCTGTTCTACTCTGGTTATCATTATCTGCCCTATAATGCTGCCATATCCTCTTGCTTTGTTCGCCTATATATCTCTTCTCTCAAAGATTTGAGCAAAATCGAGACTACCTCGGTACAATATTGAGGGGGTTCCTGTACTGTCAGAGGTGCTGTGTTTTGGATGAGACCTTAAAATTGAGGGCACATCTGTGTTTTCAGGTAAATGTGAAGATTCCCTGGCACAATTAGGAAATATCAGGGTATCCTCCTGGGTGTGCTGGCCTACATTACTTCTTCCACTAACATAATTACATAGCTTTTTGTGGGAACTCGTGCTATTTGTATGCCAATTGCCCACTATGCTCCCGACATTGCTACAATGGCCACGTTCAAAAGGATTTCATTATTGCAGAGTACTTTGGAACATCCTGAGGCCATGAATAGCATTGTATAAATGCAAGTTCTATCTTTTCTACATCACTCTGGAGCAAGCCAGGAACAATGCAGGGGAACAGAACCAATCCTGCACGAATGCAAAATCTTCCCTGAATTGGCATAAGCATTACTTGATACAATCCATTCTTGATCCAGGATTTTAAGGAAAATTACATGTTTCAAAGTAATGATAGTCTGAAAACAATCACAGACAAGGATTGGAGTAAATCTGCAAACAAATACAGCTTGGCTAGAATAAGATGAAGGAGGCAGCTTTTGCTACAACAGAGAGGAGAAAGGGTGGTCTTTTTTAAAAAGTAAGCAGCCGCTCTCAATCCGAGTGACACCATCAGTCCAAAGGGACACGTTCAAGCTCCAAGATACTGGGCTTGGTGAATAGCTACGCTGCAATAGGTTTCCCCCATAACCACTGAGGACTGGCACAAACACAAGCAAATAAAAAGCTATCGCAGTCCTGTTGTGGGTCTCAAGGTTTCAGTCTAATTTGGGCTTGACCAGTTTTGACACATCGGCAGTGTATTTGTTGAATGTTGTGTGAATGGGTGGAACAAGCTGGCATGTTAGAAGGCATGCCTTGTTAAGCTGTGAAGGCAAACCGCCAGACAGACGGTCACACAAATCCTTGTAAGAATAACGGAATAGCAGAGCGGAACGGAGCTCACGCTTCTTGTAAAACTTCCCTCGGCTATTACTAGATGTACTGGGCTTTGACATTGCTTGGCTAACAGCCATCCAGTAGCAGGGACCATCTTCATCTGGATCAGCAACTGGTTGCAGTTCCTGACCCAGAGGGAAAAACCCATATGGACCAGTATGAAACCCGTATGAATCCAGATCAAGATTTACTGGCGTCCCCTAGTTTTGACTTAGTCAGACCTGGATTTGTACTGGAGAGCATCACAATGCCAATCATTCTGTCACTCTGAAATCTAGCACCAGTAGTGTTCATGGGATTTTGGCACAGACTCAGATTACTCCACACTTAAACCCTATTCTGTCTCTCTGCATCATTCATTTGAGTGTTATATCCATCATCTCATTTTTAGAAAGCTCATGTTTTTTTTAGATTAGATTACTTACAGTGTGGAAACAGGCCCTTTGGCCCAACAAGTCCATACCGACCCGCTGAAGCGCACCCACCCAGACCCATTCCCCTACATTTACCCTTGCACCTAACGCTACGGGCAATTTAGCATGGCCAATTCACCTAACCTGCACATTTTTGGATTGTGGGAGGAAACCGGAGCACCCGGAGGAAACCCACACAGACACGGGGAGAACGTGCAAACATGTTCCACATCAACCTCTATACTTTTTCTCTTTAAGATTGTAGTGAGAAACACAAAATAAAAACACATTAGAACCATAGGTTTATTTGTGTTCTTTCATGTTATTACAGGATGAATTGTTGAGGAATCACACATAAGTGACAACTCATGTTTCCATGCATGGAAGGGGAAGGTGTCAAAAGGTATATTTCTTATCTGCAGTGAAAGCTGTCCTTTTGGAGTCTCAGGAAAGAAAACAAACCATCTTTGTAGAAATCCAGTCTTTGTTGTGCCTTGGTGGACTGGTATACCACAGAACACACCAGATGGCCTCCTTCTTTAGAGACCGCAATTTCCCTTCCCACATGGTTAAAGATGCCCTCCAACGCATCTCGTCCACATCCCGCACCTCCGCCCTCAGACCCCACCCCTCCAACAAGGACAGAACACCCCTGGTGCTCACCTTCCACCCTACCAACCTTCGCATAAACCAAATCATCCGCCGACATTTCTGCCACCTCCAAAAAGACCCCACCACCAGGGATATATTTCCCTCCCCACCCCTTTCCGCCTTCTGCAAAGACCATTCCCTCTATAACTACCTGATCAGGTCCACGCCCCCCTACGACCCACCCTCCCATCCTGGCACTTTCCCCTGTCACCGCAGGAACTGTAAAACCTGCGCCCACACCTCCTCCCTCACCTCTATCCAAGGCTCCAAAGGAGCCTTCCACATCCATCAAAGTTTTACTTGCACATCCACTAATATCATTTATTGTATTTGTTGCTCCCGATGTGGTCTCCTCTACATTGGGGAGACTGGATGCCTCCTAGCAGAGCACTTTAGGGAACATCTCTGGGACACCCGCACCAATCAACCACACCGCCCTGTGGCCCAACATTTCAACTCTCCCTCCCACTCTGCTGAGGACATGGAGGTCCTGGGCCTCCTTCACCACCGCTCCCTCACCACCCAATGCCTGGACGAAGAACGCCTCATCTTCCGCCTCGGAACACTTCAACTCCAGGGCATCAATGTGGACTTCAACAGTTTCCTCATTTCCCCTTCCCCCACCTCACTCTAGTTCCAAACTTCCAGCTCAGCACTGTCCCCATGACTTGTCCGGACTTGTCCTACCTGCCTATCTCCTTTTCCACCTATCCACTCCACCTTCTCCTCCCTGACCTATCACCTTCATCCCCTCCCCCACTCACCCATTGTACTCTATGCTACTTTCTCCCCACCCCCACCCTCTAGCTTATCTCTCCACGCTTCAGGCTCACTGCCTTTATTCCTGATGAAGGGCTTTTGCCCGAAACGTCGATTTCGCTGCTCCTTGGATGCTGCCTGAACTGCTGTGCTCTTCCAGCACCACTAATCCAGAATCTGGCTTCCAGCATCTGCAGTCATTGTTTTTACCTGGTATAAATAGATGAAAGTGACGATTGTAGATGCTGGAGATTAGCGTCGAGAGTGTAGTGCAGGAAGAGTACAGCAGGTCAGGAAGCATCAAAAGAGCAGGAGAATCGACGTTTTGGGTAAAAGTCGTTCACCAGGAATTCCTGATGAAGGGCTTTTGCCCGAAAAGTCGATTCTCCTGCTACTTGGGTGCTGCCTGACCTGGTGCAAATAGAATCATACAGCATTGAAACAGAGCCTTCGATCCAACATGTCCACACTGACTTAGTCCCATTTGCCAGCATTTGGCCTATATCCCTCTAAACCTTTCCTATTCATATACCCATCCAGATAACCTTTCAAGTTTTGTAATTTTACCTACCTCCACCACTTCCTCTGGCAGCTCGTTGCATAGACGCACCACCCTCTACTTGAAAAAGTTACCCCATCATGTCCTTTTTAAATCTTTCCCCTCTCACCAAAAACCTACGCCCTCTAGTTTTGGACTCCCCCACCCTAGAATATTTCCTCTCTTTCACTATCATTATTGTTCCTGCAAATGCCTCTGGTTTCTGGAGTGCACTTCATACTGGCCAGAACCTGGCTAAATGATAGAATAAGCCAGGGATCATAACAGAGTCCTATCTACTTGTATGCCAGCTACTGGAATTCATCACATGAATTCTCCTCCTTACAGTCGATAGTCTGGATAATCAGGTTTCAAACTAATAAACGGTTTCATGCATGGTAAATGGATGAATTAACAATATCTAACTTGGCACTAAGACAATATATTTTCCCCTGCACTGCCTGCTTGGTCTTTGAAAAGAAATAAAAACTCAGCTAGCTTAGCGGCTCAACAGGGATCCCAAAATTCACAAAATAGCCTGTCAGATGGATTCTTGTCAGAATTAGTCAGTTTTTATTTAACTACAACCCACCTTGTGACTCAAGGCTGCAAATTTCATTTGCCTCAGGTGCCTATTCTTTAAACTTGAGAATGTGTACTGGCACAGGGTGTTAACCCTTTACATACTGACTCTGGCAGTGTACAGAATACAATGTTCAAAATAAAAATTCATCCTGGGCAAAGATCCATTTTAGCCTGAGGCATGTAAACACAGGTTAGTTTTAAATTAAATTAGTTTACCAATCTATAAAGAACATGATTGTTGTTCTCTCAAACCTTCTATTGCAGCTACGTGTTTCATGGTCAGTGTACATCTAACAATTACTTGGGCAGCACAGTCTCACCATATTATCCACAGCAACAGCAATTGGTCTCACATTCCCAAAGCTCACTCTCATTGAAAAAGTGACACAAATCAAAATGCAGGAAGATAAACTAATTGGCCATATAGGTTTTATCGATTGACTTCTCTTTCCCTCCTGAGGATTTTTTGAATCCTTTAGCCTTGACAATTACAAATTACTTTTTGTACATTGTTTTAAAGATTCATTGGCAATGGACTGGATGGTGCTTCAGTCTGGACAAGCTGCAGGGACCTACAGAGATGGGAAGGCATTAGACTGTAGTGCAATGGAGAAGCATGAACTAGGTCTGCAATCATGAGAGAAAAACAGTTCATTAACATCCACTTTCTACATAATTTTGCACTCAGGACCATTATGCTATTACACAGCTGTTCCTTCAGTGTTGCTGGCATGCACCTACATCAAAAATACTCAATATTGCACTCTCAAGCTTCCTAAACAAATGATATTGGTTACCTGACGATTACTAAGGAAAAAACAATGACTGCAGATGTTGGAAACCTGATTCTGGATCAGAGTGATGCCGGAAAGGCACAGCAGTTCAGGCAGCATCCAAGGAGCAGGAAAATCGACATTTCGGGCAAAAGCCCTTCATCAGGAATCCAGACAGAGTGCCTGAAGGGTGGAGAGATAAATGAGAGGAGGGTGGGGTGGGGAGAAAGTAGCAGAGAGTACAATTGGTGAGTGGGGGTGGGGATGAAGGTGATAGGTCAGGGTGGAGGGTGGGGGAAGGTAGCTAGGAGTACAATGGGTGGATGGGGGTGGGATGAAGATGATAGGTCAGAGAGGAGGGTGGAGTGGATAGGTGGAAAGGAAGATAGGCAGGTAGGGCAAGTCATGGGGACAGTGCTGAGCTGGAAGTTTGGAACTGGGGTGAGGTGGGGGAAGGGGAAATGAAGAAACTGTTGAAGTCCACATTGATGCCCTGTGGTTGAAGTGTTCCGAGGCGGAATATAAGGTGTTCTTCCTCCAGGCGTCGGGTGGTGAGGGAGCGGTGGTGAAGGAGGCCCAGGACCTCTATGTCCTCGGCAGAGTGGGAGGGGGAGTTGAAATGTTGGGCCATGGGGTGGTGTGGTTGATTGGTGCAGGTGTCCCAGAGATGTTCCCTAAAGCGCTCTGCTAGGAGGCGTCCAGTCTCCCCAATGTACAGGAGACTGCATCGGGAGCAACGGATACAATATTGGTGGATGTGCAGGTGAAACTTTGATGGATATGGAAGGCTCCATTAGGGCCTTGGATGGAGGTGAGGGAGGAGGGGTGGGCACAGGTTTTGCAATTCCTGCGGTGACAGGGGAAGGTGCCAGGACGGGAGGGTGGGTTGTTGGGGGACATGGACCTGAACCAGGTAGTAGAGCGCTTTAGGGAACATCTCTGGGACACCCACACCAATCAACCACACCGCCCTGTGGCCCAACATTTCAACTCCCCCTCCCATTCAGCCGAGGACATGGAGGTCCTGGGCCTCCTCCACAGCCACTCCCTCACCACCCGACGCCTGGAGGAAGAACACCTCATCTTCTGCCTCGGAACACTTCAACCCCAGGGCATCAATGTGGACTTCAACAGTTTCCTCATTTCCCCTTCCCCCACCTCACCCCAGTTCCAAACTTCCAGCTCAGCACTGTCCCTATGACTTGTCCTACCTGCCTATCTTCTTTTCCACCTATCCACACCACCGTCCTCCCTGACCTATCACCTTCATCCCACCCCCATCCATCCATTGTACTTTTTGCTACCTTCCCCCACTCTCTTCCCTGACCTATCACCTCCATCCCCACCCCCATTCACCAATTGTACTCTCTGCTACTTTCTCCCCACCCCCACCCTCCTCTCATTTATCTCTCCACCCTTCAGGCACTCTGCCTGTATTCCTGGTGAAGGGCTTTTGCCAGAAACGTCGATTTTCCTGCTCCTCGGATGCTGCCTGAACTGTTGTGCTTTTCCGGCACCACTCCAATCCAGTACCTGACGATAAGGCCAAGAGATTTGGTGTGGCACAATGTTAATAACACAGATCCACTTCATTACCACGTGTGCGACATCCTTATAAATCACATTGCTAAGAAATACTATTCAGTTCATAGACGGTTGAAACAGCGGTTTACACGTATTTGCATTGTTTTACGGTCAAGAACAGGTCACTCAGCCCAACTAGTCTGACCAGATGCTTATGGTCCACATGAACTTTGTCCCACATTCCTTCAGCTATCCCTAGCTGCATCAACTTCTATTCATTTCACTCATCTGCTTAACCTCCTTTCCCTTAAATGTCCCTCTGCTCTGGAATGCATATTTGCAAATGTTGATGTATGTTTTCACTTTGGCCACATGTGCATAAAACTACGGAGATGTAAACATTTTCTGGCCAAGGATTCCAAGTTGGCAAACTATGCAGTTCTAATGTGTTTGAGCTATTGTGCATTTATCTCAAGCCATGAAGCGGTAGGTTCAAGTCCCACCTACCCTGGACTTGTGTTATGATCTTACGTTGATTTTATCAAAAAAAAATTCCGACCTGTTCAATAAGATAATATGGTGGCTCAGTTGTGGCTGGCACAGTGACAAAGTGGTTAGTACTGCTGCCTCTCAGTACATTTATATAAATAGTTTGGATGTGAGCATAAGAGGTATAGTGAATAGGTTTGCAGATGGCACCAGAATTGGAGGTATAGTGGACAGCAAAGAAGGTTATCTCAGATTACATCGGGATCTTGACCAGATGGGCCAATGGGCTGAGAAGTAGCAGATAGAGTTTAATTCAGATAAGTGTGAGGTGCTGCATTTTGGGAAAGCAAATCTTAGCAGGACTTATACACTTAATGGTAAGGTCCTAGAGAGTGTTGCTGCACAAAGAGACCTTGGAATGCAAGTTCATAACTCCTTGAAAGTGGAGTCACAGGTAGATAGGATAGTGAAGAAGGTGTTTGGTATGCTTTCTTTATTGGTCAGTGTATTGAGTATAGGTTGGGAGGTCATGTTACGGCTGTACAGGACATTGGTTAGGCCACTGTTGGAATATTGCATACAACTCTAGTCTCCTTCCTATCAGAAAGATGTTGTGAAACTTGAAAGGGTTCAGAAAATATTTACAAGGATGTTGCCAGGGTTGGGGAATTTGAGCTATAGGGAGAGGCTGAACAGGCTGGAGCTGTTTTCCTTGGAGCGTCGGAGGCAAAGGGGGAACCTATAGAGATTTACAAAATTATGAGGGGCATGGATAGGATAAATAGGCAAAGTCTTTTCCCTGGGTTGGGGGAGTCCAGAACGAGAGGGCATAGGTTTAGGGTGAGAGGGGCAAGATATAAAAGAGACCTAAGGGGCAACTTTTTCATGCAGAGGGTGGTATGTGTATGGAATGAGCTGCCAGAGGAAGTGGTGAATGCTGACACAATTGCAATATTTAAGAGGCATTTGGATGGGTATATGAATAGGAAGGGTTTGGAGGGATATGGGTTGGGTGCTGGCAGGTGGGACTAGATTGGGTTGGGATATCTGGTCGGCATGGACAGGTTGGACCGAAAGGTCAATTTCCGTGCTGTACATTTCTATGACTCTGTGAGTCTATGACTAGGGACCTGTGTTCGATTCCAGCCTTGGATGAGTATTTGTGCAGAGTTTGCACATTCTCCCACATCTGTGTGGGCTTCCTTCGGATGCTCCGGTTTCCTCCCACGGTTCACAGATGTGCAGATTCGGTGGATTGGCCATGCTAAATTGCCCATAGTGTTTAAGGATGTGGAGATTGGATGGAATAAGCAACAGAAATGCAGGGTTATAGGAATAGCATAGAGAGTGGGTCTTGAAGGGGGGTCGTTGTGGACTTAATGGTCTGAATATCCTATTTCCATTCAGAGAGATTTTACAAACTGCACTGAGGTAAGTGTCCAGGTCATCGGATCTTTGATGGAAGATTAGACAGACTATAATCACCCTGTTCATGTTCAGATTGAGAAGATTTTAAGTTGACCTGAGAGCACTGAGGGGTCCTCATCTGA
The DNA here is from genome assembly GCF_047496795.1 of Chiloscyllium punctatum. Lineage (NCBI taxonomy): Eukaryota > Metazoa > Chordata > Chondrichthyes > Orectolobiformes > Hemiscylliidae > Chiloscyllium > Chiloscyllium punctatum. The sequence continues at coordinate 23,908,361 of NC_092749.1, read as the reverse complement.
AGATCTCATCAGAACACACCACCCCTAACAGTGTAGCACTCACCCAATGCTACACTGAAAGATTGTTAATCTGTGATAGGACTCAAATTCTGCAGTGCCATATGTGAACACCTTCACTCTCACTGTCCCAATAACATTACCTACTGAACAATCTGAGCTATCCACATGAAGCTACTTGGATGCTGCCTGAATTGCTGTGCTCTTCCAGCACCACCAATCCAGAATCTGGTTTCCAGCATCTGCAGTCATTGTTTTTACCACATGCCATATCAGGTTTACCCACTCCCTCAGAATGAGACTGCCAATTCACAATTAAATGATGGGTTCTCCTTAGGTCCTAGAGCCGCTGCAAGCAATTGGGTTTGTCCACATTTATTTCTAAATTGTAAATAAGGCCATTAAAACCCCTTGCAAAAAGTTTCATTCTCCACCCGCCTCCCGAACTGACTGATTTCAGGCTGCCGCTTTCTCCTTACAGAGAAGACAAGTTAGCCGAGTTCTGCATTCTCAAAACGTTCACGTGCCTTTCTTTCCTTCTATTGTACTTTTCTAGCAGTTTCTGGTTTCAGTTCAGATTGTCTTCAGAAGTCAGCCATGTTTCAATTTGTTAAACCAGTGATGCATATTTTCAAAATCAGCAAACAATGAAGTTATGGCTTTTTCAAAACAAAGAAACTCTTGGATCATCATCCTTTTGTTATTGCTGCAGCTACAGATTTAATATTTAATAAACATTTTATATCTCTCCATGCAGCCTACTTGAATTTCATTTGAAGGTTTACAGCAGCCAGGTTAAGGTAAACAGCCATTAAAATGATTAATGCCCACTTTCTCAGAGAGAGAGAGACATTAGAAAGGATACTTTGCTAAAAGAAGAAAGAAAAATTAAAGGAGAGTTCACATTCAATACGAAGAAAGAGGATGAAATAAAAGGCAGAAAGAGCTAATGTTCTTGGATGTGGCATTAAACAAAGAGCTTAACGAGGAGCTCTCGTGTACATCAAAAATCCCATGGGACTCTATTGAAGGATAAGAGAATACTCCCTGATGGCCTGGTCAATATTTATTCCTCAAATAACTTCACGAAAGAGTCATTATCTGGTCATTCATTTCAGTGCCGTCTGTAGAAACTTGTAAAGAAAGAGGAAAAAAAACCCTGCATTTATGTAGCATCTTTGAATTTAAATGAAACCAGCCCATTGGTGACTCAAAATGCTTCACAACCAATGGAGTGTGTTTTAGTTGTAGTCACTGTTGCAATGTAGAAAGCACTGAAGTTAATTTGCATTAACTCAAAAACAGCCTGTGAACAGAACAGCTGATTTTTGTGATGTTAACTGCCCAATAAATATTGTCAAGATACTGGGAATATCTACACTGCTTTTCTTTGGAATGTTGCCATGGGATCTTCTACCATTCACCAACTCAATGGGGCCTCAGTTAAACATCTTAGCCAAAAGACACATGGGCGGCACAGTGGCTAAGTGGTTAGTACTGCTGCCTCACAGCGCCAGAGACCCGGGTTCAATTCCCGCCTCAGGCGACTGACTGTGTGGAGTTTGCACATTCTCTCCGTGTCTGCGTGGGTTTCCTCTGGGTGCTCTGGTTTCCTCCCACAATCCAAAAATGTGCAAGTCAGGTGAATGCTAAATTGCCTGTAGTGTTAGGTGCAGGGGTAAATGTAGGCCAATGGGTCTGGGTGGGTTGCGCTTTGGCAGGTCAGTGTGGACTTGTTGGGCCAAAGGGCCTGTTTCCACACTGTAAGTAATCTAATTTCTAGACAACACTCCCAGCATTCCCTCAACACTGCACTGGAGTGCAAGCCTAGAGTGTTTACTACAGCCCTCAAGTGGGACTTGAATCCAGAATCCCTTCAGTGAGGAAGCAGGCCATTCAGCCCATTGAATCAACACAGATCCTCCAAGGAACATCCCACCCAGACTCAACACCCCTAGCCTATCCCTGTAACTCAGCATTTCCCATGGCAAATCTACCTAACCTGCGCATCCCTGGACACTATGGGCAATGTAACATGTCCAATCCACCTTACATGCACATCTTTGGACTGTGGGAGGAAACCAGAGCACCTGGACGAAACCCACACAGACACATGGAGAACATGCAAACTCCACACAGACAGTCACCTAAGGCTGGAATCAAACCCTGGTGCTGTGAGGCAACAACACTAACCACTGAGCCACCGTGCTGCCATCTTGTGAATCAAGAGTGGTGAGCTACCAACCAGAACCCGTTGGTACACTCTGCATATTAATACCTATTTTTCTTATATGATGCCAAGAAGTGCCCAGTAATTGCCAATCCAGAAGCCTGGGTTGATTGATGTACGCAGCTTGCCAATCTTATACGGATAAAGCCTGAGGCCCAATTCCTGCAGTCCCCATAGTGCCGTCCTGATGAGAAGGCTATTTTCCTGCACGTCCCATTTTCCACCATCCACCCACCCAAAAATCTGGTGAACTCCAAAGGCATCAGCAGTTCTGTACCTAATACCTATTGATACTTCCACAAGTCAAGTCTCTGAAATGTAATTCTGATTTATTTCCTGAATTGTGGCCGCCCCTGAGGGCAGCAACATACTGCAGCATCATGTAAAGAAAGCAACTCAATGCAGAGTGAGATGGTGATACCCAGTTAGATGTCCCATGTGTTTTCCAGAACTTTTCATAAATATTAAAGGAATCAAAGTGTCATAAACAACACTGAAGGTGTGCTGAACTGAACCGCATTCAACACTTGGCAGTGATTAGCTGGTAATAATTATGAATCAGTACAAATTACTCCATGAATCCAGGTTATGAGAACTGAACAATTTAGAAAGGAGATTTGAGGCCAGGGCTTCATTGGTATTTGAGACCATCACAGGGTTTGTTTTTACCTGATTACGACTGCACGGCATGTTTTAATAGCTTGGTTTTATTCAAATTCACATCAGTTTTATTTTGGGCTGCAGTTATCTGTCAGTCTCAAAATGACTGTTAGCCTGTTGAAGTTGTTGATGGTCACACTGAATGTGTTACTAATCAGCATAACAATCCTGCAAGGATTGCACTGTTGATAAGGTTACATCATGACTGATGACAAGTGGAGAGAATAATTACCTGCAGCTCCTGCAATGCACAAACAGGATGAAGTTAACAGAGTCTTAACTGTGTGACAACAGTCTGACATCTTGCTTGTATTATCAATGCAAAATGCAAAGCTAACCCTTGTTCCAGCATACATAAGCAGTAAAGCTAAAGAAATAGGTGCTGCTTGGTTTTCTTGGGTTTTTTTTCTGAAAAACAGAAATTATACAACATAAGCACAATCACACAAGTCCCAATTGCACAAGACGATCATTAGCACACCCTGACTTAGCATAAATTGTTCATTTACAGCAGAGTTCTGTTGCATGACAAAAAAATGCAAACACATCTTTCTTTTATTAATGTGCTATTTTTAGGAGACAACTTCAAATAAAGTTAATGGGTTGGAAATTGAACTCATCAGTGTTAGTGTTTTGGGCGCTATTAGTGCCCTGTCATGAGTGCATCTCCAAAATAGAATCTGCAGCCTCACACAACACACCTCTGGAGTGAATAGTGCTGGACACTAGTTTGGTAAAGGGTTAGCATGGGAGCAGTGAATGGACACTGGAAGGGTGCAGAAGCAGGTGGATCAATCTGCTAGAAACTCAGTGCTTCAGCTGTTGCCCTGACTTAGCCTCACCCAGCTGACAATATGCTCCACATTAAGAAGGACCCACATCCATCACTGCTATTTAAAGGGATAATGAACCATTTACAGGATTGGTGCTTTTGATTTCCTGGGGCTGTTGCTCTCATTCTACAAATGTGGAGTGCTTTCAGTCATTGTTTAAAATGGTCTTGCATCCCCAAACCACACCCATCAGTTACTTCTTTCCTTACCACCACCGAAAACATTCTCTATGAGAACAAAAGGAAGCCACTGAACCTATCAGTCCTGTCCTGCCATTCAATTAGATCATGATTGATCTTCTGACTAAATGGTCACTTTCCTGCACAATCTCTATATCCCTCGATGTCATTAGCTTCCAGAAGTGTATAGATTTCTGAATTCAACCTTCTCAATGGTTGCACTTCTACATCTCTCTCAGTTGGAGCATTCCCAAACCTCACTGTCCTCTGAGTGAAGAAGTTATACCCCAGCCCAATCTAAAGTGGTTTGTCACTTGTCCTGAGATTATGTCCCTGGTTCAAGAGTCACCGGTCAGTGAAAATATTTTATCTCCATTGACCCTGTAAGAATTGGTTAAGTTTTAATCAGATCATTCCTCATTCTTTGAAACTCTAGGAAATATAGACAGTCATAGAATCCCTACAGTGCGGAAAGAGGCCATTCGGCCCTTGGAGTCTGCACCCAACCCTCTGAAGAGCATCCCAAAGACCCAGCCCCATACCCTATCCCCATAACCTTGCATAGCTAATCTACCTAGCCTGCATATCCTCACACACTACAGGGCAATTTAGTATGGCTGATCCACCTAACCTGCACATCTTTGAACATAGTCTTCTCAAATCCTCCTCATAGACAATCTTGCCATCCCTCAAGGATTAATCTGGTGAACCTCCATTGCACACCCTCCAGGACAAGTATATGCTTCTCTTGAAATGGACACTAAAACTGTACAAAATACTCCAGGTGAAACCAAAAGAGAAAATGCTGGAAAATCTCAGCAGGTCTGGCAGCATCTGTAAGGAGAGAAAAGAGCTGACGTTTCGAGTCTAACAGACCCTTTGTCCCAGGTGAAATTGGATCCAGGTGCTATACAAATGCAGCATGACATCATTACTCTTGACTTCAAATCCCTTTGAACTGAAGATCACTACTGTCTTTGCTGGGGGGATGGGAAAGAAAAACAGAGGTAGGGCAGCTGAGTTAATAAAAAATTATATCAATGCAGTAGTGAGAAATGATTTGAACTCAAAGGATGAAAATGTTTTTCAGAATATCATTTTTAAAAATTCTTTCCTGACCTTCCAAACTATCAAATACCTTTAAACATTCAGGTCCCAGCTGTAATCACGTTAACCCTGTCTCTCTATAATGGCTATATTTCTTTATTTCTATTGTGTTATTAATTCATCCAGCCATTTACAAATATTTGACATGCTCAGACAAAGACCCTTAATTCTATATATTTTAACCACACCCCAACCACTGCCTCCTCTGATCTTTGTTGTTGCTCTCTCCTGCTTGTACTCTCTGTCCCTTCCTGCCACTCTCCAGTTCCCTTTACCTTTATCGCTACTCTGCAGTATTGCGTTATCTTTTCACTTTAACTTTCCAAATCTCCTCTGACATGAACTCTCCCCTTCACTACCGTATTTAGTTTAAAAGATTCTCTACAGTCCTAGTTGTACAATTCACCAGGACACTGAGCCCAGGGTAGTTCAGGTAAAGGTCATCTCAATGATGGAGTTCCCACTTTCCCCAGAATTGGTGCCAGCTCCCCATGAATTGAAACCCACTTTTCCTGCACTAATCCCTCAGGCCTACATTCAACTCCATAATCTGATGTACCCTATGGTATTACCTTGTGGCTCAGGTAATAATCCAAAGATTGTTACCTTTGTGTTGCTACTTTTTAACTTATTCCCAAGATGCACATAGTCTCTCAGGAGAAACTCTTTCTAACTCCTAACTGTAACGTTAGTATCCACACCAACCACAATAATTGGATCATCCCCTTCCCACTCCATGTTCCTCTGCAGCCTGAAGGCGATGTCTTTAACCTGACATTGTCAGGCAATTGACCAGAGACATGAGTTTAAAGTGAGGAGTAATTGGTTTGGAGAAGATCTGAGAAAGAAATGTTTTTACCCAGAGGGTGATAGAGAAATGAAAAGTGCCGCCGAAGAGGGTGATGGAGGCAGATAGTCCCACATTATTTAAGAAGCATCGGGATGAACACTTCAAATGCCAGGGTATAGCAGGCTATGGACCAACTGCAGGGAAATAGGATCAGTGTAGTTGAGTGTTTGTTGGTCAGCTTAGACACGATGGGTTGAAAGGCCTGTTTCTATGCTGTATGACTCTATGATTTCTATAATTCAGCTTTGCAGACTCTTGGCTGCTAGAGAACATTGTCAGGATTAGAGTGGTGCTGGAAAAGCACAGCAGGTCAGGATGAAGGACTTTTGCCCGACGGTGGTAATTTTCCTGCTCCTGGGATGCTGCCTGACCTGCTGTACTTTTCCAGCACCACTCTAATTCTGATTCTGATCTCCAGCATCTGCAGTCTTCACTTTTGCCCTGCTAGAGAACAATATCCAACAATATCTAACCCACACACTATACAGTCCCACAGTGCCATGGCTTTCTGGCACAACATGCAAACTCTGCCCGACCTCAGAGCAGAAATTACACTCCCTTAGCTTGCTGCTGATGTGACCATAGATAGTGAGTGCTGGAAATCAGAACTGTTTGTGTCCCTGCAGTACTCACTGAGCAGGTGTGAAGATTTGTGATGTGCTCCATGTTAGACAGCCTCACTCCATAACGTCACAACCCTGGCCACCAGCTACCTGGTGAGTAACATGAAGAGCAGACACGGAGGTAGGAGGGGGAAGATTTGGAAGAAGATGAGAGGAGACAACGTACACATTCAGTCAAGCTTCCCAATATTCCATGTAGTGTATCATGCACACTCAACAGCTTGAAGATAAAGACAGGGGTTTGCGATCTGTGGGTCACAAACTCAGAGGCAGCAAATGGCAGGAAGACTCTGACAGAGACATGGTTTGTACTTCCCAAGAGATTCATCAATGGGACATTGCTTCATTGCCTTGATCGACCGATCTTACAACTCCCTGCTTCAGACTGAGTTTCGTGCTCTGACTGGCTAATCAGAGACTGCCGAGGGTGTATACAAGATGGAGAAGGTACCTTGAGTTCATGCAGTCCCAGCATGCAAGCAAGCATAGCCCCAGGATCAGTGTGGAGGGCTGTTGCATGTGAGCTCATGACTCTTAGCTCTGAGCTCCCATCAGAATCTTCAAAACTGTTGCAAATGGAACCATTTACTGTCCCCCTGGCTCCCTCCTTTAACCCCCACACTCTCACGCTGGGGAATCTCCAAGCATTCAAACATCGGTAAACACGGGTGGAAAGCATTTAGTGTTGAGATAAAACAGTCACTTCATCCGCTACCATCCATCCTTTTAATCCTTTAGTAGATTTAGACACCACCGATTGGTTGTCCCAATATCAGTGCTCAGGATTGAAATGATTAAAATGAGCAGGCAGCACCAGGTTGGCAGGAAATGCTGGATTCTCTCATATCGTCTTCGTGACCTGTCAAACTCAGCCGCCCAATATCTCAACAGGAGGATTAAGCAGCTCAAACCAAATTCTAAGCCTGTAACTAAAAGTGGTGGACCTTGCTGATGGGGGTGGGCTGCTTCAAGTCTCAATTTGCAGAGGGAACGGAACTTGAGAAAAGGCTTTGAAGAGCTAATCTGCTCGTGTGACCTTTATGAATAGAAGTCTCCAGGCCTGTTTGATTATTTCATTACCTATGTGGGTTGTCCTTAATATAAGTCATTTTTGCCAGCTTTATTTTTGTGATTTATCACAGTGGACCTTGTCAGTGCTGAGGAATCAATGTTTTCTCAGATTAAGCTTTGCTTTCAAAGGCAGGTCACCAGCCCAACTTCCAAGAGAGAGTCCTCCAATATCTGCTTTTTGAACTTTTCTTTTCATTTCCTGGTACTTTTCATCCTTTCCTCTGAATGTGAGTGATATTTGCTGCTGCACTCCAGGCAATTTGTGTCAGGCAACCTGTGCTCTGTGGGGATTGGAATGTTACCTGCTTAAGCTCACTTCAAACTGCCCTGTTCTGAAAAAAAGCTATTCTGCCCATCAGTTTGAGAGCTGGATTCAATCTGAGATCCTCCAGATGACTGAGCAGTATATTGACCCACTCCCATACCCATTCTTCTGAGACATTGTGTCTCTCATACTTAACACAGAAGACTTCGTCTAAGGCCTCACCTAACAGTAAGGCCACATTAAGTCACTATTTATGGGAGAGGCGCGTGGTGTAGCTAGAGGCCAGCCAATAAGAAGGAGGGAAAGACCAGGTGACCAGGAGACAAGCACCAAGAAAAGACTCTCATAGTGTAGCAGCTCCAGGTTTGTGGAATTGGAATGGGCAATTGGAGATTGCGCTTGTCTATTAGTGAGGCGGAGCCTGGGTAATTGAGGGACACAATTGCCTAATGGAACCTGAAGCAGAACGTTCGCTCTGCCTGGCCTTTCTTGACTTCCAACAGCCCAGACAACACTTATGATGCCTTTCTGATCCCCTAGGAATCACACATGCTGAGGTGCATTTGTTAATCAGGCCCCAGCTCATCCATCAGCAGAACCAACTGTGTTAATGAGGAGAATCAGTGGGAAGTGGAGACTCTATACTGACTGCTCTATCATTCCTTCTTGTTGATAGGGGAGATCGAAAATTCCTTTACTCCCATCAATTTGAAAACTTAATGAAGTAAAATACAACATATATTCATAAAATATGTAAATATTCCAGTTGTAAAGGAGAAAATTGATTTTGTTGACCTGTCTCACTATCACTGTGGATAGGAAACATAAGTGGGCTGTAACTGTGCATTATCAGCCATTACCAGTCTAGTCTCACTCCATTAATGGTGTGTAGTTTAGTAACTGGGGGGAAAGTGAAGTGATAAGTGATTTCTTGCCACCCATGTGGGTGTGAAGGCCTTGAGTGACACTGGCTTCTACAAGCTTAAAAGAAACAGAGCAAAAAAATGTCCTGACTGATTTGAGATCAGCATATACTGTCTTATGTGTGTGGCTTCCCACAGAAAAACATCACAAATTTAAGAAACTATCCTTTTTTTAAATTTTTGACTTGATTTACTATTGTCTCACGTACCGCGATACAGTGAAAGGTATTGTTTTGCGTGCTAACCAGACAAATCATACCATACATAAGTACATCATAGGACAGAATCCAGAATATAGTGTTATAGCTACAGAGAAAGTGCAGAGGAAGATTCACTTGAATATATGAGAGTTCCCTTCATGAGTCTGATAATATCAGGGAAGAAACTATCCTTGAATCTGTTGGTACGTATTTTCAAACTTTTCTATCTTCTGCATGACAGAAGAGGGTGGAAGAGGGTATCATCAGGCTGGGAGGGATCTTCGGTTATGTTTGGTTTAGCTCTAGGCTAATTTGGACCAGAAGGCTCCATGGTTCATCTCTCATCCGCACCAGCTCAGGTGATCAAATTGAAACGTTCTCCGGGCTGGTTCAGAACTCCTGGGTTTGGCAAGCGGGAGAATCACCCAGAGTTTCTGCCACAGATCATCAATGACTTCTGCTGTAAACAAATCCCATTTTGTTTCTTTATTCTTTCATGAGATCAGGGCGTCAGTGTAATGGATTAGTGGTGCTGGAAGAGCACAGCAGTTCAGGCAGCATCCAACGAGCAGCGAAATCGACGTTTCGGGCAAAAGCCCTGGCTTTTGCCTGAAGCGTCGATTTCGCTGCTCGTTGGATGCTGCCTGAACTGCTGTGCTCTTCCAGCACCACTAATCCAGTATTTGGTTTTCAGCATCTGCAGTCATTGTTTTTACCGTGTCAGTGTAATGGTCAACATATATAGCTCATCAACAATTGCCTTTTAGTTGACTGACATTTTAAGGTTCAGAGGATAGTTAAAACTGAACCATGTTGCTATGGGTCTGGAGTTTCGTGTAAGCCAGACTGGGTAAGCACTTAGGAGGGTATTAGTGAATCAGATGGGATTTTACCACAATCAGTGATAGTTGTCATGGTCAGTCACCGGGACTGGGATAGGGTTTCTAATTTCAGATGTAGTCATTGAATTTAAATTCCACTAGCTGCCCCTGGTGGGATTTGAACTCATCTCCCTGGCATATTAGCCAGGTTTCTGAATTAAGAAGGCAAAGTTTCTTATTACTGCGAGATGAATGGTGGTGGTTTAACCTGAGGGTCACCACGCCTCAGGCAGGGGGGAGAGGTTGGGAAGTAGAGTCCTTCATGGTAACCTCAGCCAGTGGGGGATTTGAGCACATGCTGTTTCTGTCTCTAGTTTTGAGGTCGAGATGGTGCTGCCTTTGTGACTGCTGCTGTTTGGTTTTCGCTTAGTTGTTTGTAAACTGACTGGCTTCTCCCTGGTTTTTGGGATAATAGAATTAATAATATTAGTTATCCATGGTCACATACAGTTGCGTGACCCCCCTGATCAGTTCCTCACCTTAAATGAAGTTTGAGGCCGCGCAATGGGGAGTGGATGGTGGCCATTCACACCATATGTATGATCTACCTGGTTTCTCTTTATCAACTTTGAAGCTCAGAGACTCTATCGATCTTAAACTCCATGGATTTTGAGGGTTGGGTAAGTCCACAATTGAAAGGAGATAAGAATTCCACATAAGGTTTTGCTTTAGCATGTCCATTCCATAGAGACACTCCTCCTATGGGCCTACAATCACAAACTTTCCAGAAATCTGAGGCAAATCTGAGTCAATTGGAAAGGTCATCTGACTATCAGCAGCCATCTTAGTTGCCTTTTAATGCCAATTCTTAAAAGTAAGGGCAGTTCTGAAAGATTCTATACTGAATACAGTCCCTGTTGATAGATATAAATGCGATATGCCTTTACTGAATATAACTGTGGTCTTTTAACAATGGTGGTTGGCAAAGTGCAGGGAGGGCGCAAGATATCCCCAAATCTCTCCTTCAATGTAAATGGGAGTTGGAAAACTTGGCTAACCACACGTGCGTTAATAGGTGGTTTGTTTTGGCAGAATTGAGAAGATCGAGAATGGCATACAAATGGAGTGGAACAGTCACAGACCATGTATATCCACGGTGGTCCATTTAGGTTTGACACAGAGGCAACTCAGCTGTTAAAGATGTTTCCAACTTGAAGGTATTTAATACTGACACCAGGGGATAGTTGACCTGTAGTGGACTGTCAGGTAGATTGCAATTAGGTGGCAGTGAGTGGGCAAGGAGTCAATGTTCATGATCCCAGCCTCTGTTCACATTCTGTACTTTGCTACTGAATTTTAAATAAGCTGTTTTCTTTGTTCAGGATGGGGTACATTTTTATTCTGTATTTATGGAAGTGGATGCTTCAGAGAACTCTTCAGTCAATATTGAGCAGAAATCTTAACAGATGACAAGTGAGATGGCAGAGTCAATAGCACTCAATAAGAACAGAGGAACCTAGATTCAGTGGTGACAGAATTGTCCAAGAGCAGATCAAACTGCAAAATAAATAAAATGTCTAATAATCTATGGACAAAGCTACTATCACAGACAGGAAGGCAAAATGTTAGTTTATACAACTTCACCCACTTACAATACCTCTGTCTGGGAGGAAAGCATTTTACTGTTTTAAAACATGGAAATCCAATTTATCCTCACCTTACCACACCACATCTAAGAAAGAATGATTATTTATTTCCAATTATACAGTCTTTTTAAAACTCGCACTAGTGACTCTATTCTTTCCATTAAAATGGAAAGAAGCCAGTAATAAAACCTCCAAAAAAAATCTCCACGACCTCAAAGTCTTTGGTCCGACATTTCTGGCATTTATTAATGTCAAGGAAAACTCTCCCAAAATAATTTTCCATCCATCAATGCAGAGAGAAGAATAGAACTCTCCACATCCATTACCATTTCTTGGCAAGAAGTTCAGGCTGCCTTTCTGAAAAATTGCACTCTATTCATCTATTAAATTCAATTCGATTAGAACCACCCAGCCACTGCTGTGAAGGTGCACAGTTGGAACAAGGCTAGATTTTGTTTTGTTGGACAGGTTCCTTGAGGTAGATTGGCTTGTAAGTCCCATTGCTGTGAATCTGAGGCAAATGCAAATCAGCGTAAAAGGAGTCTGGGTCCACAAATACTCTATAGCTCCGGAAGCAGAGTTATAGAGTCACAGATAAAGGCCATTCAGCTCATCAAGTCTGACCCACTCAAAATTAATCATCTAACTGTTCTAATCCCATTTTTCAGCTTTTGATCTATAGCCTTGTATGCCTTGACACTCTTGAATATTCTTAAGGTAGATGTAGATAGGTTCTTGATAAACAAGGGGTAGAAAGATTATTCTAGGGTAAGTAGCATTCAACACTCCCCCGAATTTGTTTCTCGGTGCACCGACCTCCAAGGTCCATCCCTGGCATTAACTTCCAAAACCGGAGATGAATTAATCGTCAGGATAATTGGCATGCTCTGAACCTCAGAGTGACTGAGCAGGTCCATAGCTTAGAGGAAATGTTGTTGTGACTGGGGAATGAGCAAATGAGCCGTGACCTTATTGAATGACAGAGCAGGTTCAAGGGGATGAATGGTCTAGTCCAACTTCTAATCCATGTTATCATTTGCACACTTTTAGGCCTTTTATTGGCCCATTGAACTGGGGAGGAATTTCTTCATCCAGAGAGTGGTGAGTTTGTGGAATTTACTACAGAAAGTGATCGAAACCAAAACATGGCATGGTTTCAAGAAAGAGTTGGATATAGTCACTTGGGGCTAAAGAGATCAAAGGTTATGGGGGGAAGCAAGAACAAGTTATTGAATTGGACGATCAACCATGATCATAATGAATGGTGCAGCAGACTGAAATGTCCAAATGGACGATTCTTGCTCCTAAGTTCTATGTTTCTATTACTTTCTTTATCCAATTCACCTCCTTGCATTTTCTTGCCATGGTCTCACCCAGTGGAATATCAACAGGCAGAGATCTATCACTCCAGTGCAGGTCCAACACATGGATTGCAATAGTATTGGATGGAGATAGCTCAGTATCACCTCAGTCACATCGTACTGTTCACACCCTCTTGACCTGAGATTTGATGGGCAGGATTTTTCAGCCAGTGGAGATTCTTGCATCGCAAACTGAAGAGTGGGCAGGGTGCCCATCCTTGCCGATACAGGTTGTCCCACAGTCATTCAATGGTCAGTGAGGTATTAATTGGTAAAGGCTGAGATTCACAGGCCAAGCCAGAGACCAAATTCCCCTAATCCGATTGGCAGGCAGCTGTGCAGTCCCAGCAGCGCCAGGTGTAAACAGTGGCCGCTGTTGGAACTACAGCCAGCCCCAACGCAGAGGAGGTGGTGGTAGCCAGAACTGAGATAATTCCAGGATATTGGCTGACAGGTCACATTGATGAATTGTGGAATGCTGCGATTGAGAGGCGAGTGACAGTGAGTTAAGGATGATAGTGGGTGATGCCTCCAAATAGGCACAAGGGGCCTACAGAGGAGATTTCCCACCTACCACCCACACTAGTGCACAATGTTACAGCTACTGGCCTACCTATTTGGTGGGGCCTCCCCTGTTTGCAGATAAGTTAGTAATGGAGTGGAATAAGAGGTCTCAGAGGATCAAGGACAGATGTACCTGATGCCTCCAACTATCCCCATAAAGGAGGTTGTATAGTTCATAAGAATTCAGAAGCAGGAGTAGGCCATTCAGCCCCTCAAGCCTGCTGTTCACTCAATATGGCCATGGCTGAGCTCATCTCAGCCTCAACTCCACTTTCCTGCCAGCTCTCCAGAACCCTTCAACCTGTTACTGATTAAAAATCTTGACTACCTCCTCCTTAAATTTATTCAATGACTTGGTGTCCACCGTACTCTGGGGTAGTGAATCCCACAGATTCCTGATCCTTTCTGAAAAGTAATTTCTCCTCATTTCTGTTTTACATCTGCCACCCTGATCCCAAATCTGTGACCTCCAATTCTAGATCGCCCCACCCTGCTCTACATCTACTCGGTCAATCTCCTTTAGAACCTCAATTAGACCTCCTCGTATTCTTCTAAACTCAAGTGAGTCTAGGTCTAAATTGTTCAATTTCTCCTTATAAGACAAGACTGTCACTTCTGGTATTAATCCAATAAAACTTCTGCTTCCAAAGCAATTACATCCTTCCTCAAATAAGGGGACCAATACCCTTATTAAGCAGTACCCCAGATATGGTCTCACAGAAGCCTTGTTCGATTGCAACAACACTTCCCTCCTTTAAAATTCCATTCCTTTAGCAATTGATGCCAAAGTTTCATTTGCATCCAGCTCATTTGGCTGGACAGCCGGCTTGTGCTACAGACTGTCAACAATATCATGGGTTCAATTCCCACATGAGCTAAGGTCTCCCACCTTCCCAACTTTGCCCCTAATCTGAGGTATGGCGACCCTCAGGTCACGTCCACATGCAGTTATCTCTGTAATGAGAGAGCAGTCTATGGAACTAAGGTGACTTTCAGTTCACCCAGTATGGTCGAACAGGCCATTTGTTAGCCTAACTCACGACCTTCAAACCCCCGGCAACACAGTTCTGCCCAAAGCAATGAAAACTCAGAAATGTGATGAGCTTTTTTATGAGGCAAAGTCCATGAACAGCACTGAAAAAAAAATAATAATCTGTTTGATGAGGCCCAATAATGGATCGAGGTATGAGCAGAATTCATCTGTTTGTCTTCAAAATATACTGATGGGGTATTTTATGTTCACTTGAGAGGGAAGACAAGTCCACAATTTAACATCGCAGGCAAAACTCTGAGAGTGTGGCACTCCCTCCATACCACACTGGCCGACACTGGTATTTTTACAATTATGTCTGCAGACCTGATGCACAAACCCATTAATTTCTGACTCAAAGGCAAAGGCACTGAGCCAAAGCTGCCATTCAAATCTTTTCCAAACGAAAACTTGTAAATAGAGACAGAACTATGTAACTGAGTATTTGACTCAGAGGTTTATTTATGCAAATTATATTTCCATTTATACAATTTGTCACTCAGCCAACTTTTTAAAGAATCATGTTCCATTTAAAATGTCATTAGCCGAACACATTTTATTAAGGAATCTTTTTTTCCCCTTAATTTATTAAGGAATTGCCATGGGGAACACATTACAGAGCTCAGTCCATCAGTTCATTTAACACACATTAAGATGAAACAGCACTCAATAAATCTACCAATAAAATGTTGCAATGAACAAAAATGAGCAGTTTCAGGCAGATATGGTTGTCTAGGAAAACAAAAATCGGTAACCTTGCACTTGGAGTACTTTTTAATAATGAATTGCGATTGAACAATCACACATGGCAAGTTATGTCCCTCATAGGCTTTCTCACTTAGTCAATGGAATCAATTTTCCAGTAAAGAATGTCATTTAGTTCTCAACTGGTGTTACTTACACTGGAGAAAAAACAGCAGCTGATGTAGAATTAGTCTTTTGCAGTGCATAATCAAACTGCTCAACTCACCTGAGTTATACCCTCAGGAGCTTTCTCTTCTTATTTGCTGTCTGCCTCTTAGTAAATCCTTCTTTACTTTAATTGCCCCTTGCACCATCACTCAGCTTGCTGTTAAATGCTGATCACCTCAAGTGGTGTCTATAGGTCTTTGTCCTCTCCAGGAACCTGTGTGTGGGAGGAATTTTGTGGATGAAATTTGTCCAGTGGTTTCCATTCCTCACCTCCTCCCCTACTGCGTGTAACTCTGTGGCTAGAGTCTAACCCAGGCCACAGCGAGCAGTTCCATTGGTTAGAGAGCACTCTTCAAGTGAAGGTCCACTCTATTAAGGGCCCTGGGGGTGGAAATCCTGCCCCACCATGATCTGTCATCCTCTGATAGCTGGTGTCGCACTGATTGTAACGAGGTCAGCCAGATGGCTCTCATAGAATATGAATTCCCTGATTGGGGCTGTTAACCTAGTCCAATCAGGGAGCCCTGGCTGACTAATAGAAACAGGAGTGGGGGTACGGAGGAGGGAGGGCAGGTCCGAGGACCTCCTCGTGGGTCTGCTCCTGGGCCTGGCCAAACTGGCCATCAACAGGTCCAGGCAACGGGCCGTGGAGGGGGTCGTTAGGGCCGACTGCCTGCCCCTCTTCCGGGGTTACGTTAGAGCCCGGGTGTCCTTGGAGAAGGAGCACGCGGTGTCCACCGACACCCTGGAGTCGTTCAGGGAGAGGTGGGCGCCGCAGGGAGTGGAGTGCATCATTTCTCCCTCCAACTCTATTTTGATTTAGTCCCTACCCTCCCCTTCACTGTTTTGCTCACACAGCATTGCCCTGTGGTTTGAAGGGCAGTGCTTGTCACTGGCCACTCGGGTGTCTTTCCTATCTTCCTGGTGGTGGAAATTGAATAAAGATCTGTGCACTAAAAAAAAGAAAGAAAAAAAAAAGAAACAGGAGTGGGGCCCTGGTGTCCTTGGAGAAGGAGCACGCGGGTGTCCACTGACACCCTGGAGTTGTGACTGGCCACTTGAGTGTTTCCTTCCCTTTGGAGATTGGATCATTTTGTGACTGTGACCGTGCAAGGACTGTTCCTGTTGCTGCTTGGGGCCTGCCTCCCTGCTGCTGCCTGGGACTTTGGAGAGGCCTGCCTCTGCTGCTGCTGCCTGAGGCCTGTCTCTACCATCGCTGCCTGGGACTTGCCTTGGGGCCCCTCCCCAGGACGTCCACAAGGAAAAACTAGAAACAGGAGTGTCAGAGATTCTGTTCACTCTGGAAGTGTCCAGGACTCTCCATGCATAAATAAAGGTTGACTTGGTGACAGGATGCCGCCCTCTGTGGTGTTATTTCAGGTGATACCAGCTAAGTACCCACTACAGGCTCATAGCCTGTGATTCCAGTCACACATTAGTGGGGACAGGGTGGAGGTCATGCTGAAGGGGAAGGTTGCTGGCTACTGGGGAGGCTGAGTGGGTGACAAGGGATAGGTGGATTGATGGTCAGGAGCATCTCCTTCCTGATGCCAGGTGCCCTGATCCGGCAATAAATGTCCAACAATGGGCATCACCACACCCCCATCACCCCCCTCACCCCAATCCCACCAGCTCCCCATGAGTCCCAAGCAAACACAACAGTGTCTTCCTCTTGAACAGTGCCCCCACATGCCTCTGGTTGGTGAGGCCCCTTTGTGGATATTAATTGCACATCTAAGGCTCACTTGGCAATAGAAGAAAGCCATACACAGAGATGGCATGGTGGCTCAGTGGTAGGCACTACTAACTCATGACAACAGAGACCTGGGTTCGATTCTAGCCTCAGGTACCTGACTGTGTGGAGTTTGCATGGGTTTCCTCCAGGTGCTTTGGTTTCCTCTCACAGCCCAAAACTGTGCAGGTGAAGGTGGATTGGCAATGTGAAATTGCCGTGTAGTATCCAGGGATGTGCAGGCCAAGAGGATTGGTACGGAATCGATTAGCCAACCGGCCTCTTTCTGCACTGTAGAGATTTCGTATGTAAGTTTGCTCACTGAGTTGGAATCTTCTCAAACTCACTGGAGCGATTCTTAAGCCAGAAGTGGCAAGATCATGGCATCCCATTCCTATGCCCAAAAAACACAATTAAATGCCCCTCAGCCTCCAAGCTTACCTCACTGAAGGGCATTAAAGTTTCCAGAGTTTGACCCACAGCATGGAACTGGAAAGTACCAACAGGCTCAAAGGCAGAGGTTTCTGGAAAACATTTCAAGTCTGATGACCTTTCCTCAGAATGTTAACTCTGATTTCTCCACACAGGTGGTGCCAGACCTGCTGAGCTTTTCTAGTAGCTTCTGTTTTTGTTTCTGATTTACAGCATCTGCAGTTCTTTTGATAAGAAATTATCCGCACAAATCATCGTGAATGAATATGATTTATAGCCATTACTGAGACCTGGTGACAGGGTGGTCACAATTGGGAATGTCAGACTATTCAGAAGGACAGACAGGAAGGTAAGGGAGGTGGTGTAGCTCTGATAACCAAGGGTGACATCAGGGTGCTGCTGAGAGATGATATAGGTTCGATGGAGAATAAAGTCCAATCCATTTGGGTGGAAATTAGAAATTCTAAGAAGAAAAAGTCACTGATAAGCGAAGTCTATAGGCCACCAAATAATAACATCACATTGGTGCATGTAATAAACAAGGAAATAACTAATGCCTGCAAAATGGTACAGCTATTATCATGGGGGGTTTTAATCTGCGTGTAGATTGGTTGAACCAGCTCAATCAGGGTAGCCTTGAGGAAGAGTTCGTTGAGTGAATCTGTGATAGTTTTCTTGAACAGTATGTAAGGGAATCGACAAGGAAGCAAGCTATCCTAGATCTGGTCCTGTGTAATGAGACAGGAATAATTAATGACCTCATAGATCATGATCCTCTTGGAAGGGCAATCACAGTATGGTTGAATTTAGAATACAGGTGGAGAGTGTGAAGATAAAATCCCATCCTGTGCTTGAACAAGGGGGAACAATGATAGAATGAGGGAGGACCTGGCTGAAGTAGACTGGAAACAAAGATTTTATGCTGGGATAGTTGATGAGCAGTGGAGGACTTTCAAAGCAATTTTTCTAAGTGCTCAGCCAAAGTATATTCCAGTGAAAAGGAAGGACTATAAGAAGAGGGGTAATCTGCCATGGGGGTCAAAAGAAATAGGGGAGGCTATCAAATTGAAAGAGAAGGCAAACGAAGTGGCCAAAAGCAGCATGAGACCAGAAGAAAACTTTAAAGGTCAACAGAAAGCCACAAAAAAAACTACAAAGAAAAGTAACATGGAATATGAGAAAAAACTAGCTCAGAATATAAAAACAGATAGCAAAAGTTTCTATAAATATATAAAATGAAAAAGAGTGGCTAAGGTAAACATTGGTCCTTTAGAGGATGAGAAGGGGCATTTAGTTCTGGGATATGATGAAGTGGCTAAGGCATTGAGCAAGTATTTGGTATCGGTGTTCACAGTGGAGGACATTTATAACATGGCAATAATTGACAAAGGGACAATGGTAGATGAGGACCTGGAAACAATCATTATTATGGCAGAGGTAGTGTTGGGCAAGCTAATGGACTAGGGGTAGACAAGTCTCCTAGCCCTGATGGAATGCATCCCAGGGTACTAAGAGAGGTGGCGGGAGAAATAGCAAGGGCACTGGTGGTAATTTTCCAAATTTGGTGAACTCTGGGGCAGTCCCCGCAGATTGGAAAACAGCAAATGTGACACTACTGTTTAAAAAGGGAGGTAGACAAAAGATGGGGAATAATAGACCCGTTAGCATTACCTCTGCAGTGGGGAGGATGCTTGAGTCTATTATCAAGGAAGAAATAGCAAGGCATCTTGATAAAACTTGTCCCGTTGGGCAGATGCAGCATGGGTTCATGAAGGAATGGTCATGCTTAACAAATCTTTTAAATTCTATGAAGACATTATGAGCAAGGTGGACAATGGGGACCCAGTAGATGTATTTCTAAATTCAACCATACTGTGATTGCCCTTCCATGAGGATCATGATCTATGAGGTCATTAATTATTCCTGTCTCATTACACAGGACCAGATCCAGATTTCCAAAAGGCCTTTGACAAGGTGCCGGTCAAGAGGTTGCTGCATAAGATAAGGATGCATGGCATTATGGGTAAAGTATTAACATGGATAGAGGATTGGTTGACTAACACGAAGCAAACAGTAGGGATAAATGAGTGCTATTCAGGCTGGCAATCAGTGACTAGTGGTGTGTCTCAGGGATCGGTGTTGGGACCACAATTATTTACAATTTATACAGATGATTTGGAGTTGGAGACCACGTATAGTATGTCAATGTTTGCAGATGACACTAAGATGAGTGGCAGAGCAAAGTGTGCAGAGGGTTGTGAAACTTTGCCGAGGAACATAGATACTTTGAGTGAGTGGGCAAAGGTCAGGCAGATGGAATACAATGTTAATAAATATGAAGTCATCTATTTCAATAGGAGTAACAGTAATAAGAACTATTACTTGAATGGTAAAAAGTTGCAGCATGCTGCGATGCAGAGGGCCCTGGGTGCCCTTGTGCATGAATCGCAGAGGGTTGGTCTGCAGGTACAACAAGTAATTAGGAAGGCAAATGAAATTTTGTCCTTCATTGCGAAAGGGATTGAGTTTAAAAGCAGGGAGGTTATGCTGTAGCTGTACAGGGTGGTGGTGAGGCCACACCTGGGAGTATTTGTGCAGATTTGAGAAAGGATGTCCTGGCACTGGAGGGGATGCAGAGGAACTTCACTGGGTTGATTTTGGAGTTGAGGGGGTTGGCTTTTGAGGAGAGACTGTGTAGACTGTCATTACATTCACTGGAATTTAGAAGAATGAGAAGGGATCCCATAGAAACTAATAAAATTATGAAGGCAGGAGATAAGATAGATGTAGAGAGGATGTTTCCACTGGTGGGTGAAACTAGGACAAGTGGGCGTAGCCTCAAGTTTAAGGACAGCAGATTTAGGACTGAATTGAGAAGGAACTTCATCACCCAGAGGGTTGTGAATCTGTGGAATTCCCTCCCTAGTGAAGTAGCTGACGTTACTTACAGTAAATGTTTTTAAAGCTAAGATAGATTTTTTTTGAACAGTAAAGGAATTAAGGGATATGGTGACAGGGCAGGTAAGTGGATATGAGTCCACAAAAAGATTAGCCATGACCTTACTGACTGGCAGAACAGGATCGGAACCAGGTGACCTACTCCTAATCCTAGTTCTTCTGTGCTTTTTCGGTTTTTATTCAAACTGTCCAGTTGGGACAGCATTTTTGGAGTTTACTGGGGATTTCATTGAAACAGGCAAGGTAGTGAAGTGCATTGACAGGGCAAACAGTGAGAGGCTGGGAAATCTAAAACACACAGATACAGTCAGTCAATGAGATGAGGAGACCTTCCTACATTTAAGGGATTTGCGAATCCTGGGAATCATCTGCCCTAGAGGGATGCAGATGCTCCACCACTGAACCTATTTGGTAACTTGGGGATGAAAGGGTGAATTTGGAACAGTTATGCTGGTAGCTTTCCTCCTTCTCACATCCATGACACCTTTGCTCTGCTATCTGTCATTGTAATGTGAAATCTAGGCTGACACTTCAGTACGGTCTTCTCGGCCCTTTAGTTCAGAACATGCAGTTCCTGTTCTTGTCAGTTCATTTTCTGATATGTAATTTATCTGAGAACCATATACTAAACAGATTGAGGGAGAGCAGTGCTGGTGGGAGTGATGTATCGGTGGGAGTGCTGTGCTGGTGGGAGGGATGTGCCGGTGGGAGTGATGTGCTGGTGGGAGGGATGTGCTGGTGGGAGTGCTGGGTCAGTGGGAGTGATGTATCGGTGGGAGTGCTGTGCTGGTGGGAGGGATGTGCCGGTGGGAGTGATGTGCTGGTGGGAGGGATGTGCTGGTGGGAGTGATGTGCTGGTGGGAGGGATGTGCTGGTGGGAGGGATGTGCTGGTGGGAGTGCTGGGTCAGTGGGAGTGATGTGTCGGGGGAGTGGTGTGTCGGTGGAAGTGATGTGCCGGTGGGAGTGATGTGCTGGTGGGAGTGCAGTGTCAGTCGGAGGGATGTGCCAGTGGGAGTGCTGTGTTGGTGGGACTGTAGTGTCAGTGGGAAGGATGTGCCGGTGGGAGTGATGTGTCGGTGGGAGTGATGTGTCGGTGGGAGTGATGTGTCGGTGGGAGTGATGTGTCAGTGGGAGTGATGTGTTGGTGGGAGTGATGTGCCAGTGAGAGGGATGTGCCAGTGGGATTGATGTGCCAGTGGGAGGGATGTGCCGGTGGGAGGAATGTGTCGGTGGGAGGGATGTGCCGGTGGGAGTGAAGTGTCAGTGGGCGTGATGAAATGGTGGAAATGATGTGCCGGTGGGAGTGATGTGTCGGTGGGAGTGATGTGTCGGTGGGAGTGATGTGTCGGTGAGAGTGATGTGTCGGTGAGAGTGATGTGTCGGTGGGAATGATGTGCCGGTGGGAGTGATGTATCGGTGAGAGTGATGTGTCGGTGGGAGTGATGTGTCGGTGGGAGTGATGTGTCGGTGAGAGTGATGTGTCGGTGGGAGTGATGTGTCGGTGAGAGTGATGTGTCGGTGAGAGTGATGTGCCGGTGGGAGTGATGTGTCGGTGAGAGTGATGTGCCGGTGGGAGTGATGTGTCGGTGGGAGTGATGTGCCGGTGGGAGTGCTGTGTCGGTGAGAGTGATGTGTTGGTCGGTGAGATGTGTTGGTGGGAGTGATGTGCCAGTGGGATTGATGTGCCAGTGGGAGGGATGTGCCGGTGGGAGGAATGTGTCGGTGGGAATGATGTGCCGGTGGGAGTGATGTATCGGTGAGAGTGATGTGTCGGTGGGAGTGATGTGTCGGTGGGAGTGATGTGTCGGTGAGAGTGATGTGTCGGTGGGAGTGATGTGTCGGTGAGAGTGATGTGTCGGTGAGAGTGATGTGTCGGTGGGAGTGATGTGCCGGTGGGAGTGATGTGTCGGTGGGAGTGATGTGTCGGTGGGAGTGATGTGTCGGTGAGAGTGATGTGCCGGTGGGAGTGATGTGTCGGTGAGAGTGATGTGCCGGTGGGAGTGATGTGTCGGTGGGAGTGATGTGTTGGTGGGAGTGCTGTGTCGATGGAAGTGATGTGTCAGTGAGAGTGATGTGTTGGTCGGTGAGATGTGTCGGTGGGAGTGATGTATCGGTGGGAGTGATGTGTCGGTGGGAGTGATGTGTCAGTGGGAGTGATGTGTCGGTGGGAGTGATGTATCGGTGGGAGTGATGTGTCGGTGGGAGTGATGTGTCGGTGAGAGTGATGTGCCGGTGGGAGTGATGTGTCGGTGGGAGTGATGTGTCGGTGGGAGTGATGTGTCGGTGAGAGTGATGTGTCGGTGGGAGTGATGTGTCGGTGAGAGTGATGTGTCGGTGGGAGTGATGTGTCGGTGAGAGTGATGTGTCGGTGAGAGTGATGTGTCGGTGGGAGTGATGTGCCGGTGGGAGTGATGTGTCGGTGGGAGTGATGTGTCGGTGGGAGTGATGTGTCGGTGAGAGTGATGTGTCGGTGGGAGTGATGTGTCGGTGGGAGTGATGTGTCAGTGAGAGTGATGTGTTGGTCGGTGAGATGTGTCGGTGGGAGTGATGTGTTGGTGTAGGTGCTGACTATTGGACTAGAAGTTAAAGCAAGGGTTTCCCTACATTTGTGTATAAAAGATCGCATGGTGCTATTCAAAGGACATGGTGAAGATCTTCCCTGGTCACTGGCCTACATTTGCCCCTCAATCAATATCTAAAGCAGGTGATCTGGCCAATTGCAGCAGTGAATGAGGAATGTATTTAGCGTCCCATCCCCCTTATCCAAGGAGGAAGGCTGGCAGGAGGACAGCCCATTCTCTGCAAGCTTGTTCTTTAACAGCATCAACATGCTACTGGTCGGCGAGGGGGCTACATTTGATTGAAGGTGGGACTGCCATCACTCTCGGGGCTGATGTACAATCAAGGTGCCTAAATGCTCCATCGTTCCTAGCAGCACCAGAGCTTAGTACCAGGCACTGCCAAGACAACAGGAAGAAGTTCAAAGAGAAGAATTACTGCTCTGGAAAGAATTTGAGGATGGCAAGGGATACTGATGTGATGATACAATGGTTTTAGGATGTGTTTTTTGCTCCTTTTTTTAATGGAGAAAGATTGAGTCAGAGGCGCCGAGCACTCTTCTCCAAAACTGATAATGTAAACAGCTTGTGAGGCAATCGGGCTTTTTTTAAAGTTGGAACAATAGAAGCAGCCTGAATGGGTGGGATCAAACACCCACAGAACCAGGATTTTTTTTTAGTTTAAGCTTCTGTAGCAGTTGCTGGGGTCTTGAAGCTATATGGGGAAGCTATTATTCCCCTGTCTGTTACAGCTAAAAGCTGGGGTTCTCTTCCTGCTGCCTGAATTGCATGTAAGACAATCTATTTTACTGAATTTGCCTTTGCCAAGGGTGGGTTTATAGCATGTTACTATATCTGAACAAATACTTATTGGTGATTCATATACATATGTTACTTTGTTAAGCATTTTGATAGAGTTACAGTTCAGCCAATTCTTTTACTTTAATTTTGTCTGCATTTTAATTATAGTGCATGAATGAAGTATGTTTTCTTTCAAATCTGGTAGTTTGACCAATCGAATTGCATCTGCAGTACAACGCCATATCCTTACCTTTAAAATGAGGAAAAGTTAGGGTCTAGGCTATACTCTTAATATATTTTGAGGGGGTTTGGCCTGGTCCATAACACTGGAGCCTACGGAGGAGTGAGTGGGAAGGGGGTGGTTGGGGTTCTCTGTGAGACAGGTAGTGCAAAAGGATGGGTGGGTAATCAATTGCGGGACACGGGTCCCCCCAAAATGCTGTGCCCTTTCCCACCCCCATGTTCTTCCAGCCTTCTCTCAGGCAGGCAATTATCAACAGCCTGCCTAGTTCTCCCCACTAGTCCATAGCAACCAAATCCTGGCGCTGTTAGCACAGTCTTCAGGTTAACAGGAATGCCCACAAGCCTAAATGACTCTTAGTTATTTATTTAAACATGACGGGCTGTTCAATTTTGTGTGTTTTATGGGGGTTAGCCTTGGGGCTAGCCGATGAAATAACCTCAGTCTCTGTGCTGAACTTTTGAATTGATTCCGTCTCAATTTGCTTTTGCAGGAAAAGAGCCCCTGATTTCATTCTTAGGTCCAAGCCACAAATAGCATAGTCGAGGGCTCCTGCCCGAAACGTCGATTTTCCTGCTCCTCGGATGCTGCCTGACCTGCTGTGCTTTTCCAGCACCATTCTAGTCTTGACTCTAATCTCCAGCATCTGCAGTACCCACTTTCACACGATCCTTTCTTTGACTGGATGAGCCGACTATTTATTTTAACTATTTTGTGAATTTGGGAAATTCACACTGACTGCTGTTCCAACATCAAAATGGATAGGTCAGGGGGAATGGGTCTGTGTGGGTTACTCTTTGGAGGGTCGGTGTGGACTTGTTGGGCCGAAGGGCCTGTTTGCACACCGTCGGGATTCTATGATTCTATAAACGTGGATCTCTGCTTACATCAGCATCCGTTATGCAAGCAAGTAGCATGAGCCAAAGAACACTGCTTTACTGCATCCCTCAGAAACACTCTATAACATATAATTATTTAGAGATAGAATTGACTATTATCATTGAATCAAACAATTTAACAGTATCGGAGACCATTCAGTCTAATGCGCTTGTCACAGCTTCTCTGAAAGAGTAATTCATTTAATTGAATTTGCATTTCTCCTTCACCTTTTTATATTTAATTGTTTGAATATTTATCCTTTTTGTTAAAAATGGGTTATGGATTCGGTGTCCATCAATGCTTTTAGCAAAGTACTCCTTGCCCCCTCTAAGTGTAAAAAAAAACTCCTAATTTCTCCTTTCACCATTATAACACTGTTTTTAAAGTTATGCCTCCAGCTGCATGTTTTTAGTCAGTATTGTGTTAAAGAGTGCTCTGCTTCATTGCATCTCTCACCGTGATACCTTAAAGTGCTACATATAAGATGAATCACTTTGAGGTGGAAATGATTTTCTCTTACACAAAAAAAGCAGCAGCCAATTTTACATACCTTGCAATACCACAGAAAACAATTGGAGGGATAACAAATTAATCACTTTCTCGTAGGGTTAATTGAGAGAGGAATATCTGCCAGAAGACGCGGAGAACAATCTGTTCCTCTTTAACATCCATCGGACCTGACAGAACTGGTAAGAACTTCAGCTCTAAGCAATCTTAACATCCCACACTGGGAAATTGGTCTAGGTTAACAATATTAATTTCAGAAGCAAAATTTGAATTGAGAACTTTTGTTTCCGAGCAGGAGTATGAGAAACTGAGCTCAATTGGCATTCGTTATATGAGCGTGTAAATACTGAGCATCCATGTCACTTTCAGACCTGCCAACAGGAAATATTGTCCATGAGATATTTTACATTGCATTCAGGCCCAAGAATGGTGAATGCCACTGTTTTGAGAAGTGAAAGTTTTGTCATTTATGTAAATGATTTGAATGTGAATTAAGGAGGTAGGGTGAGTAAGTTTGTCGATGACATCAAAATTGGCTGCATTGTGGATAGTGAAGAAGGTTACCTCGGAGTGGGACAGGACCTTGATCAGATGGGCCAATGGGCTGAGGAGGGCAGATGGAGTTTAATTTAGATAAACGTGAGGTGTTGCATATTGGTACAACAAACCAGGGTAGGACACATTCATGTAATGGTAGGATCCTGGGGAGTGTTGCTGAACAAAGAGACCTTGGAGTGCAGGTTCATAGTTCCTTGACAGCGGAGTCATACATAGATGGGATAATGAAGAAGGTGTTTGGCATGCTTGCCTTTATTGGTCAGTGCATTGAGTACAGGAGTTGGGAGGTCATGTTGCAGCTGTACAGGATATTGGTTAGGCCATTTTTGGAATACTGCATTCAATTCTGGTCTCCGTGCTACAGGAAAGATACCAATAAACTTGAAAGCATTCAGAAAAGATTTACAAGAATGTTGCTTGGTTGGAAATTTTGAGCTATAGGGAGAGGCTGAACAGGCTGCAGCTAATTTCCCAGGAGCGTTGGAGGCTGAGGGGTGACGTTATAGAGGTTTATAAGATCATGAGAAGTATGGATGGAATGAATAGCCAAATTCTTTTTCCCAGGGTAGGGCAGTCCAAAACTTGAGGACATAGGTTTAACTTGAGAGGGGAAAAATTTAAAAGGGGCAATGTTTTCACAGAGACGGTGGTACATGTATGGAATGAGCTACCAGAGGAAGTGGTGGAGGCTGGTCCAATACACCATTTAAAAGGCATCTGGAGTCATAGAGTCATAGAGATGTACAGCATGGAAACAGACCCTTCGGCCCAACCCATCCATGCCGACCAGATATCCCAACCCAATCTAGTTCCACCTGCCAGCACCCAGCCCATATCCCTCCAAACCCTTCCTATTCACATACCCATCCAAATGCAGTTGTACCAGTCTCCACCACTTCTTCTGGCAGCTCATTCCATACACGTGCCACCCTCTGTGTGAAAAAGTTGCCTCAGAAGTCCCTTTTATATCTTTCCCCTCTCATCCTAAACCTATGCCCTCTAGTTCTGGACTCCCCGATCCCAAGGAAAGACTTTCCCTATTTATCCTATCCTTGCCTCTCATAATTTTGTAAACCTCCATAAGGTCACCCCTCAGCCTCCGATGCTCCAGGGTAAACAGCACCAGCCTGTTCAGCCTCTCCCTATAGCTCAAATCTTCCAACCCTGGCAACATCCTTGTAAATCTTTTCTGAACCCTGTCAAGTTTCACAACATCTTTCTGATAGGAAGGAGACCAGAATTGCACGCAATATTCCAACAGTGGCCTAACCAATGTCCTGTACAGCCGTAACATGACCTCCCAACTCCTGTACTCAATACTCTGACCAATAAAGGAAAGCATACCAAACGCCTTCTTCACTATCCTATCTACCTGCGACTCCACTTTCAAGAAGCTATGAACCTGCGCTCCAAGGTCTCTTTGTTCAGCAACACTCCCTAGGACCTTACCATTAAGTGTATAAGTCCTGCTGAGATTGGCTTTTTCAAAATGCAGCACCTCACATTTATCTGAATTAAACTCCATCTGCCACTTCTCAGCCCAATGGCCCATCTGGTCAAGATCCTGTTGTAATCTGAGGTAACCCTCTTCACTGTCCACTACACCGCTAATTTTGGTATAATCTGCAAACTTACTAACTGTACCTCTTAAGCTCGCATCCAAATCATTTATGTAAATAACAAAAAGTACAGGACTCAGCACCGATCCTTGTGGCACTCCACTGGTCACAGGCCTTCAAGTCTAAAAAAACTGCCCTCCACCACCACCCTCTGTCTTCTACCTTTGTGTCAGTTCTGTGTCCAAATGGCTAGTTCTCCCTGTATTCCATGAGATCTAACCTTGCTAATCAGTCTCCCATGGGGAATCTTGTTGAACGCCTTACTGAAGTCCATATAGATCACATCTGCACTCATCAATCTTCTTTGTTACTTCTTCAAAAAACTCAATCAAGTTTGTGAGACATGATTTCCCACGCACAAAGCCATGTTGACCATCCCTAATCAGTCCTTGCCTTTCCAAATACATGTACATCCTGTCCCTCAGGATTCCCTCCAACAACTTGCCCACCACCAACGTCAGGCTCACTGATCTATAGTTCCCTGGCTTGTCCTTACCACCCTTCTTAAACAGTGGCACCACATTAACCAACCTCCAGTCTTCCAGCACCTCACCTGTGACTATCGATGATACAAATATCTCCGCAAGAGGCCCAGCTTCCCACTTCCCTAGCTTCCCACGGAGTTGTAGGTACACCTGACCTAGCTTCCCACGGAGTTGTAGGTACACCTGATCAGGTCCTGGGGATTTATCCACCTTTAACCATTTCAAGACATCCAGCACTTCCTCCTCTGTAATCTAGACATTTTGCAAGATGTCACCATCTATTTCCCTACAGTCTATATCTTCCATATCCTTTTCCACAGTAAATACTGATGCAAAATACTCATTTAGTATCTTCCCCATTTTCTGCGGCTCCACACAAAGGCCGCCTTGCTGATCTTTGAGGGGTCCTATTCTCTCCCTGGTTACCCTTTTGTCCTTAATATATTTGTAAAAGTATATTTTTAGAGGGATATGGGTGAAATGCTGGCAAATGGAATTAGTTTAATTTAGGATATCTGGTCAGCATGGACAGGTTGGACCAAAGAGTCTGTTTCCATGCTGGACAACTGTATGATTCTGAAACTATTTGCTATTATTTTTCCTACACATCAGTATAGTATTTATTGAACAATGTTTGGTGGAAGGAAATTGTTTCTTTTCCAATAAAACCCTGGATTAATATACTAAGGTTACAATACTTTACAGGTTTGGAAAGGACAACTCCGCCTTAATTATTAGTTCCTGACAGTCAGCTTTTTGCAGTAATGGAAACCATCTGGCTTGAAATGTAAAACTAATGTATATTTTTATATCCACAGGACTTTCATATTGGTTACACACAATCAATTTTGTAACATGCACAAGTTGATGCTAGATCCCTGCATATATTTTCAATCTTTGCAGCAACCCAGAAAAAACGCATTTGTGTATTTCATTTGTTACCATATTCAAATCAAAGCACGAATTTTTTAAAAAATGTTCTCTTCAGTATTCTACATGTCGTTCTGCTATAACGCAACAGTTGTGTTGTTCTGCAACCTCGCACTATGGAAAAAGCACGCTACGGAAAACATTCCAAAGGAAATTGCACTGTATAGAAAGATCGCTAGTAGAAAATCACTGTACCCATTTGATAGAAAGTTTGTGTTATCCAAACAAGGTCTACAATTCATCAATCGCGTATTGGCTAATTTGCAATGATAAAACACATGTTCGAGCAGAACAACCTGTACAGAAAACTGCAGCATTCACATTGTTATTGGTTTACTAGTGTTTTCAAAAATATTATCATTTTCATTTATTCATATGTTCAATCATCCTTTTTCTAGATGTAAGACACAATAATCAAAAAAAAAATATCCTTGGTTCCATTCCAGACCAGTGCAGAGATAATCGAATACTTTTGGGGTTTACCTGGGAAAAAAGTCCAAAGTCCACAATATCTCTTCCTTTTTGTCTTATTCACGCACGTATGTCTCACATGACTAACATAGCATGCTTTGGAGACATGGGGGAATTTGGATGTCCAAAACTTTCCCTGGAGGGATTTTTATTCCTAACATCATGTTGCAAACTCACTGTTAGTGACTGAGTATTGTGAGTGGCTTTGCTAAAGTACTGAAAGGTATCTGAGATAGACCCCAGTCTTTATGTTCCTATTATGTTTCTAACAATTACAAAGTAGAAAGTAAAAACAGTTTTTCCATTTACAGAACCCTTTACTTAGAAACGCTATGGGTAGTTTTATAGTATATAAATCTGTTTCGGAATTTTAATATAAGTGAATTATGTTTCCTCATGCTCCAAGTGAAGCCAAGTTTCAACTGTGGAGATCAAAAGCCATTAAGTACTCTTGTATGTGTATTTTTATGTGTCTGAATAAGCAAAGCTGCTGATAATGAAATTTGCTGAAGCCCTGTGCAGTGAAATTCGATTCGAAGCGGCCCAGCATGAACACTGCTGTTTTTCAGCTAAGGTGACATCCGCTGCATTTCTGCTGTGACCTGCACCAGCCAGTATTTTGGTGAAGCTGTTAGCATGTGTGAGGGAGCACCAGGCTGATTGGGTAGACCATAAACCCATCAGGGCAAAAGTGAGGACTGCAGATGCTGAAAACCAGAGTCTAGTTCAGAGTGGTGCAGGAAAAAGCACAGTAGGTCAGGCAGCATCGAGGAGTAGGAAAATCAACATTTCAGGCAAAAGCCCTTCATCGGGAATAGAGGCAGGAAGCCTCCAGGGTGGAAAGATAAATTGGAGGGGGGGGGAAGTGAGGTGGTGCTGGGGAGAAGGTAGCAATGAGTTCAATAGGTGAATGGAGGTGGGTAAGGAGGTGGATATGGAGGTGATAGGTCAGAGGAGGGTGGGGGAAGGTAGCAAAGAGTACAATAGGTGAATGGGAGTGCGTGTCCACATTGATGCCCTGGGGTTGAAGTAAACCCATCAGCATACATCACCAATTTTACATGAACAGTGCCACTTTTCTCAGAGTTTAAGCTTCCTGCAACACCCTCTCCTACGTTTGTTAAGCAGTACAAAAACTCCATCCACTGCAACACCAGTATTATTTAAAGAGATCATCATCTCTTTTCAAGTAAGTCGTTGATTCCCACCAAGTCTCACAGTGTTTTTAGGGGTATTTTGTGTTTTCCAGATTTCTTTTAAAGTTGTTGAAATCTTTGGGGAGGGTGGAGTAGAAAACGCCAAAGGGCTTTGTCCTGGGCTTCAAAGGCTGCGCACAAAATGACTAATTCCTCATAGAGATGGTGCAGCACGATGCAAAAAGGCAGAATAAGGATACAGAGCAGAGCAAGTTGCTGGGAGGAAGAGGAGAAAGTGGTAGATCCAGTTAAGAAGTACTCTCAGTAAGAGGCCATTCAAGGTGTTTGAAGGGGCTGCCTTGACCTTCACACAGCGTATCAAATATCTCCTTTTCAAGAAAGATATTCTGCCTGAAATCTGCCACTTGCTGATGAGGATGACATAGCACGAATCTGGGAGGGTTTTGCTGTCCCAAGTTGGAGCAGGCAATATTTGCCAAAACAGCAGATTTGTTATCCAATGTTGTCGAAGGTAAGGCTATGAAGCTCTGTATTCCCAAAGAATGGAATATATTTAATTCTCTGTTGTTTTGTCTGAGTGAGCATCTAATTCAGCATTACGCCTGTACATGTCAACCAGACTGCCCCTGCGTGACCAGCCACTGCGCCTGTACATGCCAACCAGACTGCCCCTGCGTGACCAGCCACTGCGCCTGTACTCGTCAAACAGACTGCCCCTGCGTGACCAGCCACTGCGCCTGTACTCATCAAACAGACTGCCCCTGCATGACCAGGCACTGTGCCTGTTCACGTCAATCAGACTGCCCCTGCGTGACCAGCCACTGCGCCTGTACTCGTCAAACAGACTGCCCCTGCGTGACCAGCCACTGCGCCTGTACTCATCAAACAGACTGCCCCTGCATGACCAGGCACTGTGCCTGTTCACGTCAATCAGACTGCCCCGTATGACCAGCCACTGCGCCTGTACACGCCAACCAGACTGCCCCTTCGTGACCAGCCACTGCGCCTGTACTCGTCAGACTGCCCCTGCGTGACCAGCCACTGCGCCTGTACTCATCAAACAGACTGCCCCTGTATGACCAGGCACTGCACCTGTACACGCCAACCAGACTGCCCCTGCGTGACCAGCCACTGCGCCTGTACTCATCAAACAGACTGCCCCTGCGTGACCAGGCACTGCACCTGTACACGCCAACCAGACTGCCCCTGCGTGACCAGCCACTGCACCTGTACACGCCAACCAGACTGCCCCTGCGTGACCAGCCACTGCACCTGTACACACCAACCAGACTGCCCCTGCGTGACCAGCCACTGCGCCTGTACACGTCAACCAGACTGCCCCTGCGTGACTAGCCACTGCGCCTGTACTCATCAAACAGATTGCCCCTGCGTGACCAGCCACTGCGCCTGTACATGTCAACCAGACTGCCCCTGCGTGACCAGCCACTGCACCTGTACACGCCAACCAGACTGCCCCTGCGTGACCAGCCACTGCACCTGTACACGCCAACCAGACTGCCCCTGCGTGACCAGCCACTGCGCCTGTACACGTCAACCAGACTGCCCCTGCGTGACTAGCCACTGCGCCTGTACTCATCAAACAGATTGCCCCTGCGTGACCAGCCACTGCGCCTGTACACGTCAACCAGACTGCCCCTGCGTGACCAGCCACTGCACCTGTACACGCCAACCAGACTGCCCCTGCGTAACCAGCCACTGCGCCTGTACTCATCAAACAGACTGCCCCTGTATGACCAGCCACTGCGCCTGTACACGCCAACCAGACTGCCCCTGCGTGACCAGCCACTGCGCCTGTACTCATCAAACAGATTGCCCCTGCGTGACCAGCCACTGCGCCTGTACTCATCAAACAGACTGCCCCTGTATGACCAGCCACTGCGCCTGTACACGCCAATCAGACTGCCCCTGTGTGACCAGGCACTGTGCCTGTACATGTCAACCAGACTGTCCCTGCTTTAAAAGCAAGTGCGCCTGTACACATTAACCACACTATCCATTGGTAGAGGATGCCATTGCCTGCATGCAAATCAGTTTGAGGTATTATATGTCAGTATAATGAAAACCCAAAAAGAATTCCATTCCCAAATGTCTAGCTGATGTGCAACCATATGGAGGGGACTATCAGGAAGTGCCTGGTATCCTGGCAGCAGTTATATATCTCCATTCTGCAGCAGTTCATTGTAGCACCTTGTGTTTGGGCTTCTACAATAAACCAGACCTTGCCTAATTGTGTGACAAGGGTTTTGTTTCATGACTCCAGTGTGTAACCACATATGTATGGGAGACAAGCATATAATTAAATTTATGTGGCCAAATGAACTGTGCTAAAATAGGACTTTACCATTCGATTCCAGCCTCAGGCGACTGTCTGTGTAGAGTTTGTGTACTTGAGTTTCTTTCAAATGCTGCAGTTTCCTCCCACAGTCCAAAGATGTACAAGTTAGGTGCATTAGCCATGCTAAATTGCCCATCGTGTCCAGGGATGTGCAGGCTAGGTGGAGTAACCATGGGAATTGCAGGGTTACAGGAGTAGGGTTGAGGAGAGGGTCTGGGTATGATGCTCTTCAGAGGGTTAGTGTGGGCTCACTCGGCTGAATGACTGATTCCACACTGTAGGGATTCTATGATTCTATAAAACTATGATTTGGTGGACTGAGCAGATTGGTGGCAGATAAGGTTCCACGCAGACAAGTGTAAGGTGATAGACTTAGTAGTAAGAAAATTGAAAGACAAGAAAACTATACAAGACAATTCTACATGGGGTACAGGAGCAGAAGACCGGGTGCATATGTGCACAGATCTTTGAAGTTGGCAATAAAGGTGGAAAGAGCAGTTAATAAAGCATACAGTATTCTCAACTTTATTAACAAGGGCATCAAATACAAATGCAAAGGGGTGATGTTGAACCTGTATGAGTCAGTTGTTAGACCTCACCTGGAGTATTGTGCAATTGTGCAGAAGCAATTTGCAAGAATGGTTTTAGGAAATGATAAATTTCAGATATTACAATACATTGAAGATGTTGGAAATGTTCTCATTGGCCAGAAGAAGGCTGAGAGGAAGTTTTGATAGAGGTTTTCAGAATCAGGACCAGGCTGGATACAAAAGCTAAGAAGAAGCTGTTCCCCTTGAAAAAGTAATAAGATGAGAGGGGATAGATCTAGATAGATATGCAAAAGGAGCAAGAGTGTTGGATTAGATTCCCTGTGGAAACAGGCCCTTTGGCCCAACCAGTCCACACCGACCCTCCAAAGAGTAACCCACCCAGACCCATTTCCCTCTGACTAATGCATCTAACACTATGGGCAATTTAGCATGGCCAATTCACCTGGCCAGCACATCTTTGGACTGTGGGAGGAAACCGGAGCACCCAGAGGAAACCCATGCAGACATGGGGAGAATATGCAAACTCCACACAGACTGTCGCCTCAGGCTGAAATTGAATCTGGGACCCTAGTGCTGTGAGGCAGCAATGCTAACCACTGAGCTACCGTGCCGCCCCAAATGAGTTGTTAGAGTAAGACTGAACTGCCTGGAAATGTGCTGGAGGCAGGTTCAATTAAGGCATTTAAGAGGGCATTGGATGATTACTTGGGTAGACATTGTGTGCAGGAATGTAGGGAAAAGGCAAGAGTTTGACAATAGGTAGTGATGCTCACTTGAAGAGTCAGTACAAGCACAATAGGCCATATGGCCTCCGTCAGTGTCATAACTTTAGTTCTATGATATCAGCTGCTTCAGAGACCAGTCCACTGAAATCCTAAGTTCTTCTTGCTTGACTCTACTCCAGCTATCCACCAAAACTCATGTGAGTATCCTGGATTTACAGGATGAATGAGCTACCAAAGATTTATGCTCATACTCTATTCCTGCCTATGTTTATTCCTGTAACCTGCTCAGAACATAGTTGGAATGGTCTTTACAATGGACATACCTATACCTTAGCAATGTTTGAGAAGATTTGTATCTCAGGTTGATGATAAGTATGTAAGTTAGCTCGCTGAGCTTGAGGGTTTATTTTCAAATGTTTCGTCACCGTACTAGGTAATATCCATCAGTGAGAGTCTCCAGTGAAGCACTGGTGGTATTTCTCACCTCTCTATTTATAGGTCTTGGTTTCTTAAGGTGGGAGATGTCTTCTGGTTCTTGTTTTTCAAGGGAAGGTAGATAGGGTCTAAATTGATGTGTTTATTGATGGAGTTCTGGTTAGAACTGTACCTATACCTGTGTAATAAGGGAAAAGACAGAACAAGCAGAAGCAAGGAAATTGAGATGATTTGATTTGATTTATTGTAGTCACATATACATAAGTACAGTGAAAAGCTTTGTTTTATGCACAGTACAGCCAGATCATAGCAAACAAGGACATACAGATCACAGGGTGCTGAGACAGAGCGAGGCGTACAGGGTACACTGCACAGGTGGGGCACGAAGCAAGATCAACATTATTTGAAGTTAGAGAGTCCATTCAGCATTCTGATAACAGCAAGGAAGAAGCTGTTGGTGCATGTGTTCAAGCTTCTGCATCTTCTACCTGATGGAAGGGGTTGGAAGATAACATTACTTGTGGTGAAAGAGGTCTGTGATGTGTAAATGGCGTAGATGGATGGGAGGTTTGCTTCAGTGATGGACAGGGCTGTGTACATAACCTTTAGATTAGATTAGATTAGATTAGATTACTTACAGTGTGGAAACAGGCCCTTCGGCCCAACAAGTCCACACCGCCCCGCCGAAGCGTAACCCACCCATACCCCTACATCTACATCTACCCCTTACCTAACACTACGGGCAATTTAGCATGGCCAATTCACCTGACCTGCACATCTTTTGGAATGTGGGAGGAAACCGGAGCACCCGGAGGAAACCCACGCAGACACGGGGAGAATGTGCAAACTCCACACAGTCAGTCGCCTGAGGTGGGAAATGAACCCGCGTCTCCAGCGCTGCGAGGCAGCAGTGCTAACCACTGTGCCACCGTGCCGCCCATGCGACAGTAGAAGACAGCAATGCAAATGCAACCAAGCCTATTAGTGAGTGATGTGACACTTAAGCATAACTCATGCCTTTTATTTTATTTTTTGCCACATCAAAATTGCCATAATTTCTGACCGAAGTCTTGCATCAGTGTGATGCAGGAAATTCTGGGTCATTAACCTGAGTGGCTGTAACCTATTTTTTACTTCAAAAAAGTCAGAGTCATAGAGGTGTACAGCACGGAAACAAACCCTTCAGTCCAACTTGTCTATGCCAACCAGATATCCTAACCTAATCTAGTCCCATTTGCCAGCATTTGGACCATATCCCTCTAAACCTTTCCCATTTATATACCCATCCAAATACCTTTTACATGAACTCAAACAGCAAGGACAATAACTGTGCAGATGCACTCCTGTGTCAGTTTCTTTCTCTCTCTCCCCCTCACTGACCATGTGCTCGCTACCTTTTGTCTGACATGCTCCTTTTAAAAAATGCTATTATAGAACATAGAACATAGAAGAATACAGCACAGTACAGGCCCTTTGGCCCTCGATGTTGCGCCGATCCAAGCCCACCTAACCTACACTAACCCACTATCCTCCATATGCCTATCCAATGCCCGTTTAAATGTCCATAAAGAGGGAGAGTCCACCACTGCTACTGGCAGGGCATTCCATGAACTCACAACTCGCTGAGTAAAGAACCTACCCCTAACATCTGTCCTATGCCTACCACCCCTTAATTTAAAGCTATGCCCCCTAGTAATAGCTGACTCCATACGTGGAAAAAGGTTCTTACGGTCAACCCTATCTAAACCCCTAATCATCTTGTACACCTCTATCAAGTCACCCCTAAACCTTCTTTTCTCCAATGAAAACAACCCCAAGTGCCTCAGCCTTTCCTCATACGATCTTCCTACCATACCAGGCAACATCCTCGTAAACCTCCTCTGCACCCGTTCCAGTGCCTCCACATCCTTCCTATAGTATGGCGACCAAAACTGCACACAATACTCCAGATGCGGCCGCACCAGAGTCTTATACAACTGCAACATGACCTCAGGACTCCGGAACTCAATTCCTCGACCAATAAAAGCCAGCACTCCATATGCCTTCTTCACTGCACTATTTACCTGGGTGGCAACTTTCAAAGATCTGTGTACATGGACACCAAGATCCCTCTGCTCATCCACACTACCAAGTATCCGACCATTAGCCCAGTACCCCATCTTTTTGTTACTCTTACCAAAGTGAATCACCTCACACGTAGCTACATTGAACTCCATTTGCCACCTTTCTGCCCAGCTCTGCAGCTTATCTATATCCTGCTATAACCTGCCACATCCTTCCTCACTATCAACAACTCCTCCGACTTTTGTAACATCTGCAAACTTGCTCACCCAACCTTCTAACCCCTCCTCCAGGTCATTTATAAAAATGACAAACAGCACTGGTCCCAAAACAGATCCTTGTGGAACACCGCTAGTAACGGCACTCCAAGATGAACCTTTACCATCAACTACTACCCTGTCTTCTATCAGCCAGCCAATTCCTAATCCAAACCTCCAACTCACCCTCAATGCCATACCTCCATATTTTTTGCAGTAGCCTACCATGGGGAACCTTATCAAACGCCTTACTAAAATCCATATACACCACATCTACCGCTTTACCCTCGTCCACCTCCTTAGTCACCTTCTCAAAGAATTCAATAAGGTTTGTGAGGCATGACCTGCCCTTCACAAAACCATGCTGACTATCCTTGATCACATTATTCCTATCCAGATGTTCATAAATACTATCCCTTACAATTCTCTCTAAGACTTTGCCCACAACAGAAGTGAGACTCACCGGCCTATAGTTACTAGGGTTATCCCTACTCCCCTTCGTGAACAAGGGAACCACATTTGCTAGCCTCCAGTCTTCTGGCACTATTCCAGTAAACAAGGACATAAAAATCAAGGCCAATGGCTCTGCAATCTCCTCCCTTGCTTCCCAGAGAATCCTAGGATAAATGCCATCAGGCCCAGGGGACTTATCTATTTTCACCCTTTCCAGAATTTCCAACACCTCTTCCCTACATACCTCAAAGCCATCCATTCTACTTAATTGTGACTCAGTATTCACATCGGCAACAATGTCCTGTTCCTGAGTGAATACTGACAAAAAGTATTCATTCAGTGTCTCCCCAATCTCTTCAGCCTCCACACGCAACTTCCCACTACTATCCTTGACTGGACCTATTCCTACCCTAGTCATTCTTTTACCCTAGTCATTAGGGTTTTCCTTAATCCTACCAACTAAGGACCTTTCATGTCCCCTCCTTGCTGCTCTTAGCTCTCTCTTCAGGTCCTTCCTGGCTACCTTATAACTCTCAATCGCCCCAATTGAACCTTCATGCCTCATCTTTACATAGGCCGCCCTCTTCCATTTAACAAGGGATTCCAATTCCTTATTAAACCATGGCTCCCTCACACGACCCTTTCCTCCCTGCTATTGTTTTGATCTTTTTTCTCCAAAGTTCCAAAACAATACAACAGCATATAAAACAGTAATTGCTGCTTCTGAAATTTGAGGAACTCACCTCCAACACCTAAAATACCTCAAAAAAGGAGCAGCTCTTACAGCCACAACTTTTTTCCCATCCACCATCTTAGATTACCCAGAATCCTTTGTCACAAGGGAACTTTTTTTGTATAATTCAGTTAGTAACTGGCCTCCTCTTGATGTACAAGTAAATTACAAAGTTTAACATATCAGCAATTTGAAAAGTCAACCATACACTAGATTGTATATTTGGGATAAATATTTTTCCTTTTTCTTCCAGGGATTCTATTCCTGTAACCTGCTCAAATGTCAGCATGTGATCATTAGTCTCTTGGAATTTTGACCTCACATTAGGATTATAAATTGCTCATATGTGCAGTAATTTATTACAATTGGCTTACACCCTTATGCAATCAACTTATTTCACTTTTTTTTGTTAAGTGGTGACAAGAATTGAAATGAATTACCTGTTTATAATTATGCAGCTACCTTAATCTTCCTTCCTTACCTGTACGTCACCAATCCCTCCCTGATTATTCTCAATTAATTTATAAATATTTCAAGTCTACTTGGGATTTTAATGCACCATAGTATAATGCAATTACCTTTTCCTACAGGTTAAACAATCTTGATTTCAATGTAATTATTTCAGTTAAAGTTTAAGATTAGGAGTGAATGTTGGCCAAAATGTATATAAAATATGTATTCCTTAACTATATTAAAACCAATAATCTGTCATTTTAAAATCCATGAAATGATAAAAACAAATTACTGCTACATCATCAATTCTGAATTAAAGCTAGTGGGATAGGATCAATGGGCCAAATGGCCTTCTTTTGTATTGTAAAGCTGAATTATTCTATGGTACAACTTTTCCCATTAGCACCACACACAAAGACAATTCATAAGTCTGTTCTTCATTGGGTTGAAACATTGCAATTCTTATTCTCTGCCAATTGATGATCTGAAGATGTTTGATTGGATTTATTGTTGTCAGATATACCTAAGTACAGTGAAAAGTTTTGTACTGTGAGCAGTACAGGCAGATTATAATACACAAGGTCATACAGATCATTGAGTGCTTAGACAAAGTAGGGGATACAAAGTTACAGCAACACAGGAGGTACACAATTGCAAGATCAACATTAGGTTTGAAATTACAAAGGTCCATTCAACAGTCTAATAACAGCATGGGAGAAGCTGTTGTTGAACCTGTTGGCACATGTTCAAACTTCTATATCTTCTGCCTGACAGAAGTGGTTGAAAGAGAATATTACCGGATGATATTGGCAGC
Organism: Chiloscyllium punctatum; assembly: GCF_047496795.1. Classification (NCBI taxonomy): domain Eukaryota; kingdom Metazoa; phylum Chordata; class Chondrichthyes; order Orectolobiformes; family Hemiscylliidae; genus Chiloscyllium; species Chiloscyllium punctatum. Next base: position 23,868,922 of record NC_092749.1, on the reverse strand, counting down.
CTTTCTGCTGTAACGAGAAGTGGAGATGGAGTCAATGGATCTGAGGTTCACTTTCATGATGATATGGGATGTGTTCATAACTTTCTGTAGTTTCGTCTGGTCTGAGCCAGAGCAGTTGCCGTACCAATCAGTGAAGCAGCCAGAAAGAATGCTTTGTGGTCCATCTGTACAAGTTGGTGAGAGTCCTTATGGACATGTTGAATTTCCTAAGCTTCCTGAGAAAGAAGAGGCATTGTTGTGTCTTCTTGATCATCGCATCTACGTGGGAGGACCAGGGCAGAGGTCCTCATTTCACTGATCCACCTACAAAGCAAAGGAGAAAGAAATAAAATATTAGATTGTGATCTACATAAGACAGGAGAATACTCTACCTTAATGTGTTATCTAATGTAGGGGTGCAAATAAACAGTTCACATGTTAAAAACCTTTCATGAGTTATTGTCAAGTCAGCTATTCATGGCAAGCACATCAACAAGGGCAAATACAGTCTCAGTATCCAAAAATCATGTTGGCTTGCTGTTCGTAATTATAATCTAATGCTGTTTGCTGCAAAGTGGATTATTCAACATTGGGTGAAGATAAGATTGGGCACACACCGTGCTAGTGCCAACAGTTAAAACAAAACTGCCTTGATTCACACATAAACGGAGGACTGGGAAGCTTTTAAAGAACGACAGAGGATTAGTAAGAAGGAAATACGCAGAGAAAAAATGAGGTACGAAGGTAAACTGGCCAAGAATATAAAGGAGGATAGTAAAAGCTTTTTTAGGTATGTCCAAGGCAAAAAAATGGTTAGGACAAAAATTGGGCCCTTGAAGACAGAAGCAGGGGAATATATTACTGGGAACGAAGAAATGGCAGAGGAATTAAATGAGTACTTCAGATCTGTGTTCACTGGGGAAGACACAAGCAATCTCCCTGAGGTAACAGTGGCTGAAGGACCTGAACTTAAGGGAATTTCTATTTGCCAGGATTTGGTGTTGGAGAGACTGTTAGGTCTGAAGGTTGATAAGTCTCCGGGACCTGATGGCCTGCATCCCAGGGTACTGAAGGAGGTGGCTCGGGAAATCGTGGATGCGCTGGTGATTATTTTCCAGAGTTCAATAGAATCGGGGTTGATTCCTGAGGATTGGAGGGCGGCTAATGTTGTGCCACTTTTTAAGAAGGGTGGGCGGGAGAAAGCAGGAAATTATAGACCAGTTAGTCTGACCTCAGTGGTGGGAAAGATGCTGGAGTCTATTATAAAGGATGAAATTACGGCACATCTGGATAATAGTAACAGGATAGGACAGAGTCAGCATGGATTTATGAAGGGGAAATCATGCTTGACTAATCTTCTTGAATTTTTTGAGGATGTAACTCGGAAGATGGACGAGGGAGATCCAGTGGATGTAGTGTACCTGGACTTTCAGAAAGCTTTTGATAAAGTCCCACACAAGAGGTTAGTGAGTAAAATTAGGGCGCACGGGATTGGGGGCAAAGTACTAGATTGGATAGAGAATTGGTTGGCTAATAGGAAACAAAGGGTAGTGATTAACGGCTCCATTTCGAAATGGCAGGCAGTGACCAGTGGGGTACCGCAGGGATCCGTGCTGGGACCGCAGCTTTTTACAATATATGTAAATGATATAGAAGATGGTATCAGCAATAACATTAGCAAATTTGCTGATGACACAAAGCTAGGTGGTAGGGTAAAATGTGATGAGGATGTTAGGGGATTACAGGGTGACCTGGACAAGTTAGGTGAGTGGGCAGATGCATGGCAGATGCAGTTTAATGTGGATAAATGTCTGGTTATCCACTTTGGTGGCAAGAACAGGAAGGCAGATTACTACCTCAATGGTATCAAATTAGGTAAAGGGGCTGTTCAGAGAGATCTGGGTGTTCTTGTCCACCAGTCAATGAAGGCAAGCATGCAGGTACAGCAGGTCGTGAAGAAGGCTAATAGCATGCTGGCCTTCATAACAAGAGGGATTGAGTATAGAAGCAAAGAGGTGCTTCTGCAGCTGTACAGGGCCCTGGTGAGACCACACCTGGAGTACTGTGTACAGTTCTGGTCTCCAAATTTGAGGAAAGACATTCTGGCTATTGAGGGAGTGCAGCGTAGGTTCACGAGGTCAATTCCTGGAATGGCAGGATTGCCTTACACGGAAAGACTGAAGCGACTGGGCTTGTATACCCTTGAGTTTAGAAGACTGAGAGGGGATCTGATTGAAACGTATAGGCTTATGAAAGGATTGGACACTCTGGCAGGAGGGAACATATTTCCGTTGATGGGGGAGTGCCGAACCAGAGGACACAACTTAAAAATACGGGGTAGACCATTTAGGACAGAGATGAGGAGAAACTACTTCACCCAGAGAGTGGTGGCTGTGTGGAATGCTCTGCCCCAGAGGGCAGTGGAGGCCCAGTCTCTGGATTCTTTTAAGAAAGAATTGGATAGAGCTCTTAAAGATAGTGGAGTCAAGGGGTACGGAGATAAGGCTGGAACAGGATACTAATTAGGAATGATCAGCCATGATCATATTGAATGGCGGTGCAGGCTCGAAGGGCAGAATGGCCTACTCCTGCATCTATTGTCTATTGTCTATTGTCTATAAAGAAGTCCACTTGAGATAAAGTATTGATAAAGGAAAACATGCGAATGTTGGCATCAAGCAGAAGCCAGTTTTAGAATAATGCAGTCTCGATTTTGCTTCAAAAATGTTTCAACTCAATCTCAAAGTAGCAGCTTTACAGCAGCAGTGTGCAAGGTATAGTTCTTACACTAATCGCATCATAGTCCTCTCCAGTGAAATTGCCACTTTAGCATCCATCAGAGCTCAATTATGGCCTACATCTTCTGTGGAATCACATTTAGATGACCGAGAAAAACCTTCAGTGTTTGTCTTAATACATTCAGCATGTTATAGAACCTGACACACATGCATTCATTGTAATGAATATAATACTGAATGCTTCTAGATAGCATTCATTTTTTTTTAAGATACTTGACAACTCAGATAGTGACGATTCTTGAACTTTCACTGTTATGACAAGAATGAAAAGATTGGAACACTGTCAAATTATCAGCATGGTTTACATTTTTCTTTAAAAGAAGAGTAACATGGTGGCTCAGTGGTTAGCACTGCTGCCTCACACTACCAGGTCCCAGGTTCAATTCTACTCTCTTGTGACTGCCTGTTTGGAGTTTGCACATTCTCCCTGTGTCTCTGTGGATTTTCTCCAGGTGCTCCAGTTTCTTCCCACAGTCAAAAGATGTGCAGGTTAGGTGAATTGGTAGTGTTAAATTTCCCAGTAGTGTCCAGGGATGTGCAGGTTAGGTGGATTAGCTATGTGAAATACAGGGTTACAGGGATTGGGTCTGGTGGGATACTCTTCGTAACAGTGTAGACTCAATGGGCCGAATGGCCGGTTTCCACACTATAGGGATTCTATGAGTTAAGGTTGATTGTACATCTGTACAATACTCTGTGAATATAAAAATTTGACAAAAATGTTTCACACTCTCTCAAGCAAAGATGAAATTACATAATTGTTTTGTAGTGCATAACTTATTATTTATGCAGGGTCTGCAGGTATGAATGTTATCATTTCATTGAAAAAAAACTTACTGCCTTTATGTAAAATACTTCATTTGTAAATGAATTGTAAATAGTTGTAGACATATGCAGCTACACAAAGGGCAGAGTCATCATCAAATGATTGTTAAAATCTGCTGAAGTAGTCATCTTTGGAGTTGGTGATGGTTGGGATCTGTGTGAAAGAACGACACCATGAAGAATCCAAGATGCAATGGAAGGAACAAGACACAAGTCCTTCTTCCCCTCCCTGTGAAATACTTCTTGCTGTACTGAGGAGAGAAATCAAGACGCCTGGGCCCAACCCTCTTGCTGATGTCATTCCACAGCCAGGATGTGCAAGCACATCATGTGGTCTAGGGAAGTACTGTCTGCACAGAATCAGAAACTACTGCTCTTAAAACCTCTGTCCAACCCCAGGGCTCAAATCAGAATGTCAGCCCAAGTGGGGAAATCAGTCCCATATTATGGTTCCTCAAATGTCCAAGGCAACATGTCAGGAACAGCCCAATGCAAAAGATGATACAACAAATTTCACAATTGAAGAAACAACGAAACTATTCGATATAATCCAGTTACAAGGATGATGTAAGCTCAAATGTTTGGCTGTTCCATTTTCTATAATTTGGTATTATTTTGAATTGGACGGCTAGAGGAAATATAATACGCCTCAGAGTAACACTGGGCCAGAAGTTACTGTAGCATAGCAGGTGCCATGAGTTAGATTTGCTCCTGCTCCTTCCTGCAAGTAAAATCAGCACATCTGGGGCCTGATGGAACAGACTCTCTCCTTATCCAATAACATGTAAGGATTTAACAAATAAACCACAAGAGAGGTCAGTAGCCATGCAGGTTTCATTTCAGGTGAATGGTTAAAAAAAAAAGACCAGAGGTGTCATGAGGAAAAGTATCAAGAGGCAAGGTTCTGTGATACACTCAAGTGTGTGGAACGGTCAAATTCAATTATGGTTTCAGATAATTATCTGAAAAGAAAAGGTGTGCAGGACTATGAGGTATAAGGCAAGTTTGGTCTATCCAAATAACTGTCATAGAATCCCTACAATGCAGAAAGAGGCCATTTGGTCCAATGAGTCTGCACCAACGCTCTGAAGAATATCCCACCCAGACCCGTAACCTAGCTAATTATTTTATATAGTTATAGACAAAGGTTCAGACTTGAGGGGCTGAATGGTCTCCTTCAGTGCAGAAGCTGTCATGTTATACAATAAAAAGACTAAAAGGGAAAAGGTATTAAAGTTATATATAGCGACTTGTTTTTTTGATGCCTCGCCAAGCATATGGTATGGAGTCTATTCTTGCTTTCAGTCCATGCAACCTGTATTTCCAGATTATGAATAAAGTGGCCAAGGACCAATTCTCTCAAAACTTCCCATTACGGGGCCTGAGGGAAAACATGAGCAGTCAGTGAAGCATTTCCTTCTGCTTAGCGCATGTTTGAAACAAAACAAAATTCGCACAATTTTGTCTGTGCTTCAAAAGCATTTGGAACTTATTTTTAAGGCGGCTATTTACCATCACCTTTCATCAGTGGTTTCGCACGATGCGCCAGGCCAGATTCTTTAGTGAAAGTAGCCTTTTACAAACACATTTGAAAGCAACTGGGGATCAAGTAGTCACTTCTGCACTGAGTCTATTGCAACAGAAGACAAGAATGTCACTAAGGAAAGTTGGAAAATTCTCAAGCCGAACACTGGACTCGAAACATAAACTCTGCTGCTCTCTCTACAGATCTGCTGAGCTTCCCCAGTGCTTTGACTTTTTCTTCCAGATTTTCAGCATCTGTAGCATTTTGTTTTCAAAGGAAAACTTGTATTTACAAACCATTTCAATGAGAATAGACATCTCAAAATCCTGTATAGTCAATGAAGAACTTCCTAAAGTATGATCATTGGTGCAAATGTAGAAAATGCATGATCATTTCTATAGTTTGGATGTAAATTAATGTGGATAGCAACTGAATCTGTAAGATTTAATACATTGATTATTTTATTTGCTCAGAAGACGTAGGCAGATGACAGGGAGAGGTTATAGATAGGCAAAAAAACCTATTGTTTACTATGTGCAACCTGATGCCATGATTCATTGGGTCCAGAGACAATGTTGAACACTCCAAGGCAACTCCCGCCTGACTGTGTAGCACAGTACCACCCACCTCTACTCATTCACCCAGTGGGAATGGGACATTGTAAAATAAGATTCTTTGAGATGACAACATAGCTAATCTATGGGACATCTCTCCTTATTTTGGTCACGATGTGGAGATGCCAGTGTTGAACTGGGGTAGACAAAGTTTTTAAAAAAATCACAACAGCAAGTTATAGTCCAACACTTATTTGAAAGTACAAACTTTTGGAGCACTGCTTCCTCATCAAGGAGTTGGTGTTGTGATTTTTTTTTAATCCTTATTTAAGCACAGGCCACCTGATGTTATGAACCATAGAATGCCTACAGTGTGGAAGGAGGCCATTCAGTCCATCTCAATCTTCCAAAGAGTACCACACCCAGACCCACCCTATCCCTGTGGCTGAGCATTCCCCATGGCTAACCCACCTAGCCTGCACATTCCTGGATACTATGGGTAATTTAGCGTGGCCAATCCACCTAACCTGCACATCTTTGGACTGTGGAAGGAAACCAGTGCACCCAGAGGAAACCCACGCAGAAACGGGAAAGAATATACAAACTCCACACAGACAGGTGCCCGAGGGTTGAATCGAACCCTGGTCCCTAATGCTGTGAGGCAGCAGTGGTAACCACTGAGCCATAAATTTAAGGGGACATAAATTTAAGGTGAAGGGTGGAAGGTATAGGGGAGATGTCAGGGGTGGGTTCTTTACCCAGAGAGTGGTGGGGGCATGGAATGCGCTGCCCGAGGGAGTGGTAGAGTCAGATTCATTGGCGACCTTTAAGCGGCATTTGGATAGGTACATGGATGGGTGCTTAATCTAGGATAGAAGTTCGGCACAACATCGTGGGCCGAAGGGCCTGTTCTGTGCTGTATTGTTCTATGTTCTCTATGTTCTATGCACAGAGAGCCTCCATCATGGTGAAGAAATTGCAAAATTGATACTATATGTTTGCCATTATTATTTCTAGTCAATGTTGAGCGATCCATCTGTTTTCGCTCCTTTCTTTCGGCTTTGTAATAGATATACTTGAGTACTTGTGATGTGTTCCAGACAGAAGGCAAGAGTCAGTGACAATGTTTGTGATACATATGTAGGCCAGACCATATAATGATGGCAGATTCCCTTCCCCAAAGGGCTTTAATGTACCAGATGAGTTTTTTTAAAAACAAATTTGGGCGGCACAGTGGCAGTGGTTAGCACTGCTGCCTCACAGCGCCAGATACCTGGGTTCAATTCCTGCCTCAGGCGACTGTCTGTGTGGAGTTTGCACGTTCTCCCAGTGTCTGCGTGCAGGTGCTCCGGTTTCCTCCCACAGTCCAAAAATGTGCAGGTTAGGTGAATTGGCTATGCTAAATTGCCCGTAGTGTTAGGTGAAGGGGTAAATGTAGGGGAATGGGTCTGGGTGGGTTGTGCTTCGTCGGGTCAGCATGGACTTGTTGGGCCGAAGGGCCTGTTTCCACACTAAGTAATCTAATCTAAAACAATTGACTATAGTTTCATGGTGACCATCAAACTAGCTTTAATTTCAGATATTTTCAATTAATTGAATTCAAAAGTTCTGCTATGGTGTGATTCCACCCTATGCCCTTCACAGCAGTGGTTTTGGTCTGTACAATGGATGCACCGCTACTCCACTGCTTCCTACATATTGCTTGCTGCGACCTATACCAGCTAGAGAACAATGACAGTAATTTGCTTCATCAAAGTCTCAGTATGAAATGCAGCACTCTCCCTACAATGAGCCTGGCATCTTGGGGGAGCATTTAAAACAAGGGGGAGAGGCAGGTTCATACACCTTCCAGTCTCTGCCCTGATAAATTCCAGGGCAAGAAGGCCACAAAGTGATGTGATTAAGTGGGTAATTAATACTAAGTAATCTTGTCTCATTAATACTTCGAGTTGAAAATGTGTTGCTGGAAAAGCGCAGCAGGTCAGGCAGCATCCAAGGAACAGGAGAATCGACGTTTCGGACATCAGCCCTTCTGTAGGATTCCTGAAGAGCTAATGCCCGAAATGTCGATTCTCCTGTTCCTTGGATGCTGCCTGACCTGCTGCACTTTTCCAGCAACACATTTTCAACTCTGATCTCCAGCATCTGCAGTCCTCACTTTCTCCTCATTAATACTTCTGTACAACCAGCAAACAGAGAAACTTGCTTTGCACCAAGATTGGAAAGTAAACCCTTTTGGCATCACCACTTCGAGCTGCACTCCCTCTTTCAAACTCACTAATTAGCTGGTCAAGGGATGTGGCATCAGGAGAGGAAAGAACTTCAAGGAGCCACTCTCTGTCCTGGCTGCTGTCCACTGCCCACCTCTCTTCCCACCTATGTCAGCAGCCATGAGCAACCCCTGGCTTTGGACAGATGTAGTACCAGCAGCAGCCACAGTCTTCCAGGTGGCACAGCTGAGCAATAAGGAGTTGCAAACCTCCAAGTGGCTGAAGGTCCTCCATTCTACAGGTCTTTGATCCTGGGTTCAACCAGCTGCTGCACAGATAAGAATAACTAACTGGAATTTAATTTAGTGGACCTTCTGAGAAAGATGGGATTCAGGGCTCATCCACAATCTGACCCATGTATACTGGCATCAGGCAGCAAAAATGACGACATTTGGGGAAGCCCAAAGCAAAACTGAACACCAGGCAGAGCCTGACCTTTTTGTTTTATCCATTCACAGACTGTGTGGGTGTCACTGGCTGTGCCAGCATACATCCCCAGTTCCTTTGCGACAGAACCATAAAAGTTTTCAGTTTCAGAGGTCTTTGACCCATTGTGTCTGGACCAGCTCCGGAAAAAGCTACCCAGCTAGTCCCATTCTCCAATCCTATTTCCATAGCACTCTATATTAATCATTTTCAAATATGCATCAAGCTGTCTTTTTAAACCTCCAATGGACTCCACCTCTCTCCCTGGCAGCACATTCCAAATTCTAAACAACTGAGTAAAGAGGCTTCCCCTCATCTCATTCCAAGCTTTTTTTTGCTGACAACCTTGAAATGACGACCCACAGTTATTGACATATCCATGAATAGAAAAAGAACTTTTTTTTTTAACCCTATCAAAATTGTTCACAATTTCAATTTTGCACACCGCAACAGGGCCATCTCAATCTTCTCTTTTCCGGAGAGAATAAGCCCAATTTCTCTGATCTTCCCTTGTATCTAAAATCCCTAATTCTTGGTGTTCCAGTCGATCTCTTTTGCACTCTCTCTAGGACTTTAACATCCTTCCTTAAGTAAGGTGCCCAGAACTGAACACAATATTCCAAATGTGGTCTGACCAATAATTTGTAGAGCTGTAGTATCAATTCCTTGCCTTTATACTCTATGCCTCTACTTATAAACTCAAGGATCCTTATAACCCTTCTTAACAACTGTTTCAACTGGATAGTGGTGTCTTCTTGAACAGCTGCAATTCAACACTATTGTTTAAAACATATTTATTCATAGAATGTGCACATCACTGGGCTATGCAGCATTTATTGCCCATTCTAGCTACCCTTGAACAGAGCGGGTTGCCAGGTCATTTCACAACGCAAGCAAGAGTCAACCACATTGCTGTGAGGTTGGAGATAAATATACCAGACATGGTAAGAATGACAGATTTCTTTCCCTTTGGATATTTCAAGATGGGAGTTAAGCAAGAGAAAAACAGGTAAAGAAAGTACATTGACTGACTATAAATCAATCAAGATATTTATTTATAAAATCATTTATGGGCAGTACGGTGGCACAGTGGTTAGCACTGTTGCCTCTCAGCGCCAGAGACCTGGTTCATTTCCCACCTCAGGCGACTGACTGTGTGGAGTTTGCACATTCTCCCAGTGTTTGCGCGAGTTTCCTCTGGATGCTCCGGTTTCCTCCCACAGTCCAAAAAAAAAATGTGCAGGTTAGGTGAATTGGCCATGCTAAATTGCCCATAGTGTTAGGTGAAGGGGTGAAATGTAAGGGAATGGGTCTGGGTTGGTTGCGCTTCAGCCTGTTTCCACACTAAGTAATCTAATCTAAAGTCAACAATAATCCAGGTTTAATCTTCTTGCTTTTGATAAATACTCCCTGTTAAACAACAAATCTCAAGTAGCATCAGAGGTACTGGCTTGAAAAAGTTAATGAGACTGCCAACACATCAAAAAATTATATTGTTGATATTGAAAAAGCATTTGACTAACACTTTTTTTTGGGAGATTCACCTCCAGCTCACCATCTAGCTAATTCATTAAATCACAGACATGAACAGAAATGAGGTAATGTGAATGATTTAAACACATTTCAAGTTAGTATTTATTTTGAAGGCGAGACTCTTAAAATACATTACAAAAATGATCAGAGCAGGGCATAGGTATGACTCTCTACAGCATGTCTGACTCCAGATAAATGAATGTTTTGGTTTTGAAGGATTCCATCACATATCTCATGGCATTTCCCAAAATACAAACATATGACAGTACTGCCTCTATTATCCTGATAATCTCTACTACAGATGACCCAGTCACTATCATGTGACTGTCTATGGCAGTTTTCTGTGAACAAACAGCCCATCAATATCACATTACGTCAGTGACTACAAAATGGAAAGAAGGGAGTTTATGTACCTTCCACGATCACTGTACATCTCAAAATGCTTTAAAGCCAGTGAAGTAATTTTCACTGTTACAATATAGGAAACATAGTAGAAAACTTGCACACAGAAAGCTCCCACAAAGTAATAACAAATCAGAGACAGAGACAATCTGTTTCCCTGTGATCCTTCTTTGCAATACTATCATGTGATCTTTCCTGTTCACCCAAGGGAGGCACCTGAAAGGCAGCACCTTCCTTTGTACTCAAATCCTGGAATAGGACTTGAACCCATGTTTGACTCCAAAATGAGCCACAGTTGAAAGACTTTTGCGAGAGGCTGTGGTTACGAAAGGCATTTTATGAATACAAATCTTTTTTTTTTTTTTTGCAAACTTGACATCTTGCCCAAGGAAACCAGAAGAATGATTGAAGTGGAGTGTAGAAAAATTACTTTCACAAAGTGGATTGAGGCATATGGCAGGGAGATTAAATCCTGCAGTTGATCAACTAACCTGTAAGTATTCAGTATTGACAGTGTGATTGAACTGTCAAAAGTGTTCGTTTCCCACATGGACTGCTTTCATTTGGAATACAGAGGATTTCACTCAATTGTTTTTGTTTTTATTAAATACAAGTTTTGTGAAAGGTATTGTATACACTAAAAGATCAAATGAGTCACTTTCCTGTTGGTTAGTGTTACAATGGTTTTTCAATTAGCAGGCTGCATAACTTATGAATCAGTGCGAAAAAGTTTCAAAAGTAAATATTGTGCATTACTTAACTGACAAGCCATTGCCCTACTCCAAACAATCCTCTTCACATGCCTCTAGCCTTTAATAACAACATGTAGATATTTCTCAAACAAAGGTAGACAGTTGTGATTGGTTCCCTACTAACCCTAAAAAATTAGGTCAACAAGGCTTAAATCTTAAAATATATTAACAAAAACATTCAACTTTTATTTTCCCAAAACGTGGAGTTTAGCGAGTCACAGAATCCCTACAGTGCAGAAGCAGACCGTTCGGTCCATTGACTCCACACCATCCCTCTGAAGGACACCCTATCCAGACTCACTTGCCCACCCTATCTCTGTAACCCCAAAATTTCCCCAAAGTCAATCCACCCAACCTACACATCCCTGGACACTTTGGGAAATTTAGCATGGTCAACCTACCTAATCTACACATCTTTGGACTGTGGGAGGAAACCAGAGCCCCTGGAGAAAACTCTCAGACACAGGGAGAATGCGCAAACTCTACACAGACAGTCGCCCAAGGGTAGAATCTAACTTGGGTCACTAATGCCATGAAGCAATGCTAACCACTGCGTCACTATGCTGCCCTCAGAATAGACAATTGCCCCAAGTTACGAATCCTTCTATAGATCCCAGGAGTTTAATTGTTTCAAGAAATTGGCAGAGTAATTGCTTTAATATGAATAAATTACACATCCGGTCTAGTTAAGTGGTGTTCATCAGCATTGTGGTTTAGAACCAGTTGCTACCAGATTCTGTCACTGCTTAGCAAAGAGGACGACAAAATGCAAGATCATGTCTCTGCTTTCTATTCCACAAATTGAATTCTAGGAACAGTTGGCAGCTTACACGGGAATCAACATGGCACTTCCATAGAAGGACAGAGGTAAAATAGGCTTTGTTTTTTGCACAGGGAGGGAATGAAAAGGGGCAGTAATTACATCAATTTCTGCCATCCTTGCATATGAAAGTGATTGGAGAAAACAGGGTAGGAGTGGATGTAAATTAATGAGTGTTTGAGAGAATACGAAATTGATTTTTCATTAGAGATTGCAGTGATGACATTTTGTAGACATCCTAATGCCATGTATTGTAGCCCACAATGCAGTAATAAGTGCTCTGGCCATTGTCATTTCCAATAATACCTCTTTCTCTACCCACATAGTAGTGTATAATTAGAGAATCTTGAAACTATACAACACATCACTGCCAAAAGCAACTTCCTAAGGAGTATGTAATTTGTGCTGTCAATGTTGTGGTTAATTACACCTCAGTTTCGCTTTGGCATTTTATCACTGCACTGTAGAATTAAGGACATTTCTTGTGGCAGATGTAGTAACCCAGGCAGGATTTATTGTGATTTTAAAAGGAGTTCTATTTTAGTGTAATGTTTAAAAAAAAATTGTTTGTTCGGTCATCTAGATCTAGGTAGCCAACATTCACTGAAGTATGCAATAATGAGAATTCCCATATTGTGCATGATGTTCCCAAGGTTTTTGCACTCTGAGCTTCTTGAAGTTTAAATGAGCCTGCTCCCAGAACTGTACTATTAGTGCCCTGCAGACGGAAGCTGCTGGATGAATGCAGGCCATTTTGTTTAGCCAGTACATGCCGGTTTATAATCAACATACAATCCTCAACATTAAACTACTCAGTTCCCCTTTTCCCTTCACCTGATCAAACGTGGTGGTGAACCCTGACTTAGTGGGCCAGTTTCCTCAGGACTTCACGTGCTCCACTGCAGTAACTTTGCTGGGGGGTTTCAGCAGAAATTGAACACACACACACACACACACACACACACACACAATCAATCTGGGCTCTGCCAAGGTTGCAATGAAAGCTAGAGTGAAATTTGCCACAGCAGCCTTTGCCTCAACAAGTGAGTTCCACAGCCTTCCAACTCAGTGTGGAGAACTGTTCATTGCTGTCTCTACACTTTGTATCCCACAGCCCCTCATGATCAACTGCACAACTACTGCAAATAATCTGCTTGTGTCCCGTCCTTTAAACACTGACATAATATTATCTCAATTTTCATTGTTCTAATGAAAAAAAGCACATTGTGTCAAGTTCCTAAATACACACATTTTAAAAATCTTACACCCAGCTGAAGTAAATTTCTAGTGTTTCAATCAGCTATACTAGTACAGGTAGAAATCAATAGTGACTAAATTAAAAGCACATATTTATTTTACTTCTAGAAATAAAGATATTTTTCCAGCTGCATTTTTATTTTTAACAAACAGACAAGCTGATCTGAGGGCATCTTGGAATGTCAACAGATGGTATAAATCTATTCACCTAAAGCTACACAAAAGCACATAAGGTCCAACATTAATTGAATTTCTCTTATCACACTGTCAACACATTTTAACATTTTGTTGCACGCTTCTTATGAAGCATCCTCTTCCCGCAGGCCCCCACCACTTCAAAATAATAAAACAGTGCAAAGCTGCTGAGCTCCACTGATTAGTGAGCGAGAAGATTTGTCTGGTTGCCAAATCAGTTTTCTGCAAAAAAATTGAATGCTGCCTTGGGCAAAGAATTCTCTTTTATTTTTGCAGTGTCAGGACAAATGCATTCTCATTTGCACTGCCACGTTTGTATGAATAGGTCATAAAGGTGTCTCTCAAAAATTGTATCAGCACCATGTAACTTTATCGTGAAGCTCAAATAGTACATCTCAGGAGATTTACTAGTGGAAGAAAATGCCAAGAGGTCTCAGTGTTTTATTGCTATATGAATGGGACAGAATTGAATGACCAGGTTTGGTCATCATTTTTGGCCATCGGTTCATGTATATACTTTGCTCAGAGAGGGGGCAAGGAAGCACAAAAACATAGAATAGGGGGCAAAGGGCGTCTTGAGGAGATAAAGCATATTAAATTAAGAAAATAAAGCTGGTGTGGGATGTTTGTAATACAATTAAACCTTTTATAAAGTTTAGTGAAATTGAAAGCACTACTGAGGGCTTCAGAATTTGCTTACGCAAGGAACAGTCAAGTAGAACTATCTTTTGAGCAAAGTGGTCTGTCCTGTAGCATAATCTGCTTCTGTGCATCGTGTACAGGTCTGTTAGAAAGGGTTACTATTCAATTGAATCTAGTAAATACCATCCATTGTGGTGATGTCACAAGGACTTGGTCAGAGACAGACATTTAGGCTAATGAGCTCCTAACATTATCTGTCATCATGCAGATCAAATTGATATAATCTGTAAGCAGTTGCAGCAACACTATAAACTGTTTGCAGTTTATTGTTTACTCAAGATGGTTTGATCAAGGCTCTCATAGACCAGAAAGATGGCTGTGCTAATCCATGCTAGATTACTTTGGACTGGAAGGAAATTACACATACAGCAAATTCAGCTGTGAAAAATTACAAAATTTTGAACCAGATAATGAGCACTGTTATATTTTCTTTGATAATAAAATTACAATGCATACAGCTACACGAGTTATGAACAGAGACAGAAATGGAGAAAAGCCCTGGTGAGCAATGGGCGAGGATGGTGGCATAGACCATGGAAGCTTGGAGGACGAGAATGCAAATATCAATTCATAGGCCAAAACAAGTGGCCCGAGGTCTGTTGCCATGCTGTACATCTCTATGACTCTAGGACTACAAGTGCAGCTTGGCAAGAACTGGTTGAATAGTCATATGGGACTGTGCACAAAGCAGGTTTTCTTTAAATTATATGTCAGTTGAGAAGAGTGGCCTAGGATAGTGGAGGATTACGGAAACCTGTTTGAGAAGTAATGAAAATATTGATTGAGCAGGACGGAGGCTGGGACACAGGTTCACAATGGCCTCATGACAGGAAAGTGCAACTCTGGTGACTAGCCAGATGTGAAATTAAAAGAACAGAACAGAGTTGCAGAATGTCAAGTCCGCACAACATCTGGTTCAGTTTGCATGGAATTAGAGTTAGATGTGGGAACAGAAAATCATGACTTTGATTTTCCTACTGTTGTGCTCAAGGTAACTGGAGTTCATCATGTCAAGTAGCCAATTAGTAATAGATGTGAACCTTTACTCACTTCTGAGTCAGGGGCCTTGGACTAACGCCCACTTTAGCTTTTTGAGTGCATAATCTGGTTTGACACATCAGCACTGTATTGAGGAAATGTCAGAGGTGCCATATTACAGGTGAAATAAGAGATTCCATCTACCCTCCCTGCAGACTTCAGTTTAATGGTCCATCCAAGAAACAGCACCATCAATAGTTCAGCATTTGTTTAATATTTTTAATGTTACTTGAAATATTATAGATTTTAAACAAGTGCTGAATCTGAAATATCTTGGGTTTACTTAGCATGCCAGACAATTTAACAAAATATAAATAAAATTACTTTGCCATTAGAAGCACAACCAGTTTGGCAGCCAAGTTTAAAGAAAATGCAGAACTATTTCTATTTTGTTCCCAAAATAAGTAAAGGAAAACAAAATAAGTCAATTTAACTTAATGTTTGTGGGGGTGTCTATTGACCAAAACCTTGACTGGATTTGCTTATTTACATATAGCGGCCACCAAAAGATAATTAAAAGCTGGAAACTATACATTGAATGGAAATTGCTTCAAGATTCCCCAGAGCTCATCCATCATCTACGTAGCACAGGTCAGGAATGTGATGGAATAAATTCCATCTGCCAAACTGAGTCCAGCTCCAAGACAACTCAAGCAGTCCAATACCATCCTGGACAAAGCATTCTGCATGATTGGCACCATACCCTTAAGCAGCCACTTCTTTTACAATGGCTACAGGATGTACCCTCTACAATCTGCAGAAATTCACTGCAGTAACTCACCAAGGTTCCTTCTAGAACACTTTCCAGACCCTATGACTCCCATCACCTGGAAGAATAAAGGGCAGGAGATGCTCTGGATCACCACCTCCTGCAAGGTCCCCAAGACTTCACACAACATACCAATTGGAAACTATACGGCCATTCTTTCACTCTGGCCAAGTCGGAATCCTAGAGCTTACTTCTTAACAGCACTGTGGCTGTACCTACAATGGATGGACTGCAATTATTCATCACTCACCATGTTCTCCAGAGCATTTAGAGACAGGCAACAATGCTGGTCTTGCTCATGATACTTATATTGTGTGGATTATATATTTTTTAAATTAAATTAACAGAAAATATTTCTGTAATTATGTGGGTTAGCCTTGGAAGAGGTGGGTGTTCTACTGAAGACAGGTTGCTAGAGACTCAGATTTTCAATGTACATGTTTAATCACATTCTATGAACTATATACACAGACTTCACACATCTACAATGTTGCATCTCTCTTCAGAACTTTTGCATTATCATAGGATGTCTCATATCATGTGTAATTTACAAAACAAAAATAGTAAAGAAAATTCAGAGACACAACCGGTCAGAAAAATGCAAAGAAACGGTGAGAAACATCTCTTCCAATCACAGTCTGGTTGTCTCCCATGCTGACGACTGATAGGTTTGCAAGTAAACCTATTAGGAGCTAGCATGGGAGAGAACCAGCCTATAATTGGAGGAGCGGTGAACAAACTAAATAAATGCCAGCAGTAATAGAGCTAGTAATGGAGAGCCATCTTTTTGTTGATGTTCCAACTGCACCAGATCCAGGGAGAATAGGGGCAGATGGGAGGTCTGATAGACATGATTTTGGGGGTGGGATGGTGAGGGAGACAGGAGGACCATCGGGACTGTGGAGAGAAGGAAGAATTTGAGAGAGATGGAACAGCTGAGAAGGTTCCCAACAGCACAGCAAAGATGGGAAGGTTGTAAGTAGATTGGATAATGATGAATCTGTAAGATTATGAAAGAGAGGGGTAGGATATGTAAAACTTTGAGTCAATTATTTTGAAAATAAATTTGCTAACATATCTTTGTCTTATACAAATTTAAATGCTGTGGATTCCAAGACATTACTGCTCTCCTTATCGAGTTGTGGCTTTAATGTTTAATGGGGTTGATAATTATTCAGGATATTGTTGAATTCTTCTAATTCTGCCTATGCACTACCAAATATCCATTACAATCAACAAAAGCATCACCTAATAAAAGTCAGTTAGTGAGAACAAAAAAGCTAGAAGGGCCCCTCAAAAAAATTGAATGCCCTGGCTATTTATTCAAATATTACTCTTTCACACTTCCCTACTGGCAAGCCCACCAGGATGAACACCCCCTGTTCCTTTTTAAACTAATGTAATACCATAGTTTTCCTCCCACTAAGGAGACAGATGTCTCGAGAGTATGTCCACACCTTTGATTGTGCAGCATTCCAAGACTACTCTATTGGATGAATCCTAAATTTTATGGGGTGAAATCTGAATCCAAGACCTTCTAATTCAGAGATGAGAACATTGCCTACTTCACCATGACTGAAATCTGGTCAGTCTCTCCAGACTGAGTCATTCCATTCAGTGGTCCCAGTTTTATCCCTACAGGCATTCACTCAAAATAAATTACCAACAATATGAAAAATGTCCCATTGCCAGTTACCAAACTACATTCATGAATTTGGTACATCAGTTTTGTTTCTCTCTTTCTAGCTACCAAACAAGCACTGCTGTCTCACAGCACCAGGGACCCGGGTTCAATTCTGCCCTCGGGTGACTGTCTACGCAAACGCCACGCATTCTCCCTTTGCCTATGTGCGTTTCTTCTGGGCACTCCACTTTCCTCCCACATCCAGTCCAAAGATGTGCAGGTAAGGTGGCTTGGCCAGGATAAATTGTCCATATTGTCCAAGGATGGCGGGTTTGGAAGATCAGTCATCTGAAATGCAGGGTTACAGGGTTTGGGAGGGGATGCAGTTGGGTCGGTCTGAGTGGAATGTTGTTCAGAGGGCTGGTGTGGACTCAAAAGGGCTGAATGGAGTACTTACACACTGTAGGAATTCTGTTTGTTAATTCATATTATCTCAAGATGCACAACAGTGACATCTTTTTATCTACATAGTACCTTTAACATCCCAAGGTACTTTACAGTTGCATTAATTGCCAAAATCTCAGTCAAAGTTTTAAGTGTCTTAAAGGATGAAAGCAAGGTAGAGAAGCAGAAGGATAGGTTATTCAAGAGTATGGTGTTGAGGTGATAACGGTGCAGCAATTACAC
Organism: Chiloscyllium punctatum; assembly: GCF_047496795.1. Taxonomy (NCBI): domain Eukaryota; kingdom Metazoa; phylum Chordata; class Chondrichthyes; order Orectolobiformes; family Hemiscylliidae; genus Chiloscyllium; species Chiloscyllium punctatum. Next base: position 23,850,766 of record NC_092749.1, on the reverse strand, counting down.
TTCGGAATACACGAGGTCAGAATGAAGGAGCACAGATTTCTCAGAAGGTGGGAGAAAATAAGAGGGGAAACAACACGGAGGCATTTGAAAGACAAGTATGAGAACTTTAACATCAAAATATTCCTTGACTGGGAATCAGTCTCTGGGCGGCACGGTGGCTAAGTGGTTAGCACTGCTGCCTCACAGCGCCAGAGACCCGGGTTCAATTCCCGCCTCAGGCGACTGACTGTGGGGAGTTTGCACGTTCTCCCCGTGTCTGCGTGGGTTTCCTCCGGGTGCTCCGGTTTCCTCCCACAGTCCAAAGATGTGCAGGTCAGGTGAATTGGCCATGCTAAATTGCCCATAGTGTTAGGTAAGGGGTAGATGTAGGGGTATGGGTGGGTTGCGCTTTGGCGGAGTGGTGTGGACTTGTTGGGCCGAAGGGCCTGTTTCCACACTGTAATCTAAATAATCTAATCTAATATGGGATGGGATTTTTTAGCGGTTAAGACAACACAGGCATCTGAGTTTTTAATGATCTTAAGTTTATAGAGGGTACGACAGGGGAGTCTAGCCTGCAGTGCATTGAAACGATCAAATGTAGAGTTCATGAGGGTCTGGCTGAGGGGGTCAACAGCAAAGAAGCAGCTCATGCACATCCACCATGCAAACATAACAACCAATGCTGGTTGGTTAACTGCAGGGAAAATTACAAGCTGATCTCAAGTCCAATCTCATTCACAACCAAAACACCAGTTTAGCACTCTCCCAGTTCTGGCAGAAATCAATTAACCCAGCACAGGAGAAGTACTGAACCCCAACACCTCTTTGTTCAGTACTGTGCAATCACTGTTTAAACCAGAGGCCATCACCTAAATCATTCCTGTTTAATTGAATGAACGTGATTAAAAATAGTCCAAATTATAATTGGACACAAGGTTATAACCTAGCACAATCGCATAGCATGAGAAAATAAAGATTTTCTACAAAACAACGTTCTCAGTATTTATCCTGTAAAGCAATCAGGTATTGCTGAAGGAGAGAAAATAATTTAGAATTTTGTGCACATTTATGACACATCAGCATTTTTAGCGGTCACTGTTCATTATCCAGACAGCATTGCTATGCCTTTGTGCTATTGTAAAATTGGGTAGCCAAGCAAACAAAACAGAATAGATGAGAAAAAGAGAGACAGAATATGCTGCAACCATTTCTACCTCAACTTCATACAAACAGGAGATCATGACGTCATTAAAAACAAAATCAGAATATAATGTTAAGCTCACCAAACTGTGTGCATGAATTTACAGTCAAAGAATATTCCAACCCTATTATTACTGTCAAATTTTGTTTCATAAAACTGTAAAATGCCTCAGGATGTTTTACTATATTAATTTAATGAGATAAATGGACATGGTATTGTTATTGAAATCAGCCATGAATTTCCACCCATCTTCTCAGATCAAGATCTATAGTGTTCCCAGTCATTTTGCAATCATCCAGTCTTCTCTTCTTAGGTAGCCCCTTGGGATCAAGTGTGACTGGCCTCCACTCTGGTTCAGTGGCTTGAGATGGCAGATTACTCCAAAATGTGAAATCAACAAAGTAATGCCACAAGGGGCTGGAGCTTGAAGGGCCAAGCAGATGAGTTGTTTTGAGGATTGTGCACCGTCTCTGATACCTCAACCATACCTTGAATGCTCCAGACAATTTCTCTCAATATATGTGTGCAGCCTTCTTGAATAAACCTTCTCCATTTTAGTTGGTCCCAAGTCAGAAACCGGATGAGTGTACAAACATTTGACATCTTCAGGTGGTGCTTTGAGGGCATCCCTAAAAGTATTTCTGCTGTTGTCCTGGGAATCTCCTGTGACCAAGTTCCAAATAGGCCAGTTGCTTCAGGAGTCTGGTGCCAGGCATATAAACATCCTTCCGAGTGGATTTGGTTTGACATGATTTGCACTTCAAATGTTGGGAACATTGGTTTAAGAGGACCACTGCTATTGAACTAGGTAAAAACAATGACTGCAGATGCTGAAAATCAAATACTGGATTAGTGGTGCTGGAAGAGCACAGCAGTTCAGGCAGCATCCAAAGCTGCTCGTTGGATGCTGCCTGAACTGCTGTGCTCTCCCAGCACCACTAATCCACTGCTATTGAACTGCCTTTCAAGCTACCAGATCTGGACGACCTCATGAATACATTCTTGATAGTCTTTGTCCAGCACTTGAAAGCAGCAGGCACTTCTGAAGCTCAAAGATCATTACTGCTTGTCAAATATAGTGTTAGTTGGGACTTGAGATTCTAGTCCTTAAGTATTCTTCCTCAGTTGGTCCAAAGCATGTTGAGATTTATTGTTCATCAAGAGGAGGATCCCAAGGTATGGAAAAAGCTCTACTTTTCAGGAAGTCACTAATCTTAAATCGATAGGAGGAAGTGTTACTCTCTAGGAGATAGTTGCAAGATGATCCCAAACTTCACTGAAATGTGCGCTGTGTTATCCCAACAGAAAGATTCATGTCTTGCACCTCATTGTGAAGTAGGTATAAAGATGGTTGTACATTTCTGAATGACTATAAATTTGAGGAACATACTCCATAAACTTTTTTTTAAAAAAGTTGATAATATCAAACGCTGAAAAACAGTCACTGAAGCCTGAAGCATTTGGAAACCCTAGTGAAATTCTGAAACACAGTGGAGATACATGCCTGACGTGGCTGCACAACTTCTGCAAGTTCATATTTCTCTCAGGAAGAGGAGTTTGTGTTGGGATCATGTCAGAGGTGGTCTGATCATGACTAATCACAAAAAGAGGGAAGTCTGATTGCAGTAACTACAGTGCAGTCTACCTGCTGGCTACAGAGGGAAGATCACCACAAGAGACCCTCCCGTTCCCTCTTCCTAATGGCTGGGGAGCTCCTTTAGAGTCACAGTGCAGTTTTCATCCATCAAGAGATGCTAGAGTCATAAATACCACTGCCCCAGAAATTCAATAAAAATGCAAGGAACATCAACTTTAGGTGATCTCATAAAACTACCCACCATCCCATTTTAAATCAGTGTTGCTACTGCAGTATACAGAAATTATTGAATACTAGAGTTAATCCTGTGCTTAGTTCGCAAACTGCAGTTTTGCTCAAGTTGTCTCTGGAAAGGATGTTGTGAAACTTGAAAGGGTTCAGAATAGATTTACAAGGATATTGCTAGGGTTAGAGGATTTGAGCTATAGGGAAATGCTGAATAGGCTGGGGCTGTTTTCTCTGGAGCGTCAGAGGCTGAGAGTTTATAAAATCATGAGGGGCATGGATAAAATAAATGGACAAAGTATTTTCCCTGGGGTGCGGGAGTCCAGAACTAGAAGTCATAGGTTTAGGGTGAGAGAGGAAAGATATAAAAAGGGACCCAAGGGATAACTTTTTCACAGAGGGTGATGCATTTATGAAATGAGCTGCCAGAGGAAATGCAAGAGGCTGGTAATTACAACGTTTAAAAAGGCATCTGCATACGTATATAAATAGAAAAAGGTTGAGGAGGATATGGGCCAAGTATTGGCAAATGGGACTAGGTTAGTTTCGGATATCTTTTCAGCATGAACAAGTTGGACTGAAGGATCCGTTTCTGTGCTGTGCATCTCTATGACCATGGTATCTAATCCCTACCAACCAGGAAGGAAGTTTACAAAAGATATTACAGTTGCTATAGATCAAACACAAGGATTACTCAAAACAAAAAAATGGCTAAAAGTGGAAAATGGTATACGTGAAAACATCATTAATAACACAAAGGGAGTAGGGATTGCACAAAGGAGGAAAACAAAATTTATTAAAGATTATTATCCGTGTTATTTGTACAAGATATTTCAATCACATCAGATTATAATCATACATTGGTGATATCTATAGGGTTGTTTTGGAACAAAGGACACTGTTTCTGAAATCACCTACATCCTTCGCACATGTAGTGTCTTCTTTCAATCAAAACAGTGGAAAAACATTGTAAGTGTCAATCGATGTGGAAGCTCACTGAACTATTTAAAGAAAGAGCAGAAACATCTTGATTGATCAATCAGGTTGCAGTCCTACATTTGGTTTCAAAAGGACCAAAAAAAACAAATCACAATTTCTGATTCCATGATAAATCAAGTATATCAAGTATGCCAAGTACAACACAACAACAGGGCTCTCATGCAATGAATTCTGGTGTTTAGGCTCCACAGAAGCAACTTTCACCCACCAGACTACAGATTCAAAAACACCAGCAACAGTTCTCCTTCAAGATCCTTCACTCCACACTCGCAATTATGCGCCAACACCTAATCTCTCTACAGTCAGCCCTGCCACATCAGAGGGCCACACTGTCTCAGAACTGCAAAGGACCCCTTCTATATTATATTTGGGAGAATTCATACTAACAGTATTTCAACACCATCTCAAACAAAAGCTGAGTACTACAAACTTTTTATCTACCCACCTCCACAACCAGCATTCCTCAAACATTCCAGAAGATTTCCCCAGCCTCTGGAACTGCTCGGATGCCATTAGCCATGCAGATGCAGCAGCCACCATCCCCACGGTGATGGATGACGTCACTTCCGCCCCCATCATGGCCACTTCCATAGCACTTGCGCCCCTCAATTCCTCATGCGCCATGTGACATCACTTCCACCCCTCACATCATCACTGATGTCACACACTCGTGACTTCCACCCCCCCCCCCCCCCCCCACTGCCATGTTTGCCACCTCTTCCACCCCCAATGCCTCTCACCTGCATTCTGCTGACACGCACCCATGCAGGTCCCACCATCACCATCCCTGCCACCCAGAACCCTGAAGGGAACACTACCCCTGCTCATGTCTCCACCCATATTCCCCCGAACACCATGCCCACTCCAGTTACAGGCTCCGCCCCCACTCCACACCTACACCAGGTGCTAGCTCCCAGCCCTGCCGAGTTTTCACCATCCCCCTGACACCCCCCTCACTGAGGGAGGGACGATCGGTCCTCAGCAAAGGCCTCACCTTTATCCCACTCCATCCACGTATCAATGAATTTAATACGTGCAGTGACACTGAACACTTCTTCCGCCGCCTCAGTGCTTACTTTTACAATCAAGACTCCTGCCCACCTTCCGAGGACCCCTTTGTCCGCCTCCAAACACACTCCATCCACCTGGACACCCAGTGCTGGCGTATTACCTGCCCTCGATCTCCATTTCCAACTGCCGCCGAGACATTAACCACCTCAACCTGTCTGCCCCTCACCCTCAATGCGCAGCCCTCTACTCCCTCTGCTCCAATCCAAACCACACCATCAAACCAGCAGATAAAGGGGGTGAAGTGGTAGTTTGGCGCACTGACCTCTACACTACTGAAGCCAGACGCCAACCCGAAGACACCTCCTCCTACCATGACCCCATTCTCCCCCACCCACCCCCCCATCACCCAGACCATACAGAACCTCATCACCTCAGGAGATCTCCCACCCACAGCTTCCAACCTCAATGTCCAGGAACCCCACACCACCCGATTCTACCTCCTTCCCAAGATCCACAAGCCTGACCATCCTGGCCGACCCATTGTCCCACCCTCACTTCCTGGCACCCTCCCCTGCCACCGCAGGAATTGCAAAACCTGTGCCCATACCTCCTCCCTCACCTCCATCCAAGGCCCCAAAGCAGCCTTCCACATCCAATGTTTTACCTGCACATCCACTAATATCATTTATTGTATCCGTTGCTCCCGATGCGGTCTCCTGTACATTGCAAGGAGGCGTCCGGTCTCCCCAGAGACTTTAGGGAACATCTCTGGGACACCCGCACCAATTAACCCCACTGCCCCATGGCCCAACATTTCAACTCCACTTCTCCTCCCCCCCCCCCCCCCACCGAGGACATACAGGTCCCTGGACCTCCTCCACTGCCGCTCCCTCACCACCCAATGCCTGGAGGAAGAACACCTCATCTTCCACCTCGGAACACTTCAACCCCAGGGCATCAATGTGAATTTCACCAGTTTCCTCATTTCCCCTTCCCCCACCTCACCCCAGCTCCAACCTTCCAGCTCAGCACCACCCTCATGACCTGTCCTACCTGCCTATCTTCCTTCCCACCTATCCACTCCACCCTCCTCTCTGACCTAACACCTTCATTTCCACCCCCATTCGCTCATTGTACTTTTTGCTACTTTCCCCCACCCCCACCTCTCATTTCTCTCTCCACTCTGCAGCCACCCTGCCTCTATTCCTGATTCCTATTTCGGGCTTTTGCCCGAAACATTCATTTTCCTGCTCCTTGGATGATGCCTGAGCTATACTTTTCCTGCATCACTCTAATCGAGACTCCGGTTTCCAGCATCTGCAGTCCTTTTTACCAACCTTGAGGGTTTACCTGCTCTAATAGAAGATTCATTGTCTAAAAACACAAGGGAAAAGGCTTAAATTCTTTGTTCTGTCTCGTCACAACAAATAGCATACACTTGATCAGAAACATACACGACAGGAAACATGTTCAGCATTTCACCACCTCAGTTTAATGTAACAATTTGTATAGTCTTAAAGTGTGGGTTTTCTTCCCCCTCACAAGCCAGAGGACCAAAATCATCCTGAATTTCAAAATAAGGTAAATTAGCCAGCTTGCTATAAGCAGTTTAAATGTTAGAAAAGAAGTGTAACACCAAAAAGGCAGATTCCAAACATTCACAATCTCGAGTCAGGATACTATTGAGATGACACACACACACACACGAGCTGTAACCTAACATACTTCTGTTTATAAGGAGTTTGGAAAGAAAGTTTTAAAAAAAAAGTGCTGGGAGAATCAGCAGGTCTGACAGCATCTTTGGAGAGAAATACAGAGTCCACGTATCAAATCAAAGACCTTCCATTCTCTCCAAAGAGTCATTAGATTGCAGCATCAACTCAGATTCTCTCTCTCTCTCCAGGCATGGTGCCAAATCTGTTGAGCATTTCTACCATTTTCTGGCTTTTATTTCACACATCATAAATGACACTGTGTATTTTGTTTTTGTGTTGAATAAAATGTAACATTGAGCACAGTGGATAAGTAGGATCAGTCAGTCCCCCAACTTTGATTAAATTTCAATGACACATTCCACACAAATTAGTCATTCTCAGTTATAATAAGAGCAAGAGAAAGCTGGAAAACACTCAGCAGGTCAGGCAGCACCTGTGCAGAGAGAAAGAAAGTGTAAATGTTTTGGCTGGATAACCGTTCCTTAGAACCAAGTGAAATTATTTCAGGTTTCCACCATCTCCAGGACTTTGCTTTTGCATTCTCGATTGCAAATGGGGACTATGCAGTTTTCCTTAAAAATCTCCATGACATCGTAAATACTGTATTACAATTTTATCCACTCCTGACAGCTGGCTAAATGTTATGACACCTTGTAAGCCATGAGCTGGAGCAATGAACGAGGTTGCCAAAAACACAAGGACTCCTAAAGGACTTGCAAAAGTGTCAAAACAACAACGAGGACAGAGGTTGCCTTGGGCTAGGCGGAGGGCCAGGGTGCTCTATAGGACAAGCAGCAGAATTCTCAGTGACTCCCTTAAAGATTACCAATGTTTTTGGACATTGTAAATTTGAACTAAATTAGCTATATATCCCATTATTTAGCTATCCATAAGATAATATTGAAAGAGAAATCTATCTGAGCCATTGACCCCATTATTTTCAATATGCAACTAAATTTGATAAATCAACTATTTCAGTCTTAATTAACCTCAAGAGAACAGAAGAATTGCAAGTAAGCCTCAAAAGGATAAACCTGTGGCTGCCTGGTCATCTAATGAAAAATCCTAGGATATCAAAGTAACATTATAACCTGAATTATTTAACCTGTTGTATTACACAGATGACAAGCCAATGGTCCTAATAGCACAGACATCAGATTTTTTAAAGTATTTGATCAACTTCTATTTTTATACTAGGATCTTTTAATCTTGATTCTTCACTAGGTATTACATGGGGAGGTGACAGCCTAGTGGTATTATTGCTGGACTGTTAATCCAGAGGCCCAGGAAATGTTCTGAGGCCCTGGGTTCGAATCCCACCATGGCTCATGGTGGAATTTGAATTAAATAAAAATCTGGAATTAAGAAACTAATTATGACAACGAATCCATTATCAAATGTCACGAAAAACCCATCTAGTTCACTAATCACTGTCAGGGAAGGAAATCTGGGTCATACTACATGTGAATCCAAACCTACACAGTGCAGTTGACTCTTTATTACCTTCTGCAATGGCCAGAGGCCAACAGTTCTTCTCTAACCTACAGCCTCACCAGCAAGAGGCTTTGTGTTGTGCAGTATCATGCACTGAGAATTCAGAGGACCAACCCAGGTGCAAACACGTGACAGTAGGAAGGGTAATCAGAGGGAGGTGGGAATTCGACAATGAGGGCAATGATGATAATATTAATCAAAGTTAACACAGGTCACTATAAGGAGTGTCTAATTATCTGAAAGCAAGGCTCAAGGGAAATAAAAATACATAGCATATTAAGAGTGGGTTTGCAAGGGGAAGTGTTGGGATGTTTAGGGGTGTTAAATTGGGTGATGTGATGGCGCACTGTTCCAGTCACCTTTCTGCCTCTTTGGTACTTTGCCAGCAGAGAAGATTTCACGCAACTGGCATGCTTTTGGTCAAGTGCCCGATAATGAGGATTTCAGAGTCTCTTCCCATCACCAGTGTTTGGCCTATCACAGGGTGTGCTCCCTGACTTCCCAAACCCAGGGTCAATTCCCACTTCCCTTCACCTGTCCCTTAATTGACCCCAGCAAAAGTTCCTTGCTTCTCTGGGTGTCAATTCCATAACTGAACACCATTGGGAACTGGATGTAGTAGCAACACCAGAACTGAACATCTACTCAGACAGAGTTGGAAATCTCAAAGTCTGGACCAATTAACAGTCTGACACCTGTGAAATTGCCTCAGGTCTATCCAGCCAAGTTGAGATAGGCTTCACTCCAACTTTTAAGCTGGACAGTGAGGTTTCTGCACAAAATTCTAACCTATGCAAATGGAATTGACTGTTTCTACCCAGGGGTTCAAGTCCAAATTCTGGAACTGTATGTTTACACCTAAACAAGAAAGCAAGCAATGTTGGGTGCAGTTCAAGAGTAAAACAAAAAAAGGAATTAGAAAATGCATGTATTAAAGAATATCCAAAAAGAAATGACAATAACATTATTCGATGCAAGAAAAAAATTGAAAAGGAGAGAGAGAACATACTTGACAGTACATCTTCAGTCAGATGAAAAGGGAACTAGCCCTAGTTAAATCAGAAACAATGACATGAACAATCAGGCAGTTGTCAAACAATAGAAAACGTTCAAAACTGGAGATGATGAAGGAACATAATAGGCCAATTCCCACAGGCAGGAAAGAGGCACTTCAACACAAAAATATTAAAGCATATGACAAATTTGAAATTCATTGTATTTTCTGTACTCTGGCTGTTTTTTTTTCCCCTGTCTATGAAGAGGCAATAAAGAGATTTAAAGTGCCAACACAACAATAAAAACAAGTCACATGCAATGTAACAAAAATAGTGATAACAAAAAAAAGTAAAAAATTAAGCGGAGGGGAGAGAAACAAAAGCAGAAATTGTTGGAGAAACTCAGCAGATCTGGCAGTGTGTGGGGGGAGAGAAAATAAAGTTAACATTTCAAGTCCTGTGCCGTTGCTTCAGATGGAGGAATATTTGAAACATTGAACTCTGCTTTCTCTCAACAGATGATACTAGACTTGCTGAGTTTCTCCAAAAATGTGTTTGTTTCAGATTTCTGTATCTGCAGTTCTTTGTTTTATGTCAGAGAGAGAAAAACAGAACATCTGTCAAAGAGGATGAAAAATTAACTAACTGGTTTGTTGCTTTTGTTTTTATTGAAGATTGGAAAAATAGATGGATAGAAGATGAGGGAAGCCTGAACAGGAACAGCTAACGCAACAAAATAGCTAGATGCAGTTTTCAGGTCTTCAGAATTACAATCTAATATCAGGTAGAGTAAGCATCTACAAGCTATTAATGGGAATAAAGTTACTGGAATAGAAATCTCAAATGTTGTTAAGGACATCCCAGCATAGGCCTGTAAAACACATAGCACAAGTGGATACCTAACCAGCACTTCTGTTTTATTTCAGATCTCCAGCACCGACACTTTTTTTTTATTTTACTGTTTCTTTCAACTTTGTTTTTTCTTATTTCATCAGGAAGAGTTATTCACAATTAAGATACACAGATGCACACAGAGGTAACTCATGAAAACAACTGGCTACTTACTGTACAAGAATCAATAGAATCACTTGGAAGCCAGCCATCACAATGAAGCTAAATCCAGGAAACGATGTGAGTGTTTGGGGATAGAGTGCATCAAATACAGTTGTCCCAATTATAACACAGATTGTTTCGATAGAAGCCAAGCAAGAAAACATTGCACCTATTAATAATTAAAAAAAACACAACCATATGAAATATTAAAGCTTTGGTCACAGAACTGGTATTCAGTAACAAATAAACAAAGCAGCTGAAAAAGCACCATCTTTTAGACTCTGTGGGGATAGTGAGCAATTAAAATTAAAATTCATAACAACAGAACACAACATTCTGCAACAAAGATTGAATAAAAAAATTTTGGCAAAATTCCAGAAACTGGTTCATCATTGATGCACAAGTATCAAAAGTCCATCAGTTCCATACAATAAAGTAGCTCTTTATTTCTGAAAGAGGTAGTGGCAATGCTGGCAGTAATGTCACGGGGCTAGTAATATAGAACACAAGACTCATGCGCCACAGGTGGCGCATGGCAAAGTCTGAATTTTTAAAAAAAAAAAAATCACACTTAATAACGGCCCCTACAATTGTTGTGCAAAGCCATCTAGCTCCCTTTATCTGGTCTGACATATATATGACATGTCTCATACCACATCAAATTCTAAAACAAGGGAATGAGAAAGGCGGTACCATAGACAATGATCTAGGCATCAGAGATGACAATGACGAACATACATTGCAGGTACACAAAGTCCTCCTGACTAATATTTGGGGATTTTGAACCAAAATTCGGATAGCAACTCTTTAGACTAGTCAAGCCTGACCTAGTCACTCATGCAATCATGCCTTACCATGTCCCACATACCACAATCTCAAACACTGGACATAGTATGGGGTAACATACAGTGAGAAGGAGTTGAGCTAAGAGCTCTCAATATTAAATTTGGACCTCAAATTCTTAAGGCATCAGGACAAACATGGACAAGCAAATTTCCTGTTGATTAACATTTATTGCTGTCTCCTCAGAGGTCACATCATTAGGACTCATCAGCTAGCTCAGTTAATAGCTTCTGGATTGGTTGATTTCCTCAGCATATGCCACAGGGAAATTTATTCTACCCCATCCTCACAAATCTACTGTCTATGTGTTATAATAGGACAAGGGATGGTCAGCCCAAATGGCACAGGATGATTCGAGACAAACTCATCTTCACATTAAGAATACTCTCCATGTAGTGGAGTCTTACCTTTTTTTGCCTAAAAAAGTGAGAGCCATGTCAGGTACAAAGGAGTGAAACTGCCAAAAGGCCAGACAAGTTTTCTCACCGTACCTTACCAAACTCGTCGCTTTAATTGCCATTGCCAACCTAGAGTATCACATCATACATCCATCCTATCTTACCATGTACCATTCCCAGAAAAACTTACCACTCACCAGACATAGACCAAGAACAGCATCCCTTGTGGCCATGCAATCGTCAAAAGCTTTCAATACGCATCATAGCGAATTTCACACTAGGTAGCGGAAAATTACCAATTGAGGATTACATTTTGTTAAAGGCCTTGTTAACAGCCTAATTTACTCATTAACATGCAACTTCTTATCTTACCAGAACCAGGAGTCACAGTCTAAAGGATAAGGGGTAAGCCATTTAGTACCGATGAGAAGCAACATCTTCATCCAGAGAAGAAGTGGTGAACCTGTGGAATTCTCTATTACATTAAATGGTTCAGGCCAAGATATTGAATGTTTTCAAGGAGTTAGATATAGTTCTTATAGGGCTAAAGGGATCCAAGGGCATTGTGAGAAAGCAGGAATGAGATACAGAGTTGAATGATCCACAGAAGATCCAAAGTCAGGCAGCCCATCACCCATCTAGACTTTTTCTGCCCCTTTTGTAGGCAGATTTCCTGGTGTAAGTGAGGACTGCAGATGCTGAAGATCAGAGTCAAAAAATGTGGTGCTAGAAAAAAAAACAGCCGGTCAGGCAGCATCCAAGGAACAGAAGAATCAACGTGTGATTCATCATTCCTGAAGAAGAGCTCATGCTCAACACAGACTCTCCTGCTCCTCGGATGCGCCTGACTGGCTGTCTCTTTCCAGCACCACACATTTTCACTAATTTCCTGGAGTAGTGAGAGTGGGAGGGATGACAGAAGATGATGAAAGTAGGTGGCACAGTTTTTACTTTTGAAGCAGTTGGGAAGCTATCCCCAAGAAAGTGATTGGGCAGAGGACATTCAGGCTTAGTGGCAAAATGGATTTCAGTGGATGAGAGTGAGAGTGAGGGAAGATGTTGCAGGCAATAGTGAATGTGTTGGGTGGAGACACTTGGTGGGAGGTGGAAACAGTAGCAGAGATAGGGAGCGAGGGGTATGGAAAGAAAGTGGCACGTATGTTGATAGAGTAGAAGTGGTCATTGACTTTTTTCCTTCAGTGCTGTACATTCTCCAGATAAACTGTTTTAACATGGGTAGCAATCTTAAACCAGGGCTGGCATAGTCTCATGCTATGACTTCTACTGTTGGTCCTGAGAGAGATCATTCTGTCTAGCAGAACGTCCCTGTTCCTGCATGGAAAGGGAGTTGACAATTTACCCCTTTCTACTACGCCTGGGGCAAATATCAAGAACCAAAAGAGGAAAGCTCCTCGTTAACAGTGCACATCTGGGTGCACAATGGGTTTTAAAGATGGCATGTACAAGGGATGCTGGTGAATTCCAGGATATCTGCTGAGTGATGAGTTGTCCTAAGAACAATGTGGGGCTGTCCTAAGGTAGGGCTGGTATCCCCTTGAAAAATACCATAGTGACTTGAAGGAGAGAGTTTGGTAAGATATAGTGAGAAAACTCATAAGCCTCGCAAGTAGGAGTCCTAGCAAAAACTCAATGTAATTTGGATTTAAAATAAAAAGCTTCAGCCACAGCTTTATTTTCCCAGAGTTATTCACTGAATTCAGATTTTACCAGATCCCATGCTCAGAGAGCATTAGTTTGATCCTCTGGATTGCTAATTAAGTGGCATCACCAGAATACAACTCCACCCTTACAAACCGTCAAAACCTGCAACCTCTAATATCCAAAAGGACAACAGTAACAGATACATGGGATCACCATCAAATGCATGTTCCTCCCCAAGTTACAATTTGCAACTAAGATCACCATTCCCTTAACCTTGCTGGGTCAAAATAATGAAATTCTCTTCCCAATAGCACAATGATTGACCTCTGAAAGACTGCAGATCAAAAAAGATAGCTCACCAACATTTTCTCCAGGACTATTGGGGATCAGCAATAAATACTAACTCAGCCTGTCATGCCCACATCCTATGAATCATTTTTATTTTAAAGTGGCAAAGCAAATGGCTATACAGTTGAATGGGAATTAGTGTTTTAAATGACATGTTGACCAAGACCATCGCAGTCCATGACATCAAAGATAAAATACTAGAACAAGAATGAGGCAAAGTACAAAACAACATGGGAGGGAAAAGAGCCATGTAAATAGATGTAACATGCCATTGGAAGTTTATCCCTGGTTTGATGAAAGAAGTCGGCCAACTTTATTTAAATAGTGAAACACAGAATTGTAGGGCCTTTGTTTGTAAATGGGCATTAACAGTGCACATCTGGGTGCACAATGGGTTTTAAAGATGGCATGTACAAGGGATGCTGGTGAATTCCAGGATATCTGCTGAGTGATGAGTTGTCCTAAGAACAATATGAGAAATCTCTAATGGAGAGATCAATGCAAAAGGCCCTCCGCTCAAAAAGTTCTTGATCTTCTTTGTGTCATATTTGTAGAAATGTAGATATGGCTACATTGCCACTTCTCTATATCACAACAGAAAGGAATTAACTTTGTCTCTGCCAGAGTTACTTTATAAAAGAGTTATAAGGAAGTATTGACTAACCATGAAAGCTAAAGTGCTTTAATATTAAAGTGAGATTAAGATCACATTCTAACCCATTTATAATGAATGCAAGTCAAACTGAATTATCACAAAAATCATTAAATTTAATTTCACAAGCAAACCTGCAACATTAACCTTGTTCATTTCGTTCTACGATATTAGATGCCACAGACTGAAGCACAGCTCCAGTGAATCCAGAAAGACTGTTCATTACCGCACCTGAAAGATTAATATTTGAAATGCATGATCAATGTTCTTTTCTTAATTTGAGAAGACAAATAAGTTTCATATAGATCCATTCAGGTGAGTATGAGTGGGAGTTGTAATGGACTATTTAGAAAAAAACAAAAAGATATATATTTATAAATTAAGACAGTACCCACAAAGTGTCTTTTTTTGACTTCAGGACATTTCAAAGTATTTTACGCCAATCCCTTTTGAAATGTGACCCGTTTTAGTAATGATTTGGAAGTACCAGTGTTGTACTGGAGTGTACAAACCTGCGTGATTTTCAACCATTTTAGTAATATTGATTATGGGGTAAATATCAAAATGGAACTTCAGGAACTCCTCCATTTCTTTGAATAGTGTCAGAGGATCTTTTACACAAGAAAAACTCAGTTTAATATTTAATTTGAAAAGGTGCACTTCCAACAGTGTAGCATTCTCTCAGTATAACACTGAATTATCAAAAATTGATCATTTGCTCAAGTCTCAGACTAGTTGTTGAATGTATGAACTTCTGACCCTTTGCCAGAAAGTGTCAAAACTGCCTAATATTTTGCAAATTTTAACACAAGGAGCTAGATTAATTTTTAGCTATGTCTTTGATACATTGTCAGATTCAAAGAGTTAGTTCTGAGGGATAAACAAGCCATTTGGATTGATGCTCAGGAGAATTCTGGGATGGGATGAGACAAGGCATCCACCACAGACATCTATTGTTTGCTTCTACATGTTACATCAGGAGAAGATTAAGAGCTTATCATATCACCTGTCTTTATTATGCTGCAGTTTTCATTTCTTAAGGCCAGCAGGACACTTTAATTAAGAGACATGCTGGATGAGATTTTAGCTCCATCTGCTCAGGTGTAACAAAATTAAAATGGAGGTGCTAGATTTACCATGTCACTAACTCCCCTGCCATTTTTCCCTCAGTACCTTCCACTGAATAACCTTCTGAATCTAGTGGCAGTCGCATCAATCTCAGCAAATCAAGGTGCAAAGAAGTCCCTCGTACTCCAACTATCCACCTCAGGTAAACTTCTTCAGTTGTAAGGTAGTGTTAATAAAATTAGTGCTAAAATTACAGAGACCATGGGGAACAAGAGTGAGTGCCAATTTACTAAGTGCAATGCGCCCTCAAAATGGACTAGACCTCCAGCTGACACTACTGGGTAATCACTGGCATATTCCACCCAATCGTTAAATCTATCCGATTAGTTCCACATGAAAGAGTAGCTTTTCATTCCTAATAACAATTTTACTCAGCAGTTCAGCACACCAAGACTCAGCAAGTAGAATTAATATCCAAGGACACTGTGCAATAAACACATGATCAGAATATGCCAGAGACAAATAAATACACCAGATAACTGGTAGTCGGTATAAGTATTTTTCTTAACAAAGCTGCTGAGTAACTGAAGGGCAGGTAGTAAGTTTAGCATGCAACTGCGCCAAGTGTTGTCTATTTTGTTACTCTATAGCATAAAGAGCAATAGAAAAACTGAACATGGTGGTGAAAATCATGTTGTATATTCTCATTTTTGGCATAAATTAAAGTGGGTTTATAATTAGTGTCTCACCTGAGTGAAAACAAGTGAATTCACTCAAGATTAATGTGTATACCAGCACTGGCAACAAGAGGGCTATTTAATAGTCACCCAATGTCACGCTTTTAATGAACTAGAAATCAGGTAATAAAAATTACTACCGATTAGAACAAGATCCATTGATGTGAATGACGGGACACTGAATGAGCGAGAGCTTCTACTGTACCAACATTTTTAAAGCCAAAAGAATCAAATATTTTGGAACAACTTTAAACGTATATCCTGCTGATCCCATTGTAAACTACTAGAAAGTAATTGCTTCTAATGGATAATAAAGGGGAGGCTGTTAATTTTCTCTAAAGGTTGAATTATTGTCAAGAATTTTTAGCTCATTAAGTCCCTACATGAAGATTTAGATATTTGCAACATGAAGGCGGATTAATTGCTTCATTATACAATGCAATATTTTAGATTTTACTAGCCAAGAATTCTTGGTAATACTACATCAATTTTATTGCACAGCACATGGACTAGTTTAGCCATTGAACCCATTCCTGTAATATAATTATTAGATTTACAGATACGTTCCCTTTTTTTGAGCTCATAAGGGGCCTGTAACCATCTGCACCACAGCACACATTTGACCTTCCATCTCAGAAGTA
Source organism: Chiloscyllium punctatum (assembly GCF_047496795.1). NCBI lineage: Eukaryota > Metazoa > Chordata > Chondrichthyes > Orectolobiformes > Hemiscylliidae > Chiloscyllium > Chiloscyllium punctatum. Next base: position 23,834,145 of record NC_092749.1, on the reverse strand, counting down.
GACAGAGCATTTTATTGGTCACAGTCCCTGTGAAACCTCAACTTTTTCTTACTTTATTCTCTGCTTGTGCCAAATCAAAAGTGTAACTTTGTGTCTCAGTTTTAAGCATCTGCAAGCTTGCCTTTCCTAAACATTCATTGCACCAAGCATAAAAGGTAAATTTACTCCATGCCAACAGACTTCTAGTGAACACTGCTATATAACAGACTTGACTGGAATAGTTTGTGTTTACATTCCAATATATCTCATGCCTACCAGATAGAACATTGGTGAACAAGTAACATTACATAGGAAGATCAGATTGGTCCATGACATAGCTTCAACATCAACCTTCAGTTTCAACGTCAGGCCATCTTGGCCCAAAAATCTGATTTGTGCATTAGCATTGCATTGCATAGCATGTAAGGAATTACAAACTGTGAACATCTCTACACTCCAGTCTAGTTTCTTGCAACACCAGCATCCCCAAATCATGTTCTACCAGTAATGCCTTCGGCTGCTTAACCCCTAACCGCTGGGATTTCCTCAAAACCATTCTACCTGTCTATCCTCCTTTAAGATGATCCATAAAGCCTCCCACTTTTACAAAAAAACTTTTAGGGATTCCTCCTCTATATTGCCTTGTGTAGTCTAGCATCACATTTTTGATTAATGATGCTTTTGTGAATGGCACTAGAATACTGTGCTATGCTAAACATACGACATGAATGTATGGTGTTGTCATCTACACCTGGATAGGATCTGACCTAGAATTATCAAGGAAAACAAGCAAAAATTAATAGCTACAGGAAATGTTCTAGGGAATAGAAAATATCCAAATTAAATAGGAATTGAGGCATGATTGAGAAAATAAGTAAGTTTGCTGCAACATTCATAGTTGTGAAAAAAAATATTAAGAGCATTTATGCATAATACTGTCAATATTCCTCTAAAGAAAGCAACAGTTTTCAGGTATTGATTAAGAGACAAGTATTGATTAGGTCACCAAATCTCCAAAACTTTTTAATATTGACATTCTGCCATCATATACAAATATAATTACCATTTAAACGGTCATACAAAAAAGTAGCACCTCTGGCAATGCAACCCTTCCTTAACACTACAGAAAAGTGTAAACTGGCAGTGCAGGCCTGTGTCCGAGGACTATAAAGTACATCGTTTTATATCTAACATCTCAGTGGAATAGATACAACATCAGACCAAGTTATAGTGTTACCCCAGCCCCCAGTGGAAAAAATCAACATTCCATCCTAGAGATCCACCATTTTCAAATCTAAAAAGTCAGAGTCAGAGACATAAAGCACAGAAACAGATCCTTTGGTCCAATGCTGACCATATATCCTAACCTAATCTAATCCCATTTGCCAGCACATTGTCCATATTCCTCTAAACCCTTCCTAGATGCCTTTTAAATGCTGTAATTGTACCAGCCTCCACCACTTCCTCTGGCAGTTCATTCCACACATGCACCACCTTCTGCATGAAAACATTGCCCTTTGGGTCCTTTTTATATATCTTTCCCCTCTTGTCCTAAACATATACCCTCTAGTTCTGGAATTCCCCCACCCCAGGAGAAAAGATCTTGTGTAGTTACCCTATCCATGCCCCTCATGATTTTATAAACCTCTACAAAGGTCACCCCTCAGCCTCCAATGCTACAAGGAAAACAGCCCCAGCCTATTCAGCCTCTCCCTATAGCTCAAATCCTCCAACCCTGGCAACATCCCTGTAAAGCTTTTCTGAGGCCTTTCAAGTTACATAATATCCTTCCAATAGGAAGGAGACCAGAACCACACACGATATTCCAAAAGTGGCCTAACCAATGTCCTATACATCTGCAATATTACTTCCCAACAATGCTCTGACCAATAAAGGAAAGCATAGCAAATACCTTCTTCATTATCCTATCTACTTATGACTCCACTTTCAAGGAGCTATGAACCTGTACTCCAAGGTCTTTTTGTTCAGCAACACTCCCCAGGACCTTACCATTCAGTGTCTAAGTCCTGCCGTGATTTGCTTTTCCAAAATGCAGCAGCTCATATTTATCTAAACTAATCTCCATCTATCACACGTTGGCCCACTGGCCCATCTGGTCAAAATCCTGTTGTAATCGGAGGTAGCCTTCTTCGCTGTCCAGTACACCTCCAATTTTGGTGTCATCGGCAAACTTACTAACTATACCTCTTATGCTCACATCCAAATGGTTTTATAAAAATGACAAAAAGGGTGTTCTAACTAAAATCCTGGCTCTCTCATGATTAAGAGGCAGGTCCTCTTTCCTCACCCAGAAGCGGAGCGATTTGGAGGTAACCTGTCTTGAACTGTAGCAAATTAGGAACCTGGTCTATGTCATAAAAGTTAATTTTAAAAGCTTAGATTAATGGGCAAATTAACGAGAAATAACAGATATATTACAGACGGTTTATTTCAGGACTCCCAGTTTGCACATATCCTTTAAAGTTACTGATATTTCACCGCTCCTCTTCAGAATGAAATGGTTTTAAAGACTTAGGAAAATAAATGTTATAACACTTTATGTTCCAATTGCACAACAGGGGAAAAAATTCTGATCTAGTTCTAAATTGTTCGACCAAGTTTATATCTGGAGGTTGACTGCAATGATGCCAAGATGCGCAAAATAAATCTGAGCTTGTGCAAACAATTGTTTGCACATTCAACTGCTCTAATCCCTTGATGTAAAATATCACTGCCCTCCCATAACTTAATCATCTGGAACTGGGATGCTATTTTTAAAAAGGAGAAACACATATCTGCTAATTCAAAAGAATGAAATAAAAAGCAAACTTACTGGAGGAGGAGGCACTACAAGAGGAAGGTCGAGGACAGAAAAATACTTAATGTTCCATTTGTAGTGGAATGCATTTTAAGATGGAATACTCATTCCCATCCTTATAGGTACTCTAGCATATAAGTATGAGGGTAACTGATGATTCCTGTATATGACATTATTAGCTTTGATTTTACTGAAGCATTGACACACTGCTAATGTTAGCACCATTCCCACTTTTCCTCGATTACTTTCACTCCCAATGCAACTTTAATAGGAATAAGATGGAAGGGAGGTGGTTTTTCTCCCCTCACTATCAGAGCATTGTTAGTCGAATTTTCTTCCCCCGAAAGTAGCGAAGGGATGTGAGTGAATTTATTCAGGGTTGAATTGATGTTTGATATACAAGACAGTCAAGGGATACTGGAGCGCCAGCAGGTGAGTGAGTTCAGGACAAAAATCAGATCAACACCTTATCAGTGTTCCTATCTAGTCCTTCAAACTGCTGTTAGCATCTTTTTATTTATGCAGTATTTCATAAATAACCATCAACCTTTCCCAGCAAACGTTCAAACCTAGTTTTAAGCAGAGGAACTCATTGATTCCTAATTGTTCCATGAAGAGTCTGTGGGGAAACAACATAGCAATGTTCTGATACAGCATTATATGGGGTGGCACGGTGGCTCAGTGGTTAGCACTGCTGCCTCGGACTCAGGTTCGATTCCTGCCTCTGTGCAAACTTTGCACATTCTCCCTGTGTCTGCGTGGGTTTCCTCCGGGCACTCCGGTTTCCTCCCACAGTCCAAAGATGCGCAGGTCAGGTGAATTGGCCAGTGTTAGGTGCATTAGTCAAGGGTAAATATAGGGTAGGGGAATGGGTCCAGGTGGGTTACTCTTTGGAGGTTCAGTGTGGATATGTTGGGCCAAATGGCCTGTTTCCATAGTGGGGTATCTAATCTATACAAACCTGGGAACATCTAGGTTTAGCTCCAGGTCTGTTCTGTGTTAATTGATTTCAAACAAACAGAGTGGGAATCATGGGCTACAACTAGGAAACTACAGAAAAGGAAAAAGAAGAAATTAGTGACCATAAGTTCCAAATCCTCCTCCTATTCAGTTCTTTCTGAAAAGGGGACATCAGAATAGACTACAATGGATGAACAAACTGATTTGTCTGTCTTCGCCCAGTCAATTAAAGTAGACAGGCAGGTGCAGCAAGCAATTAAGACAACAATTGGTACATTGGCCTTCATTTCAAAAGGGTGAGCTCAGAAGGAGCGATGTCTTACTGTAGTTATACAGGGTTTTGCTGAGACATCACTTGGAGTATAATAAGCCGTTTACGGTCTCCTGATTTAAGGAGGGAGTGCAGCAAAAGGTTCACTAGGGCTGATGTCAGGTCTATGTGAGAAGACATTGATTCAACTGGTCTTATATTCATGAGACTTTGGAAGGATGAGAAGGGACCTGATCAAAATGTATCAAATTCTAACAAGGCTTAACTGACTAGATACAGGGAGGAAGTTTTCCCTGGCTGAGTAAGTCCAGAACCAGGGATGGAGTGTCAGGATATGGGATATGGGATGAGGCATGCAAACCTGGGATTCTCTACTGCAGAAGGCTGTAGATGCCAAATCACTGAACATATTCGAGGAAAAGAATTTTTTGTTAAATTTTAAAGGCATCCAGCAATATGGGAAGGAAGTGGTAACCTTGAGATAGAGGATCAGCCATACAATCATTAAATGGCAGAATAGGTTTGAAGGACCAAATGGCCTACTCCTGCTCCTAAATTCTATTCATGTTTTTAGGACAGTATAAGACCATAAGACATAGGAAGAGAAATAGGCCATTCAGCCCAATGCTCCACCGTTCAAATGCCATAATTCCAAACAAAATCATCTCCAAACTCACCTCAACTTCCTGGCCAACAAATGCAGTTAGTAAGGAAAGGTTACAACACCACCTCCACTATAATCCTCAATACCTGTGCCCCGCAAGGCTGCGTACTCAGCCCTCTACAATACTTTTTATACACAGATGAAATTGTGGCCAAATTCCACACCAACTCCATAGTACTGAAGCAAAGATGAACAAGAGTGTCAAGTTCCTCAGAGTGATTACCACCAATCTGTCCTGGTCCACCAACATTGACACTATGGTCACGAAAGCACAACAATGCCTCTACCTCCTCAGGAATCTAAGTAAATTGAGCATGTCCATAAGGATTCTTACAATTTTTTTTATAATTGCACCATCTAAAGTATACTGTCTGGTCACATGACAGCATGGTATGGCAGCTGGTCTTCCCAAGACCATAAAGAAACTACAGAGTTGTGAACATAGCTCAGTCCATCACATATAGCAGCCTCCCATACATTGACTTCATCTATACTTGCCACTGCCTTGGAAAGCAACCAATATAAACAAAGACCCCTTCCACCAGGTTACACTCTCTTCCATTGAGCAGAAAACATAAGTTGGAATACTGGGTGATTTATTTGAAGGGGAGATACGGATGTCTTTTGACGAGTTGACTCAAAAATATGAATTGCCCAATTGGGACCTCTTTAGTTTCTTTCAATTAGTAATTTCATACAGAAAGGAGACCACACTTCTAACTGATCCTTATAGGTCTGATATGGAGAAGACAGTGTTGATTGCTGTGGGTACATTATCTGTTAGCTACACTTATTATCTATTGAGAGGGGCCGCTCAGATGAGATCGAACGGCTTCGTAGGTTATGGGAGGGGGACTTGGATGTTGAGATCTCTTTTGAAATATGGGAGGATGTCTGCGAAAATGCAAGAAGGATCTCTATTTGCAACAGGACCCATGCCTTGCAATTTCACATTTTCTGAAGGGTCTAACAGCCCCAGACCACCTTGTTAAATTTAAAGCAGGAGCATCTTCAATGTGTCCTAAATGTAAACTGAGCATGGGCACGCTTAGTCATCGTCTTTGGTCCTGCCACAGACTGCGGGCATACTAGAGTGCTGTGGCAGGCAAAAGAGAGAAAGTTTTGGGGACAGCGGAGGAGATGGACCTGCTCTTTCATTAGATGCGCACAAGAAAAACCTTTTCAGTATCCTCGCTTTGTGCAAGAAAGAACATTCTATTGGGTTGGGTGTTGGACAATCCCCCAGGGCTGGTGTAAACTAATCATGGAGCACATCTCCTTTGCTTTTCTGACTAGTACGGTGCAACATAAAACTGATCACATCTATAAGATGTGGTGCTGAAAATGTGTTGCTGGAAAAGCACAGGTCAGTCAGTATCCAAGGAGCAGGAGAATCGACGTTTCAGGCATGAACCCTTCAGGGCTTATGCCTGAAACGTCAATTCTCCTGCTCCTTTGATGCTGCCTGAACTGCTGCACTTTTCCAGCAACACATTTTCAGCTCTGATCGCCAGCATCTGCAGTCCTCACTTTCTCCTATAAGTCTGAAAAGGGCTGCCACGTCTATCTGGGTACAGATTTGTCTGCTGTACTAATAAATGCTTTTATATAGCCATGGCAATTCTATCTAATGGGTTTGGTATCCAGAGGAGAGAAGCTACAAACATATGAATAAGTATAAACGTAAGTGCTTGATGGTCAAGGGCTATCACTGTTTTGCTGAGCTGTGTTATGGCTGTTATTATTATTATTATTGTTAAAATTTTCCTTTTGTAGCTTGGTTATTAGTTAGTATTAATGAAATTAGCATTTTTAAAAATATTGGGTTGAATTGTTTGGTTTTGTATTTGTTGTAATTTTCAAAAGAAAAAATCCTTCTTTAAAATAAAAATAAGTTTTTAAAAGTTGGAATATACGTATGAACAGATTCAAGAACAGCTTCTTCCTCAGTTATCAGACTTTTGAATGGGCCTGTTAAATGTTAATGTAGACCTTTCTCTGCAGCTATATCTATCCTGCACTCTGTTCTATTACCCTAATGCACTTGTCTAGTATGATCTAGCAAAGCAGGCAAGATAACACATTTCACTGTACCTCAGTACATGTGACAGTAATAAATCAAAATCAATACAACCATGGCTGATCTGATCATGTTCAATTCCAAAATTTCTTCATGTGTCTTAAATGTATAATTCTTTACACTGAGATTATGCCCTCTAGCCAGAGACACTCCCACAAGGGAAACAAACTATCCATAGCTACCCTGTCAAAGCCCATTAAAAATCTTGCATTTCAATTAGGTTGCCTCTCATTCTTCCAAATTCCAATGAGTACAGGCCCAACTAGCAACCTGCACTCAAAAGACAGACTTATATACAAGGTCTCAGCCTACTGTACCTTCTCTGGACTGCCTCCAATGCCAGCATATCTATCTTTAAATAATTATTCACTTACCCTTTAAAGTTATTTCTGTTCTCACCTAATGCCATTACCGTATCCTTATAGTTTTAAATGCCCAGTACTAAACAAGCTTAGTTCTCCCACCTTCCATCTCAGACACCCATGCTTCCTTAACCACACATATCACCAAAGGTCTTTGCTCGTTTCATGTTGCTACCTTGTACATCTCAGAACGGATGCACACTGATCAGCTGCGGTCCACTACACTGGGCATTATTCCAAAGTGCTGTATTCCAGTTACCTGGGTAAACCCTTCTCCTGAATTACCTTGAGGATGGTGGGGTGCACATTCTGCAAAGGCAAATGAATGAAATTGAAAAGAATCTATGAAAACAATTTACCTTTATTCCCCATATCTGTATCTCTCTTTAACAGGAGAAAAGTAATATGCAAGGCTAATCTGCAATTTATCCTGTTTAAAAAAAAATCTCACACCAGATTTGAGTTATTGGAACAGACAAGCATAGCCAACTTATTAGTGAGACAGCCATTAACATTTCTCTACGCTTAATAACCATTTGTACAGAGGGATTTTATAAAGGGAAATCCCAGGATTCCAAAGCACTTCTATTTAATGCATGACACTACCTCAATACAATTAGCCAACCTCTATTTGGTTTTAAATTTGCAGTGTCAAATTAGGCTCTAAAAGTAAAGACTTTTCATATGAGGAAGAAGCTGTCTTTCCAACTATTCCCCACAGTCTAGTTCTTTAACATTGCTGAAGCCTTCACCCACTGAATACATCAAAAATGCTGCTGGCTCATTAGGGTGAAGGTTCACAGACAGTAAATGAATAATGGAACATCTTTCACTTACGCGCTTTTGAAATCAAGGGGAGGATCGTCAATAACATTCAACACGTCAGCAGACAGATCAACAAAATGAACAGGTAACTAGCCTTAAATGGATCAGTTGGTATTAACTTTTACAATGGTGATGTATGTTTGTATATATGTTCCCACAATTAGGAATAAAAGGAAATCTAACAAATTGTTAAATTTCCAGTAGCTACATTTCAATCTGTTTCAATTTTTGCAAATGGGTCATTTGCAATAACAAATATCAAATACGTCTGATGTTGCTAATAGATGATACTGTCTACAAGTACAATTTAAGCATAGCAATCCAAATTCTGAAAATACGCTGGACAATATTATTGTCATGAATGTTTAATGCGTTAATCAAATTGCTTTGCCTGCCACTTTAGCATGGAAGACTGTAAAGTGAAATTCAAAAGCATTAATTGTTCAGTCAGAATAAAGAGGACAGAGGAATTTGGCACAAATGTGTCAATATGATTGTATAGCACACAATAATTTCCAGACTTTGGCTTTAGAATGTTTACTTACTCAGAAATACCATCCAGGCTTGCGTGGAAAAGCCCAGCAGCACAAGGGAAGCTAATCTCACCAACACACCCACTTTGGCTAATGTCATTTCTTTGACGCAGTGCAACATGAATGGAAAGAGACCAATTAAAGTAGCTCCCTGTGGAGAGAGTAGGTTTTTAGAGTAATGCTCAGATTTTAGAATCTCAATATTATCTTGAAACGTACATTTTGTAAAAATTAAGCAGCTTTCAACAACACTTACACCACTCATTGCGATGCAATAATCCGAATTATATTTTAAAAGTAGGGGGTTGGTTAATTCAGTTGACCAGATGGTTGGTTTGTAAAGCAGAGTCATGCCACAGCACGGTTTCCATTCTCTCATCAGCTGAGCATACTATGAAGGACTCCCCTTCTCAACCTCTTCTTTCACCTCAGGTCTGATGACCCTCAGGTTAAATCACCACCATCAATCATCTTGCCAGTGGGAGAGCAGCCCTATGGTGACTACCTTCATTTTACAAGTGGTCCTGCCTTGAAGGGAACAGAAGCCTTCAAAAACAAAATGTTTAAGTTGATGTAGAGGTGGAAAAGGGAAACTTTGTCAGAAATAATCTGCATCAAGGTAAAAAGCCAAGTATTCTTGACTGAGGCAGTTAGCTCAAGTTGGGATCCTTTCCAACTCAGTGGAGCAGCCTTGATATCAAAGAGCCCAGTCTCATTTCAGGGAGGCAGGAGCAAGTTCAGGATTGGAGGTTTGGTGAGCAGTTACTTCTGGTTAAGGAACTAAAGGCTGCTCTAATTATTTTCTTGCAAGTTTTGGTACAATCTCCCAGGAAATTGCAGTCTGCCAAATGTAATTACCAACAGTACCAAGGCTCTAGTTTAGATGGTGTTGTCATCTGAGCATGCACAAAATCAATGAGAAATGATTGATCATTAAGTTTCAGATCATCGGTAAAGTTTCGCATTAGCTCCAAAATGTATCTTCCAGTTTCCCCACCCCCCACTGATGGCCAGCTAATTTTATTAGCACATTTCAAATTTAAATTCAACATTTATACTTTTGCGCTTCGTAAAGGCAAGCTCAGGAATTACCCAAGAGGTATGGCCATAATCTGCATTTTGTATGCATTATGAATCCCAGAATGATTGTTTCACAATCATGTAACTTATACACACCTCTTGCATGAAGCTCACTTTTCTACAAGGCAAGGAGCTCCCAGCTCAGTGTCAAGCTCCTCACCTGTACATCAACAAACTGCTGATATTCCACTCATGGGAGGAGAAAGCAAGCTTTGGATGTAGGTTTGCTCACTGAGTTTAAAGGTTCATTTCCAGATGTTTCATTACCTTACTAGGCAGCATCTTCAGTGGATCTCAGGTGAAGCAATGCTGAAAATTCCTGCTTTCTATTTATAGGTTTGGATTTCTTGATGTTGATGTTGGTGATGTCACTTCCTGTTCCTTTTCTCAAGGGGTGGTAGATGGGATCTAACTCTTTGTTGATAGAGTTCCAGTTTGAATGCCATGCATTTCTTTGTTTGGCTTGTCCTAGGATGGACGTATTGTCCCAGTCAAAGTGGTGCCCTTCCTCATCCGTATGGGAGGATACTAGTGAGAGAGGGTCATGTCTTTTTGTGGCTAGTTGGAATTCATGTATCCTGGTGGCTAGTTTTCTGCCTGTTTGTCCAATGTAGTGTTTGTTACAGTCCTTGCACGGTATTTTGTAAATGACATTAGTTTTGCTCATTGTCTGTATAGGGTCCTTCAAGTTCATTAGCTGTTGTTTTAGTGTGTTGGTGGGTTTGTGGGCTACCATGATGCCAAAAGGTCTGAGTAGTCTGGCAGTCATTTCAGAGATGTCTGATGTAGGGGAGAGTGGCTAGGCTTTCTGTGGCTAGCCACCCTATATATCCAACACATTCATCCTAGGACAAGCCAAACAAAGACATGCACGAGAATTCCAAGCAGCATGGCATTCCAATCGGAACTCTATCAACAAACATCGAGTTAGACACCATCTACCACCCCAAGAAAAAGAATAGGAAGTGACTTCACCACAGGAAAAGACATCACCAACCCAAAGAAACCCAAACATATAAATAGAAAGCAGAAATTCTCAGCATTACTTAGCAGGAGGTCCACTGAAGAGGTTACCTAGTAAGGTAATGAAACATCTGGAAATGAACCTTTCAACTCAGTGAGCAAACCTACGTCCAAAGCCACAACCTGGGCTGCGAATCTTAAAACTCGCTAAGAAAGCAAGCTTTTTGAAAAAGACATGAAAAGAAGAGGGGGAGATAAGTAGGCTCTGTGCTGCTGGAGAGGTCTCAGATGTAACTCCCCTTTGAATGGAGATTCAGCACCAAGTCAAACCAGGCAGGTCTGCAGGACTGTTGATGATTGGGCAGCCCCCCAGAAAACTGCAGGCCAACCAGAGAGATCCCTGTCACAGAGTTACCAATTCAGTATGTACTCCAGTTTGGATGGTCTGACAAGGGGTAAATAGAAAAATGGACAAAAAATAGAATATAATGGGAAATAGAACATAAGAGTGGTAAATTGAGAAAGAAACCCCTCTCCCATTCAACTCAAGGTGCTCCTGCAAATGATTGCTCTACAAAAGATAGAGAGGGTCAGCTAGGTAACTAGCAGACAGCAATTACACAACTCTCAACTCAGCGCTGTCCTGGCTGAAAGGATCACTTCACATGTAGGAGTCATTTAGGCACTCAACCAAAGCTCTTATCTATCCACACTATCCTGCAATAGGTGTATGCCTGTGCTAACATGAATACCATATGGCTCTCCTGGAGCAACAACTAATCACATATCAAAACACAGCACTTCAAACATGGCAAAATGTCCCAAGGCTTTCACAAGAATTATCAAAGAAAATTGAACACTGAGTTGCATAAGGAGATATTGGGGCTGTTCAAATGCTTTATTTAAGTGGGAAGGAATTTTTTTTTTTAAAAAAAAAAAGAAGAGCAAGGGGTTCACAGCAGGGGGAAGGGCATGGTGGGTGCAGGGGGCGATGGAGGCTGAAGCCATGTCCACCTTCAGAGACGTGAAGCAAATCAGGGATGCAAAACATGTCAGAATGGAAGGAGCACAGGAATCCGAAAGATGGGTGGGGGGGGGGGGAGACACTCGATAACAAGGATGAGAAGCTGTTAAGAAAATGGCTAAAGAAAGAACAAGGCTTTGCCAGACTAAGAACTGAAAACGTGTTGCTGGAAAAGCACAGGTCAGGCAGCATCCAAGGAGCAGGAGAATCGACGTTTCGAGCATGAGCCCTTCGCCAGACTAAGAGTCCAACGAGCACTGGAGTTATGGATGAACCCATCACAATCTGTTTGTTTCACCAAACAACTTTAAATTAAAACTGGAGCATGAAAATTTGAGAGACAAAGTTTAACAAAGTGTTAACAACATTGTTGGAATCTTTATTCTTTGGTATAAACAAAGTGATGACAGGACCAGATTTCCTTTCACTATGGGTGGCAAGTTGAACGCCACTAAAACCTGAAGAGTGTTTTATAGAAAGCTGGAGCATAACTAGGTTCAACCTAATGAAGTGGAGATGCCAGTGTTGGACTGGATTGGACAAAGTTGAAACTCACAACATCAGGTTATAGACTAACAGGTTTATTTGGAAGTACAAGCTTTCAAAGCACTGCTCCTTCATCAGGTAGCTAGTGGGGTGGGATCATAGGATACAGATTTTACATAACAAACCTCTTCTGGACTGCCTCCAGTATCAAAGCATCTTTCCTTATATAAGGGGACCGAAACAGCTCATGATGTTCCAGGTATGGTCTCACTAGTTCTTGGCTTAGTTTTACCAAGACCTCCTTATTATTGTACTCCATGTCTTTCAACATAAAAAGGTCAACATTCCTTTTGCTTTCCCTATTACCTGTTGGACTTGGATGCCAGCTTTGTGTGATTATTTCATGGGTACTCCCAAATCCCTGTACTGCAGCTTTCTGCAGTCTTCATTCAGTTAAACAACGTTCATCTCCTCTTTACTTCCTGTCAAAGTACATAACCTCACACTTTCCTTCATTATATTCTATCCACCAAATTTTCCCCATTATCTTAACCTGTCCAAATCCCTCCATTAACTCTCATAGGGTTATACCTATATATAGCTATGGTAAGAAATGTGGGAGAATCACATAAGTGCAACAAGGTCTATATGACCACCAGGGATGAGAATAAAAGAGGGGCAAGGATTACTGGAAATGCATTTGGGTGGCATAGCTGTTTCTTTTTGTGCACATGGGGAGGTGACCGGAGCTAGAGAACAGACAGTGCAGAGGCCACACAGTATTAGCAGTTGTTGGATTTGGAGTGGATACCAGTGAGCAAGGGAAGATGTTGCAGGCAATAATGAGAATAGTAGAACAAAAGCCTTGGTGGGAGGTGGGTACAGTATCACAAATAGAGTTGGTATAAGATAGCTGAAAGAAGATGGTGACACTTAGCCTGATGATCATTGACCTTCTTCCTACAGTGCTGGGTTTTCCTCCTGACAGCTGGGATGGAACTGGCCTGGGTAGCAACCCCAGACCAGGCTTGGTTCTGGGGGAGTAAGTCATCCTACCTCAGCACCACCTCATGCGCTGGTCCCTTCCTAAAAGGCAGAGCATCAATTTTTCCTCATCAGTCAGGTCATAGAGTTATAGAGATGTACAGCATAGAAACAAACCCTTCAGTCCAAGCCGTATATGCCGACCAGATATCCCAATCCAATCTAGTCCCACCTGCCAGCATATATCCCTCCAAACCCTTCCTATTCATATAACCATCCAATGAGTTCTAAATATTGCAATTGTACCAGCTTCCAACACTTCCTCAGGCAGCTCATTCCATACACATACCACCCTTGCCCTTCAAGTCCCTTTCCCCTCTCACCCAAAGCCTATGCCGTCTAGTTCTGGACTCCCCGACCAAAGGGAAAAGAAAGACTTTGTCTAATTATCCTATCCATGCCCCTCATAATATTGTAAACCTCTATAAGGTCACCCCTCAGTCTCCGACGCTCCAGGGAAAACAGCACTAGCCTGTTCAGCCTGTCCCTGAAGCTCAGATCCTCCAACCCTGGCAACATCCTTGTAAATCTTTTCTGAACCCTTTCAAGTTTCACAACATCTTTCCGATAGGTAAGGAGACCAAAATTGCATGCAATATTCCAACAGTGGCCTAACCAATGTCCTGTACAGCCGCAATATGACCTCCCAACTCCTGTACTCAATACTCTGACCAATAAAGGAAAGCATACCAAATGCCTTCTTCACTATCCTATCTACCTGCTACTCCACTTTCAAGGAGCTATGAACCTGCACTCCAAGGTCTCTTTGTTCAGCAACACTCCATAACACCTTACCATTAAGTGTACAAGTCATGTTAAGATTTGCTTTCCCAAAATGCGACACCTCACATTTTTCTAAATTAAACTCCATCTGCCACTTCTCAGCCCATTGGCCCATCTGGTCCAGATCCTGTTGTAATCTGAGGTAACCCTCTTCGCTGTCCACTACACCTCCAATTTTGGTGTCATCTGCAAACTTACGCTCACATCCAAATCATTTATGTAAATGACAAAAAGTAGAGGGCCCAGCAGCAATCCTTGTGGCACTCCACTGGTCACAGGCCTCCAGTCTGAAAAACAACCCTCCACCACCCTGTCTTCTAACTTTGAGCCAGTTCGGTATCCAAATGGCTAGTACTCCCTGTATTCCATGAGATCTAACCTTGCTAATCAGTCTCCCATGGGGAACCTTGAACGCTTTACTGAAGTCCATATAGATCACATCTACCACTCTGCCCTCATCAATCCTCTTTGTTACTTCCTCAAAAAAACTCAACCAAGTTTGAGAGACATGACTTCCCACACACAAAGCCATGTTGACTATCCCTAATCAGCCCTTTCCAAATACATGTACATCCTGTCCCTCAGGATTCCTTCCAACAACTTGCCCACCACTGACGTATGGCTCACTGGTCTACAGTTCCCTGGCTTGTCCTTACCATCCTTCTTAAACAGTGGCACCACATTAGCCAACCTCCAGTCTTCCAGCACCTCACCTGTGACTATCGATGATACAAATATCTCAGCAAGAGGCCCAGCAATCACCTCTCTAGCTTCCCACAGAGTTCTAGGGTACACCTGATCAGGTCCTGGGGGTTTATCCACCTTTAACCGTTTCAAGACATCCAGCACTTCCTCCTCTATAATATGGACATTTTGCAAGATTATATCTATTTCCCTACAGCTTATAATCTTCCATATCCTTTTCCACAGTAAATATTGATGCAAAATATTCATTTAGTATCTCCCCCATTTTCTGCAGCTCCACGCAAAAGCTGCCTTGCTGATCTTTGAGGGGCCCTATTCTCTCCCTAGTTACCCTTTTGTCCTTAATGTATTTGTAACAACCCTTTGGATTCTCCTTAATTCTATTTGCCAAAGCTAACTCATGTCCCCTTTTTGCCCTCCTGATTTCCCTCTTAAGTATACTCCCAATGCCTTTATACTCTGAGGATTCACTCGACCTATCCTGTGCTTCCTTCTTTTTCTTAAGCAAACCCTCAATTTCTTTAGTCATCCAGCATTCCCTATACCCACCAGCCTTTCTTTTCACCCTGACAGGAATATACTTTCTCTGGATTCTTGTTATCTCATTTCTGAAGGCTTCCCATTTTCCAACCATCCCTTTACCTCTGAACATCTGCCTCCAATCAACTTTCGAAAGTTCTTGCCTAATACCGTCAAAGTTGGCCTTTCTCCAATTTAGAACTTCAACTTCTAGATCTGGTCTATCCTTTTCCATCACTATTTTAAAACAAATAGAATTATGGTCACTGGCCCCAAAGTGCTCCCCCACTGACACCTCAGTCACTTGCCCTGCCTTATTTCCCAAGAGTAGGTCAAGTTTTGCACCTTCTCTAGTAGGTACATCCACATACTGAATCAGAAAATTGTCTTGTGCACACTGGCACAAGAGGTCAGGATCCACGCAGGGTAGCTCGAGACAGGGTGCTTGTCCAGAGTACAACAGCCTTCTAAAACTAGTGCAGGCACCAGATGCCAGTCCATTCTGGGATATCTTGGCAATGGAAAGTTGTTCCAAGAACAGCGAGTGGTACAATGAGACTGGAGTCAGATGAGAAGGATGCCACAGGATCAAGGATACAACAGGGAAAATTACCTCACACTAAGAGAAACCCTCCATGAAACCAAGAACAGATACAGCCAATAAACTACAAGATTCAGACTTGGAGCTATCCTCAACATTTGCTTTCTCACCTACTACTTTGTCAGGCACAGACTTGGTTATAGTACATTTAGTTCCTTCATCAAGTCAGTAATACGTAACAAATCATGGCCCAAGTACTGATACCTGCAGCCACCATGAGTTGCAAATTGATATTCCAAAAATGTCCCGTTATTCCAACTTTGTCTTCCATGAGTTAGTTAATCCTCTGTCTAGACTAATAGATGACCTTCAACGCCATGGGCTTTTATATTCTAAAGCAGCCTTCTCTGTATTACCTCTTCAAATGCCTTTTTGGAAATCTCATTGACCAGGACACTGATGATAACTCACCTGCTGCTCATTGAAATAATGCCATAGAACCTTCACAATCAAGCAGGTGGCTTAACCACAATCCAAAAAAAAGTACATCAATGTAAAGCTCCCTCAGTACTGTACTGACAGTTCAGCCTTGCTTTTTGTGCTGGACTTGAACTCAAAATCTTGTGGTTCAAAGGCAAATGCTCTACCAAGTAAGACACAGCTGAGATGGAGGAAACATTAGAGAAAAAAATCTGCAGATCCTGGAATACAAAGTAGACAGCCAGCAGGCTGGAAAAACACAACCAGCCAGGCAGCATCAGGAGGTGGAGAAGTCAATGTTTTGGGTATAACCCTTCTTCAGGACTGGGGGTGGGTGTAGGTGGAGTTGCACATAAAAGGGGCTGGCGGGGCAGGGTGGTGAAGTGGGGATAAGTGAAGACAGGCAGATGGTACAACCTGGTTGGTCAATGGAAGGACTGAATCCAGTTGGTGGGCAGGGAGGGGTAGAAAAGGAGGGGCAGAAAAGGAGGGGCTGGGAAAGGAGGCTATTTGAAATTGGAGAATTCAATGTTGAATCCTTTGGGCTGTAGACTGCCCAGGCAGAGGATGAGGTGATGTTCCTCCAGTTTGCAGTTTGGTTCATTGTGGCAATGGAGGAGGCCAAGGATGGTCATGTCAGAAAGCAAGTGGTTAGAAGAATTAAAATGGGTGGTGACTAGGAGGTCTAGTCAGACACTATGGGCCTGGCTGCAATGTTCAGTGAATTGTTCCTTAAGTTTACGTTTGGTTTCCCGGATGTACAGAAGACCATATCGGGAGCACCTGATGCAGTAAACTAGGTTGGAAGAGAGGCAGATGAACCTCTGTCAACAATTGTGCTGGAGAATCCTTGGTTGAGGAAGGTGGACCTTTCAGAGGCTCCCTTGCATCATCAGAAAAGATGTGACGGAGACAGAGGAATGGGAAAATCAACTGGAATCTTTGCATGAAGCAGGGTGTGAGGAAATATAGTCAAAAGTAACTGTGGGAGTCGGTGGGTTTATAATGGATTTGCGGCGGCCAAGCTATCCCCAGAAATTAAAGCAAAGATGTTGAGGAAGGGAAGGTATGAGTCAGAGATGGGCCAGGTGAAGGGGAGTGTGGGATGGACATGGGAAGTAAAATTGATGAAAGTTTCCAAATGGGATCAAATGAATCTTTTAAAAAGAGTGTAAAGGGTATAGGGGCATTCTTAACAGGGAAATCAGGAGGGCAATATGGGGATGAGACAGCTTTGCCAGATAAGATTAAAGGATAATCCAAAGAGACTCTACAAACATGTTAAAAGCAAAAGAGCAATGAGGGAGAGAACACGGCCTCTTAAAAATCAACCAGGTCATATGTTGAACCTTAGAGATGGGAGAGATACTAAACAAATATTTCAGATCAGTTTTTACTGTGGAGAAAGAAATGGAGACTCGAGAACAAGGAAATTAATACTGATGTTTTGAAAACAGTTCACATTAAGAACTCCAGCACTTCCTCTTTACAGAAGAGGAAAAGGTGGATAAATCTCCAGGTCCTGGTCAAGTGAATCCCAGGACGTTGTGGGAAGTTAGGGAAGAAATTGCGGAGCCCCTAATGATCTTTGTATCATTGGCATCTCACCCATAGTTACAAAAGGTCGAGAGGATGGCTGATGTTGTGTCTTTATTTAAGGCAGGCTATAAGGAGAAGCCTAACTGTAGACCAGAGAGTCTGACAGTGGTGCATAAATTGGAGGTGATTCTGAAAGATAGGATTTACAAACATTTGGAGAGACGAAGACCAATTAAGAACTGTTAACAGTTTTGTGCAAGGAAATAGTGGCTCACAAACTTGAATTGAATTTGTTTTTGAGGAAATAACCAAAAAGATTGATAAGGGTAGAGCAGTAGATGTTGTTTACAAGGACATTAATAAAACCTTTAGCAAGGTTCCACATGGTAGACTAATTGGTAAAAAGTTATATCATAAGACATAGGAGTGGAAGTAAGGTCATTCAGCCTGAGTCCACTCCGTCATTCAATCATGGCTGATGGGCATTTCAACTCCACTTCCTCAGTACTACCTGCCTTTCCACCTAACTTCGTATCATCGGCAAACTTCGCTAGAATGCCCCCAGTCCCTTCATCCAGATCATTAATATATAACGTGAACAGCTGCAGCCCCAACACTGAACCCTGCGGGACACCGCTAGTCACTGGCTGCCATTCCGAAAAAGAACCTCTTATCCCAACTCTCTGCTTTCTGTCAGACAGCCAATCCTCAATCCATGCCAGTAGCTCACCTCGAACACCATGGGCCCTCACCTTGCTCAGCAGCCTGTGTGGCACCTTATCAAAGGCCTTTTGGAAGTCCAGATAGACCACATCCACTGGGTTTCCCTGGTTAACCTATTTGTCACCTCTTCAAAAGAATTCCAAAAGGTTTGTCAGGCACGACCTCCCCTTACTAAATCCATGTTGACTTGTTCTAACCAGACTCTGCTCTTCCAAGAATTTAGAAACCTCATCCTTAAATGATGGATTCTAGAATTTTACCA
This sequence comes from Chiloscyllium punctatum, assembly GCF_047496795.1. Classification (NCBI taxonomy): domain Eukaryota; kingdom Metazoa; phylum Chordata; class Chondrichthyes; order Orectolobiformes; family Hemiscylliidae; genus Chiloscyllium; species Chiloscyllium punctatum. The sequence goes on along the minus strand of NC_092749.1, from coordinate 23,815,504 downwards.
ACAACCGAGGTTAGGCTAATTGGCCTATAATTTTCCAGTTTTTGTCTTGATCCTTTCTTGAACAAGGGCGTTACAACAGCAATCTTCCAATCATCCGCGACTTTCCCTGACTCCAGTGACTTTTGAAAGATCTCAACCAATGCCTCTGGATCACATCGGATTCAGGAACAGCTTGCCAATTGGACACAAAGTCGACTTGATGGTAGGAGACAGAGGGTGGTGATTGAGGGTTGTTTTACAAACTTTAGGCCTGTAACCAGTGGTGTTCCGTAGGCATCAGTACTGGGTCCTCTTTTGTCACCTGTATAAATGACTGAATGACAACTTAGGAGGCATGGTTAGTAAGTTTGCGAATGCCACCAAGATTGGTGTACAGTGAACTGTCAAGGTGGTAATCAAAGATTACAAAGAGATCTTGATAAATAGGCTGGAGTTTAATTTAGACAATTGCAAGGTAATGCATTTTGGTAATACAAGGGCAGGACTTCTACATGTAATGTTAGGGCCCTGCATAATGTTGTAAAACAGAGACCTATCTTTGAAATTTTCATCACACGTAAACAGGATAGTTACGGAAGCATTTAGCACACATGCCTTCATTGCTTAGACCTTTGAGTTGAGGAGTTGGGACATAATGTAAAGGATGTACAGTATGTTGGTGAGTCCTCTTCTCAAATGCTATGCCCAGTTCTGGTCATCCTACTAAAGGAAGGATATTATTAAAATGGAACAAGATCAGAAAAGATTTACCAGGATGTTAGTATGGAAGGTTTGAGTTATAAAGATAAGCTGGAACCATTTTCACCGAGAGGTTGAGGGATAACCTTATATAAAAAAAAGTTTATAAAATCATGAGGAGCACAGATAAGGTGAATAGCAAGGGCCTTTTCCCGAAGGTAGGGGAGTTCAAAACTAGGGGCATATTTTAAAAAAGGTGAGAAAGATTTAAAAAAGGACAAGAAGAATTTCCAGCCTGGAATGAGCTGCCACAGGAAGTGATGGATGCAGGTACAGTTACAATATTTGGATAAGGACATGAACAGAAAAGGGTTGGATGGATATGGGCCAAACACAAGCAATTAGGACTAGTTTGATTTGGGAACATGGTCGGTGTGGGCTAATTGGACCAAAGGGTCTGTTTCTGTGCTGTATGGCTCTACAACTATGACTCCCCTTTAAAAACAACAGGCAGCACTTGGATGCACAAGTCCCACACCTATTTCCAACAAATCCAATAGTTCCTGACAGGTCTGGGAAAGGGGTCAGAATGTGATTTCCACAAGGAGGAACTCAGCAGTGCTATATGAACTTACAGCCAAGTTCAAAACAGACCCCCATTTTGACTGTTCAAGGCCCTTAACTCTGTTTAATTTGTAACTCCAAAACTATGTAAATGTAAAATTTCTTGAAGGCAAGATGAATTCGGTTTAAGTGTGATAATCTGAATTATTTTTGACGCATTCTTTCCTCTTTGAACTGCAACAAAGGGAGGCTTAAGTTGTAAGCATTAAAAAGAAACAACTTCCACTGAACAGATTAGAGTTTCAAAATCTAAATTTCCTCAGTGAGGGTTTCTGAGTTCACTGTCAGACTGACTTATAAGATGATATTAAAGGATTTTTGATGCTTGCAAAATTTGTAAGCACCCGGAACAGGTGTGGTGGTGGCAGCAATGCCCACCATTCTTAAATCAGCCCAACTTCGCAGAAACAAAGCCTGTGGTCTCACAAGCCCAGTAGTAATTATTCTACTAGTTCTTATTTATTTCTGTATTGCAGCCATCATGCAATAAACACCATTGTAATCGAGGGACACCGGAACATTTGGCATGAGGCACTGAGGCGGCGGCAATTTAACTGGAACAAAAACAAACTAAATCAAATCGAATGTAAAAACCTATCCAAATGTCCTCTGGATCCTCTCATTCTACACAATGTAATATGATCCTGATTGCATTTTTTCCAAGTAACACAAACGGAAAGATGAGGAGCAAAAACAAAAATAAAGGAAGGGAAAAAAAACAAAATCAATTCCACTCTTGAACACCTCCCAGTATCCAGTAAAGACGTGCACTGGCAATAATCTAGAAACTGGTTAAACACTGGATGTTGAGGGATCACTTGAACAGCAGGACACTTTGTAAAAAGTTATTCCTATTTTTAAAATTACCAAAACCTCAAGTTTAAAAACAAAAAAGTTCTTTCAATACATCATAGACGTTGCTGCTTAATTTGCAATTCACTTGCTGAATATACTGTGGGTGATATTAGAAAACACACAATAGTATGGGGTAAACATTAAAGAGACTTTGATCTATTAAACAATTTTTGGGTTATATAACTTGTGCAGCAGAGTAGCTTTTAAGTCAAAAAGGATATTGTACAACATTATGTCTGAGCCTTCATTACATGACAGAAGAATCAATGAAAATATTTATCTATCGTTTGTACCAGTACTTTGAACTCCTGGGGAAACAGAAAATGATAAAGCTTTCATCAAAATTTATTTCCTAATCCTAATTAGCATATTTCACTAAACCATTAAGAAAGTCATACATGTCTATATAGTTTTGCCTGCACTTTTAACTTGGACTTTATTCAAAATTGTATTAAACTTTTACAAAAAAAAGTTTAGAACTCAGCAGATTAATGACCGAAACAATGGATTGTGCAAAAACATATAGTGTTGAAGTTGGTCACTCTTTCATTTCATTACTAAAGAACAGGCAAAGGCAAAGGCAAGGGCAATAACTAACTTATACAAGCATAATTCCATCTTCTGTGTCATGTTCTTCATCTCCAAGAATTTGACTAGGTCAGCTGATTTAGATGCAAAAATGAACTAAACAGGAATGTTAGAATGATTGACCATCTCCTGTGCTCTTTCAGCTCATATTACATTACACCAGCTCTTTGATACAGTTTCCAATTACTCCCATTCCACTTTCCTGATAGCCCTGTAATGCTTCAAATATTTTTCAATTCCCTTTTGAACATATTGATATACCATGATGGATTGGAAATGGTTACTGTTAGAGAATGTACTAAGATTCACCCTAAGATGATGGCATACAGTTTTGAAGAGAGGGAGAGAAGAGTCTAAATCAAAATCCCAATTTGGGCAAGTGAATCACGTCTTCTAATAGTTGGAGTTCCCGGCCAGGATATTACCATAGCCAGATAGTTTTTGCAGCAGTACAGACTGGAGTTGCACATCAGTATCCTGGACCAACTGAATAAAGGGATTTGCCTGGGAGATTGAAAATTCTGATTGGAAGGTTAAAAGAAATGAGAATTACCAAAAACAAAAAAATACTCAATTTTTTTCAGAGTTCTGACTCATAAGTTTAAAAAAGTTGCCTAGGAGAAATTAGAGGTTTAGCAACATACTCCAACTCCTAACTATTAAACCTAATCCCCAAGTACACCCTTAAATCTGTGGCACTCCTCTCCCTCCCTGACCCGATAGCTTTGTATCTTCAAGCTCTCCCACCCAATGTTCCCTTCCCACCAGAGCCACTACAACTTACCCCCACCTTCCTGTCAGACAAAACATGCCCATCCCCCAACACCCTTTGACATGACACCAACACTTGACCCACCCTTGGTGTCCCCTGCCCCAAACGAACACGCACCACCTCCCAACCCCAATCGCCAACTTGACTGATCATAAACCTTCATCCACACACCTGCCACTCTAACCTCCTCACCCACCTGGCACCCTCCCCCATTCCCCTCAGCCTACCCTGCAATATTATCTTGCAGACAAGTCCCTACACAATAGCAGTTGAAGTGGCACATGGATGTTATAAAATCCCAGGATACAGCAGTATGCTGTAAAACCAGACAGGGTTTCAATGATGGCTGTTGGGATTGCTGGACAGTTCAACCAATTATAACAGAAAGCTTCCGTTGAAATCATCTAAACATTTGTGTCTGAGCAGGGTTGGAAATACGATTTACAATCAGATAGAAATTTCTGAAAGATTTATGCTGGTTGGGTCAGGCACACTTGTACCTATTGCTCAACAAACTACATCTTGTCAACACAAGAATCTCTTCTTGTGAAGACTGACTGGTGGTTCATCCTCTATCACTATCAACCAAACAG